>NC_135493.1:68505882-69105882 GCF_052094955.1 Ictidomys tridecemlineatus
TTCTCACTTTTGAATATGAATGCAAAATCATAAACAAAACATTAGTGAACAAAATACAGAAATATATGGAAAATTAAATGATCAAATTAGGTTTATCCCAGGATTGAAGAATAGTTTTACACTAGGAAATCTAGTAGTATATTTCACAACATATTAAATCAGGGGAATATAGTATATGCTTACTCTACTAAATGCAAATTAATATAACATTCAATATACTTTTATTATGATAAAAAATTTAACAGAAAGAAAATTTATCTTTTTCTAGGCTGGAGTAATATATTTTGCAAACATAACATATAAAATTATAGCAATGCCATGACATCAGCAGGGTAGCAGATTAGTAAATCCAAGGTCATCATTATTTCAGAAATATGTAAATAAAAATGTACAGACAAAATTACTTTGTGAGAACTGCCCAAACCATCTAAGCAGCACAATATCCACAATAAGCACAATACTAAGAGAGTAATACAGCAGAGGGAAGAAAAGTGTGTTACTTTTATCAAACACGCCCTTCCCTCCTCCATAATAAAGCATTGTACAATTAGAAAAAAATCTGCCAACTGTGTTTTGAGGATGAACTCAAAACATACAAAATAAATCATATTGAATAAAAAGACTGCTTTCCCTATAAGATCAGGAATAAGAAAATGATGACTGCTCTCAATATTTCTATTTAACATTGTACTAGAAGTTCAAGTGTGTTTAACAAGACAAGAAATATTAACAAAAGGCATACAGTTTAGAAAGGAAGTAGTGAAGTTTATTTATTCATAAACAACATGATTATTTAATGTGGAAAAATCTGATGAAATCTGCAAAATATATCCTGGAAAAATAAGTGATCTTAATAATACTGCAGAAGACAAATTCAGTATAAAATGATCTTATATGATACCCAAATATGATATCAAAAATGTAAAATTCAAAAAGTGCCACTTTAAATAGCACCAAAAATATGGAAATACTTAGGAATAAGTCTGACAAAAGATGTTCAAGATTCAAACATCAATAAATGATAACTATAAAATGTATCTTACAGTACTTAAAGAAGACCTAAAGAAACTGAGAGGTATATATTATTCATGGATTGGAAAACTGTTATGATTCTGATGTTATAATTATCCCTAAATTGATATATAGATTCATTGCAATTTCAATTAAAAACTCAGCAGGCTTTTTTTTTCAGAAATGGATAAAATGATATAAATCCCACTTGGCATCAGGATAGCCAAAGTAATCTTGACAAAAAGACAAAAATGGTTGCTTCCTGATTTCTGAAATTACTATACAAGTAATCAGGCTGGGTGTCTTGGCACGTTTGTAATCCCAGCTCCTCAGGAGGCTGAGGCAAGAGGGTGGTGAGTTCAAAGCCAGCGCCACCAAAAGCAAGGTGCTAAGCAACCCTGTCTATAAATAAAATACAAAATTGGGCTAGGGATGTGGCTCAGTGGTTGAATGCCTCTGAGTGCCTGGTATTCACTGCCCCCCCCCAAAAAAAAACAGTAATCAGTAAAGACATGTGGTCCTGGCATAATGATAGATATATATAATGATAGATATATAAAAAATTAAATGGATTAAAAATTCAAAAATAAACACACACAATAAATAGAAAACTGAGTTTGGGGGCAATTGAGTGGTGAAATGACTATTTTTTCAATATGTGATGTTAAAACAATTGGTTATTAATATGCAAAGAAAGGAGTTTGGTCCATATCTTACACCAAATTAAAAAATGGCTCATGCACTTAAATGTAAAACCACCAACTATAAACTTTTAGGAGAAAATCCTTGTTCCTTGATATTATTAATTGAATTGTGGCCCCCAATGCAACCTTCAATTTATATATTGAAGTCCAACCTGTGTGGTACTATATTAAGGAGTTACTCAAGGCTAAATGAGGCCATAATGGTGTGGTTCTATTCCAATGACTGTCCTTATAAGAATGAGGCACCAGATACGTCTCTCTTACATATCTTAATAATAGATGGCTTCTTTTTTTCACAGAGTAAAGTCCTTAAGAAGACACAGTGAAAAAAAAAAAAGAAGCATCTATTTTCAAGCCAGTAAGGGAGATCTCACCAGGAATCAACCATGCTCGTACCTTGATCTTGGACTTTTAGCCTCCAGATTGAGAAAATAAATATTTAATTTTCCCAGTTTGTGGTATAGTGTTATGGTAGTCTAAGCTGACATTGAGTAGGCAATTCTTAGATATGCCACCAAAGTTTGACCCATAAAAACATGCACCATATTATCCAGCTATCCCCCTTCTTTATATGTATCCAAAGGAAATAAAATAAACATACCAAAGATATACATATATGTCCATATCTATTTGTGGCACTATAAACAGAAGACAAGCTATGGAATCATTCCAGATGCCCATCAACATATGAAGAAAATGTGATATCATATATATATATATTATACACACACAGAAACACACCGAGAAAAACACAATGTACTAATATTTAAGCATGAAAAGATGAAATCTTTTCATTTGCAGCAAAATGGAGAGAAAACATAGTGCATGATATTAAATGAAATAAACAAGACGAATACAAGTACAGTATGTTGTCTCTCACGTATGAGTAATGATAACTAGAGTTGGGCAGGATACGTTGTTGGGGATGATGGATAAAGCAAGGTTGGATTTGATTAGTGCATGTTGTATGCTTATGTAGAAATATCACTGAATGTGCCATTAACATGTTAATCAAAAGAAAAATAAAAAAGCTAAATCAAATAAATTTTAAAAAAATTTGGACTTCATCAAAATTAAAACCTGTTTTCAAGAGTGTTGGAAACAACAATAAATGCTGGTGAATATGTGGGGGAAAAGGAACTCCTATACACTGTCGATAAAAATGTAAATTAACACAGCCACTATGGAAATCATTATGGATGTTCCTCAAAAAATTAAACATTGAAATACTATATGTTTCAACCATACCATTCCTTGGTATTTATCCAAAAGAAGTTAAGCCAGTATACTTTAGAGATACATGCATACCCATGTTTACCGCAGCACAATTCACAATAGCCAATATATGTATTCAGCCTACGTGTCTATCAACATATGAATGGATAAATAAAATTAAAGCAATATAGATTGCAAATAAGCACAAGAAAATATATTTAACATTATTAGTAATTAGTGAAATGCAAATTAAAACCACATGTGATACCATTATTAGTGGAGATATGGAAGAAATGATGGGTGGACTGTAAAACAATGCAACTACTTTGAAAAACAATTTGGCATTTTCTTAAAAAGTTAAACATATATTTACAATATGACCTTCTCTTTCCACTCATAGATATATACTGAAGAGAAAGAAAATGAACACCAGTATAAGCCTTTACATGAATGTTCATTTATCATAAGCCCAATCTGGAAATAGCATGAATTTCTATTAACAGATGAATGAATAAACAATGGAATACTACTCAACAATATAGAGAAATGAATCACTAGCACAATCAAAAAAGGATGAATATTAAAAATAATTTTGCTGAATGAAAAATATAAACAATGTGGACTGTATAATTGAATTATATGAACTTCTTGAGATTTAAACTTATCTATACTAACAAAAAGCACCTAGTGGTTGCCCTAGGATGGGTGGGAGAAATTATGAAGGACACAAAGAAACATTTAGGAGTAATGAATATGTTTATTATCTTGATTAAGATGATGGTTTTGTGGCTGTACACATGTGTCAAAAGTTATGCAATGTCAAATTTTACACATGTGCAATTTATTGAATATATTATATCTTCATAAAGCCATTAAAATGGTATGTGCTAAACAAAAAAATGAAGTAATATGTAATAAAAACATAAAACAAAATGTGAAGATAATATTTAAATCATTTCATATTGGGGGAGGAGTTTCAATATATAATTTACATTTAAATTTGTTATATAATTACAAGAGTAAATATTAAAGGTGAAAAGCAGCATGTTAAACTCTCAAATCAAAATAAAGAAAAATAGAATTTAAGAAATCCATCTTAAGAAAAATAGGAAAGAAGGAAAAAACAGAAAAAGATTGATGTCTAAAAATCTCAAAATATAAGGAAAAAATTAGTTTGAATATATACAAAATGAAGTTACTATAACATAATGGGTTAAATGACAGTTGCTATAACTAAATGGCTTACTGGAATAAAAGTGACAAAAACAAAAGCTAGGTCCTTGCAGTTTACAAGAAATGTTTAAGACATAAATATGCCAAAAAATGAAAGCAAAGAATGGAAAATAATATACTAGGCAAATAATAACAAAAACAAAGTTGATGTGGCAATGTTAATACCAGACACCATTGATTAGGGGAAACTCATTGATAAGTATTTTTAATGTTTTAAATATAATTCTTTTTATTAGCACATTGTATTTATACTTAATATTGGAGTTCATTTTGACATTCATGGAATATAATTTGCTCCATTTCAGTTCCCAATACTTCCCTTTCCCTCTCTTCCTCCCTCCCTCTATTCCCTTTCCTCTAATCTACTGTCTTCCTCCTATTTTTTGGTAGTTTTTTTAAATGCTTTATAGATTTTTTTTCTACTTCTATGCAAAATGTCATTGTTATTTTATGGGTATTGCATTGAGTCTGTAGATTACCTCTGGTAGTATTGCCATTTTAACAATATTGATTCTCCAAATCCATGAACATGGGAATTCTTTCCATCTTCTAGTGTCTACTCAAATTTCTTTCTTCAGTATCCCATAATTTTAATGTAGAATTCTTACACTTCCTTAATTAGGAATATTCCTAGGTATTTTATTTATTTTTGAAGGTATTTTATTTTATTTTGTCAATGGGATTATTTCCATGATTTGTTTCTCAGTAAATTCATTATTGGTGTATAGAAAAGCTATTTTGCTGAATTTATCAGATCTAAGTCTTTTTGTGGCGTCTTTTGGATTTTCTAAGTATGGAACCATATCATCTACAAACCAGGGTAATTTGACTTGTCTTTTCAATTTGTATAACTATATTTTTCTCTGGCCAAATTGTTTGTGCTAAAATTTCTAGTAATATATTGAATAAGAGTGGCAAGAGTGGAAACTTATTATTATTCCTGATCTTAGAAAAATGTATTATTCCTGATCTTAAAGAAAATGCATTCCTTTTTTTCTTTATATATGATAGCAGAATGCATTACAATTCATATTGCAAATATAAAGCACAAATTTTCATATCTCTGGTTGTATACAAATTATATTCACAACAATTTATGTCTTCACACATTTTCTTTGGATAATGATGTCCATCACATTCCACCATAATTTGTAACCTCATGCCCCCTTCCTTCCCCTCCCACCCCTCTGCTATATTGGCTATGATTTTGTCATACATAGCCATTATTATGTTGAGTTATGAACCTTTTGTAATTAATTTGTTCAGGGCTTTTTTCATGAAGCAATGCTGCTTTTTTGTTCTTTTTGGTTATACATAACAATAGAATGTATTTTGAAATATTATACATACATTGAGTATAACTTCCCATTCTTGTGGTTGTACATGATGTGGAGTTAAACTGTTCGTGTATTCATATATGAACATAGGAAAGTTATGTCTGATTTATTCTGTCCATCCTATTCCCATCCCCTCTCTTCCCTTTATTCCCCTTTATCTAATTCAACTTCTATTATCCCTGCCTCCATTGTGTGTTAGAATCCACATATCAGAGAGAACATCTGGCCTTTGGTTTTGGGGGAGTGGCTTATTTCACTTAACAATGCTGGATTTTTATCTAAGTTTCTTGTGCATCTATTTAGATAATCATGAGAATTTTATCCTCAATTCTATATACGTGCTGTTTTACATTTATTGATTTATGTATGTTGAAGCATCCTTGCATCCCTGGAATGAAGCCAGGTTGGTTATATTTTTTTTAATCTGTTGTTGAAATTTATTTTCAAGTATTTTTTGAGGGTTGTTGTACGTAGGATACAACATACAACAAGGATATTGGCCTGTAGTTTTCTTTTTTCAGTATTTGTTGTAGCTTCTTTGTATAAGTTTGAAGAGCTCTAACTGCCTTTGTTATGTAATAGTTTGAGTGGTATTGGTATCAGTTTTTCTTTAAATGTCTGATAAATCTCAGCAGTGAATCTGTCCACTCCTGGACTTTTCTTTGTTGGAAGACTATTTAATACTTCTTCAATTTGTTACTTGTTATTTACCCATCTATGGTTTGTCAATTTTATTTTTCTTTTCAAAGAATCAACTCTTTATTTCATCAATCCTTTCTATTTTTAAGTGCCTATTTCATTCCTTTCTCTTCTGATGATATTTTTACTTATTATCTTCTTCTGATTTTGGTTTTGGTTTGCTCTTATTTTCTAAGACTTTTAGATGAATCATTCAGTTATTTATTTGGGATCATCTCTCTCTCTTTCTCTAACATAGGAACTCATAGCTGTAAACATCCTACAATAATGCTTTTGCTGTGTACTTGCTGTATCCTATCAGTCCTGATATGTTTTTTTCCATGTTCTTTTTGACTCTAGAATTTTTTTTTTAATCCTCCCACAGATTTTTTAAATGATCCACTATTCTTTCAAAGAAGTATTGTTTAGTATCCATATACTAGTATAGTTTTTTGTTGTTTCTCTTGCTGTTTATTTCTAGTTTCATTTCATTGTGATCTGACAATGTGTAAGGAATTATTTCAAAATTTTTATTTGTCAAGACTTGCTTTTGGTCCTAAACTGTAATGTATTTTGGGAAAAAAAATTCCATCTGCTGATAAAAAGAATTTGTATTCTGCAACTATTCAGTGAAATATTCTGAAGATGCCTATGGAATCCACTTGATGTATTGAATAATTTGGCTTTGATATTTCTTTGCTGTTTGTTTGGATGATCTATCTGTCATATGGGGATATTGAAGTCACTCACCATTATTATTTGGAAATTTATCTCTCTCTTAATGTCCTGTAGTTTTTGTTTTATAAAACTGGATTCTCTGATGTTCAGTACACATATAATTTATAAACACTTTTTCTTTGATTAATTGTTCTTTCTATCCAAAAGCAGAGTAGCTATATTAACATTCATAAAACTCTACTTCTTAAAAATCAGTCTTTGTCTCTTCTGACTAATTTTGATTTGAAGTCTCCTTTGTAAGACTTGTGTACAACTACTCTGGTTTGATTCCTGATTCCATTTCCTTGGAGTATCATTTTTCATTCTTTCACTTTCAGTTTGTGTATATCATTGTGAAGTGAGTTTCTTTCAGGCAGCAAATTGTAAGGTCTTATTTTTAATCCAATCAACCGTTCTGCATTTTTTTAGTTAAAAAATTAAGTCCATTTACGCTAATAATTTTGATTTAAATGTACATTCTAGTTGGTGTCATTTTTTGTTTGTTTTCTTCTGGAAGTTTTGAATATGTTTGCTTCTTTTTCCTTATCCATGTTAGTGATTTGATATCATATTGACTTATTAAAGTTTCATTCTTTCTGAACTTTACCTACTCTCATGATTGTGTTTATATTGCTTAACATTTTGTGTGTATGGTTTCTTTAAGTATCTCATGTAATGCAGGTTTAGTGGTCATGAATTCCCTTAGTTTATGCTAATCTTGTAAGGTCTTTATTTCTGCTTCATTTCCGAAGGAATACTTTGCTAGATATAGTAATCCAGGTTGGGAGTTATATTCTCTTTAGAGTTGGAAATGCATCATTTCACGACATCTAGGCCTTTATATTTCTATAGATATAGTTTCTCTTATACCTAGTTATACATTTCATTCCCAAGATTTGGGAAAATTTGAGGTTTTATTTCATGGAATAGATTTTGTACACCTTTATCCTGTAGCTCAGCTCACTTGTCTATTCTGATTATCTGTATGCTTGCTGTTTAATGGTTTCCAATAGATCTTATATACTTCTTATTTTTTCTTATTACTCTCTGAATGTGATAACTGATCAGTCTTTTCTTCAATACCTAATATTCTTTCTTCTCTATGATCTAGTCTATTAACAATTGGCTTTCAACAGAGTTTTCTTTTTAACTTGTTGAGCTTTTTATTTACACAATTTCTTTTTATATCTGCTTGATCCTTTTTCAGAATCTCTTATCTTTTTATCAAATTGCTCTTTTATATTCTCCATCATCTCTCCTAATTCATTCCATTGTTTATTTGTATCCTCACTGACATAATTCATCATTTTTTTAAAAAAATCAATCTTTTGAATTCTTTGTACAGCATGTTTTCTACTCTAATATCTTTGGATTAGGTTACTAGAGAGCTATAAACCTTTGGAGAAGTTACATGCCTTTTTTCATGTTTCTTGTGTTTCTATGCTGAGATTTCTGCATTAGTTGAGATGAATATCTCTTCCATTTTTATGTGAGGGTCTAGAGAGCATCTTTCCTAATGTACCCTTGGGATATCAGTTTGCTGTGTAGGGTTGTGATTGATTCCAAGTGGAATTCATAGTGTAGTTTCCTTGTGACTTCTTTAGCTGAGATTAGTGAGTCTTGGCCTAAGGGGCCCACTTTTTCTGTTGGTGTTACAGGCGTGGAGTACCTTTGTCAGTTCAGGCAAGTGTGTTGTAGATAGTGGAGCATATGTGGTATACTCTCTGTGGTTACTTCTCCAGTCTTTGCAGCAATGTGCAATCTCAAAAGGTATGGAAGTAACCTATACTGAAGTTACTAGTTGATGTGGTGTTGATACTACTGGTTATGAGTTCTGCTCCCTCACATATTGAATTTTGAACATTAGAGAAACACGCAGAGGCAAGCATTTAAAGCAGGGTTTATTTTAAAAGACTTCTTTGCAGAGGGAAAAGAGGGATTGTTGGTATCCAAGAAGCAGGTGTTCTGCCCTTTTTCACACGTCCTAGGCTTTTTTGTTCTCCTGCCCTCTTCCCATTATCATACTCCTTCCTGCTTACAAGACTAGGCATTTGGCTAGGCCTAGGAAATGCTCAGCGGGATAGCCAAAAGATGGGGAACAGGTGGACTGAAGGGGGAAGGGCAGGATGGAGCAGCCAAGGACACAATAATTAACAACCTTATAGCTCCCCCGAAGAGAGGGGCAATTCCTGGGATAAATTACCTTAGCAACAGATTACAGCTAGGACCTGTTCTTAATAATGGTGAAGGAAGGGCTCTGAAGGAATTAACCTGTCACTCTCTCAGGGACAGTCCCCAACTTCCTGGACTAACTCAAAATTGGCCTCCTAGATCTGACCTGACTAGATTTACCTACCTATACTGTCTGCCTGTCTAATTCTGGCTTTAGTGTCCACAAGAGTTGAACTATTTTTCACTATTATTGCTAAGGTGGGGTGTTGTCCAGGAGTGGGACTTCAGGCCTTCTGTAGCCCTAGTCCCTGATCATAAACTGGGGGCTTTTGTTTCCCCTATTCTTTAAATTGAAGTGTGTACTAAGGACTAGGTTATGGATGGAATAAACAGCAGTTCCTCTCAACTGGGCTAAAGGGTATAATTCGGTGGCAAAGCACCCACCCAATGTGTTAAAGGTATTGGACTCAATCCCTACCCTTCTCAGAATAAAGAAATCAAACAGGAATAACAAAAACAACATAAAAAAATAACCAATTAAAATTATCACAATATCACCAATGACAGTAGAAAATGGCAAAATAATATGTAAAAAGTTATAAAAGTAAAATTTATAAAAAGTATAAGAGGAGGAAAGCAAAAAGGGAAAAAAGAAAGAAAAATATTATTTAAAAATTTAATAATGAGAAAGAGGAAAAGAGAAAAACATTTTAAAGAATAAAAAAAGTAAAGCAGGCTCAAAATAAGAAAAAAATAACAAAATAAAAAAAACAGTCACAAATTTCTTCTAACTGAGGTGCTTGGATTACATGTTTCTTTCTGGGTCTTCTCATGTTGGAATATGTCAACTATGGGGGGTTGGTAGTTGATGATAGCAAAAAAACAGTTGTTTTTCCTCTTAGCTCCCACAGAATGCATTGGGGGTGGTATGCACGCTGTACTCTGCCCCACATTTCTCTCTGAATTGGTTAGTGGCAATATTGACGGGGCTATATTCACACCTGAGGCTTTTTGGAGATGTACCCAGGGGTGTGGTGAAAGTTGGAGCCACCACAAACACTACGTTTTTTTCCCCAGACCGTTTTTCGTTTTTTTTTTTTTTTTTTTTTTAAGAGAGAGTGAGAGAGAGAGGGGGACAGAGAGAGAGAGAGAGAGAGAGAATTTTAACATTTATTTATTTTTTCTTAGTTCTTGGCGGACACAACATCTTTGTTGGTATGTGGTGCTGCTGAGGATCGAACCCGGGCCGCACGCATGCCAGGCGAGCGCGCTACCGCTTGAGCCACATCCCCAGCCCCCGTTTTTCTTATTTTGAGACAGGGTCTAGTTGCTTAGGGTTTCTTTAAATTGCTGAGACTGGCTTTAAACTCACAATCCTCCTGCCTAAATCTCCCAAATCACTGGGATTACAGGCATGCGCCACCAAATGCCATCAAACTTGGTTTTCAAGCCCTTCTTGTTGTTTAAAGTTAAGTAGTTTATAGAGACCAGGAGGGTACACACTCCTACAGAGGCCCTCAGTCTGTATATCCTGTATACCCAGGATGGGGCAAATGTCCAAATCATGGAGTATCCTAACAATGTCTCTGAAAGTGGGGGAAGCTATAAAATCACTGAGTTTTGCGCTAGAGGTGGTATTACAGCAAACCAGCAATTTACCAGCCTAGGTTTTTGTGTTTTCAGACCTGACTGCCACCACAACAAAATAAAACAAATCAAAACAAACAAACACTCATGCTCGGTCTTGCTATTTTTCACAGACAGTGGGACCAGCTACCAGCTAAGGTTGAAAATTGCTTTATAGTTTTCTCTAGGTTACCTTTCTCCTTCTCTGTGCTCTTTTAGATTTCCCATCATTTTATTAATTCCAGAGTTCTTCCTCTTTTTCTCTCCTGTGAATACAGCTTCTCCTTTGTTGCCCTCTGGCTTTTCTCACTCACAGTGTTGCATGAAGAGAACTTCCATTATATAATCTTTTTTTTTTTTTTTTTTTTGGTGCTGGGGATTGAACCCAGGGCTTTGTGCATACAAGGCAAGCACTCTACCAACTGAGTTATATCCCTAGCCCCATAATCTTATTCCTTTCTCATGAAACCTTTTCTAACTTTCAAATGTTGAACAATGTGAAAGCTTTAGTTTTTCTTTTTGCAGGAATGCATTCTTCCACTGAGCTTCACTCCCAACTAACATTACCTATTTTAAGAGAGTGACCATTAAAAATAACCTTGGGATATTAGGATAAAAGGGAATATCATTTTGGAATTGTATTTAGCTCTGTATAAGAGAAAATTCAAATAACAATGGCTTTAAATAAGAGAGAGCCTTGTTGAACAGACTGTAGTGGGGGTCTCTCTGAACTACCTCATGCTGAACCTGAAGGCTGAAGGGCTGCCCCCCAACCTGGGAGATGCCAAGCAAGCTGATAATGGAGATTTTCTGCTAGGTGGGCCTATCCTTCCTAGGCAAACTAAATCTGCATATATATATTTCCTGCCTTTTGTCTCACTTTGCTACCTCTTCTCTTTTAAAAGACTTCTCAGACTTAGAGATTCCAAGATGGAATGTTTGAAAAAAAAAAGTTTCTTCTATCTTCCCTCAAAGCTGGCTTTGATTAGACCTGTTTTTCTATTGAATTGAATCTGAGTATCTATGAAACAGCAAACGATATAGTCTAGCTTCTTTTGTTTAGCAACAGTGCCACCTGGTAACACTTTTCTTCTTTCATCATAACAAGGAGCTCCAAGATAGGCAGCTTACTTAGGATGCCAGCTAACTTAGATCTCCGTTTTTGGTTTTTTGTTTCTGTTTTTCTTTTATGGTGGAGGCATGAGATGGCTGCAGATGCTCTAGTAATTCCTTCCACATTTAGGGGAGACAAAAGGAACAAAATACAAAGGCAAAATTAAATGCGTCTTCTGAGTTTATTTTCCTCCTCCAAACACAGCTAGCACATAAATGCATATCTACAAACAAAAACCACAAAAACTCTCTCCTAGGGCTTTCCGCACATGCCCAAGTCTCTGGTGGAACTGGAGGCCTGGACAGTCCCGCTGCCCCCGGCGCAGGTCCCCCACCCACCCACCCACCCCCACTCCCCCACCCCCCCACCCCCCCCAGGAAGGAAATACAAAGGTTCATTATTCTTCAACACTTTCTGTCATCACCACTATTATTCAGTGGTCTTCAAAAGGTTTTAGCCAGTACAATAAGGTAGAGAGAGACAGAGAGAGAGGGACAGACAAACAGATAGAGATGGAGAGACACACAGACACAGAGAGGAAACTAAGAATTGGAATACAATAAAAAGTATTCATAAACAATGTTTGTCTATGATAAACTCAAAATAATCTAAAGAAAAAATTATAGTAATTAAAAATTTATCAATGTGGCTGCTCACATTATCAATATGTACAAGTCCATTGCATTTCTATATATCAGAAATAAACAGTTTGAAAGTATAATTTTTTTAAAAGTTATCACTACAATGATAATGGAAATTAACCAGGTACCAAAGATTTACACGACCTTTATGGTGAGAAGTATAACTTTATTCAAAGACTTTTAAGAAGACCAAATCATGGCCAGTTATATTACTCTTATTAGCAGATTCAAAATCATAAAAATGTTAATTCCTCCCAACCTAGTTTATACAATCCAAATCCAAGTACATATTCCAATAAAATAGGGCTTTTTAAAGAGACTCTACAAGATTAATCAAAATTTTGTCACATTTTAAATATGAAAGAATAGCCAAGATAATTTTTAAAAAGAATAAAGAAACATCAGATATCAAAGCATGTAATAAGTCTATAGTGATAAAGAGTATAGTATTTGTAAAAATGAAAAGAAAAAGAAAAACACATAAATGAAACAGAATAGAACCTAGAATCCAGAAACTGACCCATATATATGTAGGTATTTAGTACAAGATAAAGTGGCATTTCAAATGAGTGAAAAATGAATTGAAAAACCATCCTCTACTTCAGAACAAAGCCTGTCCAAGTAAGAGGTCATGCCCCTTGTCCTTGGAAAGACCCACAGAGCACTCCTAGGCATATACTCACCCTGCTGAGTTGTTTATCTACAAATAACAGGAAAGATTTGCAGCACCAGGTGTCCCTGACTCAGGCTAGGTGGGGACCCATAGCAACCCCCTAGCAGCCACCAATCAGCATGAGACAGGGAAATACCTGGGATGCCAGATGACCCTCCCAGTAGTTTATGGTGGTTGATAACAAGTTGGGAAACCCTGTAGTTCAGCACGTAAACCTCTCGTGGCTTAAACCAATCAGTTCAAAGGAATCCCCCACTTGTACTAGCCAATCACCCTTACCCAACTTGTTCACACCAGTGAACGTGCTAATCATGTTTTAGAGTTGTTTTATGATTTTCCCGAGGTGTGTGATAATTTGGTAAGAGATGCTATGATGTATGTGGGGTCCCTGCCTTCCCCAAAGAGTGTATAAAACTGCTGCAAACCCTGGGCTAGGGGCCTCTCAGCATCACTAGTTGCTGTGTGCACGTGGAGGACCGAGCTGGCTTGCAATAAACACCTCTTTGCTGCTTACATCGATTTTGGTCTCTGGTGGTCTTTTGGGGGTCCTGAATTCGAGCATAACAGAATAAATCAGTCAACCATTATTTTTGGACAATTGGCCACTGATTTAGGAAAAATAATCCTTATTTTCTATGCCACACTTTCCAAAAATATGTTATATTTATATTAAAGTTATAACCACCACAAACAAAATTATTAAAATGATTAGAAAAAAGTACAGGTTCATATGCTTATGAATATGGAGAATGAACTGTTTTAAAGAGACATAGAAATCTAAAATCTTAAAGAAAATGTTGGTAAATATGACCACTTTGAAGCAAGATATTATTGCATGGGAAAATATTAATAAATAATGTTAAAAGGTAAGTCAAATTCTAGGAGAAAATATGCAAAACATAATACACAAAACATTCACACCTAAAATGCATCAATGAACCATACAAATCAATAAAAAGAGACTATTCAATAGAAAAATTGGCAAAGAATATGACAAGATTATTCACAGACAAGTACTTATAGTGGCATATAAAATAAATTATAAAATTGCAGATTATTATTAAATATCATTGTAGAGTAAATCAAGGAATCAAATTAAAAAAGAGAGAATATTTTTACCAGCAGTTTGGTAAAAATATTAATAATATAAAGTGTTCAGTAACATATTGGAAAATGAATACACAATTGGAATGAGTGAATATTGTTATGGCTAATGTCGGGGGGAAAGAAGGAATATTTTCCATGATTCAGCAAAAAGCAGATACCACCTAAACTGCACTTTTTAAAAATTATTTTCTCATTCAGCCTGACTCAACCTCTTTAGAATCAAGGTAATTATATTTCTCATCTTGTCACCGGAAAGACTTATTCTGATATTAGTCTTCAGGAAGATCAGTCTATGCATAACTTGGTGCTAGAGGAGAGAATTTCTCACTGAAACAATGGAGAGAGCTTAAATCAAGAAAATAAGTAGAGCCAAGAACCCTGTGAAAACCACTGCCCAAATAGATCTACATTTGAGGGGCAGAGATAGATTTCAGGAACTGGGGTATCTATTATTGCCAAGCAATGTACTAGGCATTGGAGTTTACATTAGTGAACAATTAAACTAGGTCCTTGACTGTATATCAAGGAAATATATGTCAGCTGGTGGTAATTATCATGAAGAAACAAGGTAAGAAGATACAGTGATACAAGGGACAGGTGGTGGTAGGTCTTTTAGAAAATGTTTAGGGAAATGATTTGGGAACCATAAATAAGTTTGGTGCTTGGAGAACAGCCAGAAGACCAGTGAGGATGAAGGGAAGTGACAGAGAGATTAGAAGATAAAGGAGAAAAGGTAGGCAGAGACCATATCAAGAAGGTGATGAGAAGAAGCCTTGCTCTAGTGGAAGACAATGAAGAAAAAAGAATCAATACTTCAAACAGTGACTAGAAGCCAGGTTTTCTGACTTCTATCTAGGTCAATGCTCAGTCATTCAACTCCATCATCAAAACTATAACTTCCAGGAGCTGTTGATGTGGCTCAAGCAGTAGCGCGCTCACCTGGCATGCATGCAACCCAGGTTTGATCCTCAGCACCACATACAAACAAAGATGCTGTGCCCACTGAAAACTAATAAATAAATAAATATTAAAATTATCTCTCAGGGCTGGGGATGTGGCTCAAGCAGTAGCGCGCTCGCCCGGCATGCGTGCGGCCCGGGTTCGATCCTCAGCACCACATACCAACAAAGATGTTGTGTCCGCCGAGAACTAAAAAATAAATATTAAAAAAATCCTCTCTATCTCTCTCTTTCCTCTCTCACTCTCTCTTTAAAAAAATAAAGTAAAATTCTCTCTCTCTTTTTAAAAAAACTATAGCTTTCATTTATTGTACTCTTAGTATGTAGTAGGCACTTTACTTAAATTACTTGCAATTACCCTATAAAGTAAGCTATTAATATCCCCATTTTCAAAGTTTGGTTACTAAAGAGGTGAAGTTAATTGCCTGCCTAAAGTTACAGAGCTAATAAATAGTGAAGTTGGTAGTACAACCTAGATCTTCTGAACTACAAATCTGTTCTCTTTCTATTATACCAATTATTTTTGAATATTTTCATAAAAGCATAACAAATTTTCATACAAATATTTCATGTGAAAGACCAATAAACATAAAAATGAACAAAAAACAGAACTTCCTTGGTTGAAGCAGAGGTGAAGGACCTAGAATCTGCATATGAGATCCTTGTAAAAATATTTTTATTAATTATTGATGGACCTCTATTTATTTGCTTGTTTATATGTGGTGCTAAGAATCAAACCCAGTGCCTCACACATGTCAGGCAAGTGCTCTATCACTGAACCACACAACCCCAGCCCATACTAGATCTTTTTTTTAATAACAGCTGACAATAATCTGTGGCTGAAATTGAGCTAACAGTTAACATGTATTCAGTAATTAAATAATCCTCACAACCCTATGAGGTTGAACAGTTATTATCTCCATTTTAAAAATATTTTGTTGTAGATGGACATAATATCTTTGTTTTATTTATTTTTATGTGGTGTCGAGGATGGAACCCAGTGCCTCACATGTGCTAGGCAAGCCCTCTGCCACTGAGCTACAACCTCAGCCTATCCCCATTATTTTCAAAGGAGAAAACTAGGGCTCAAAAAGTTAAGTTGCTTGCTTTAAGTCATAAACTAGCAAGCATTTGAAGCTGGGATTCAACCCCAGGCAGCCTGATCCATAACCTGTAACATTAACCATGTTACCTTCAAATAAATGTACCTACAAGAAACCTGTAGGGCTCTCCTAAGCACAATTGCTATAATAGACTACACCCTTTTTTGGCGGGGGAGCATGCTGGGGATTGAACTCAGGGGCACTCAACCACTTAGCCATATCCCCAACCCTATTTTGTATTTTATTTACAGACAGGGTCTCACTGAGTTGCTTAGCACCTCACCATTGCTGAGACTGGCTTTGAATTTGCAATACTCCTGTCTCAGCCTCCCAAACTGCTGGGATTACAGGCATGTGCCACTGCCCCTAGCTGGACTGCACTCTTCCCATAAAGGCCATCTCCTCCCCATGGCATACTTGCCCATATTTAATTCTAGTCTCCATGCATATGCTTAAGCTACTACCTGGATGGTCCTATCCACTCAAGTTACCTAAATTGTCCTCATCCTTCATGTTATGCTCAAGTTTTACTTCCTTTAGAAAGTTTTCCCTGAAATTAGAGTTCTCAGTTGTTTCTGACTCCTCTGAACACCCTGCATGTGGTGTGTGAACAGCATAATAAGTTTTCAAATTATCATCCAAAGTAGTATTTTGTGAAGTATATTCCAGAAACATCTAGTTTTCTATAGGGATATTTCATGGACTGTCAGGAGTGATAGGAGGCCAGGAAGATGGGGTTCTAGGTTCCCTCACCTGATTACTTGTGATGATAAAAAGCAGTTCCTCTTTTCATGTATGGTTTGTTGCTTGTTCATGTATGGCTTCCACATAACATCTTACATAAAGATGTTATGTGGAAGGGTATGCTAATAGCAACAACAAGTGTGAAAAGCTAATGCTCTGTTTCAAGATGTGTTTTACTTTGCAACTGTTTGAATCATAAGAAATTGTCATTTTTGAGGGGCTGGGGTTATAGCTCAGTGGTAGAGTGCTTGCCTAGCATGTGTGAGGCACTGGGTTCAATTCTCAGCACCATGTAAAAATAAATAAATAAAATAAAGGTATTGTGTCCATCTACAATTAAGAAAACATTTTAAAAATTTTAATTTTTATGGGTTAATAGCAGTTAAATACCAACAATTTCATATGGTTCACACTATTACATGTTTTTCTCTTATTCCTGATCTCACATGCATTGTTCATTACAGTTTGGAAGACAGTCACAGAAACTCAATCTCTATTATGGCAATGGGACCCCATCTCATGTAGGTGTATATTTGGGCAACTCTTTTAGAGATCAGTAGACAAAGCTGGGATGAGATGGGACAAATATATAACAAAAAATTATGGTTGGGGACATTGAACATTCTGTACTCTCTGAATGCATTTTAGTTGTTATTATTATGCTTGAAAGAGGGACCCCCAAAAGACCACCAGAGACCAAGATCAATGTAAGCAGCAAAGAGGTGTTTATTGCAAGCTAGCTCCGTCCTCCATGCGCACAAAGCAACTGGTGACGCTGAGAGGCCCTGAGCCCAGTGTTTGCAGCAGTTTTATACACTCTTTGGAGAAGGCAGGGACCCCCACATACATCATAGCATCTCTTAGCCAATCACCACACACCAGAGGAAAATCATAAAACAACTCTAAAACATGAGTAGCACGTTCACTGGCTGGAACAAGTTGGGTAGGGGTGATTGGTTAGTACCAGAGGGAGATTCGTTTGAACTGATGGGTTTAAGCCAGGAGGGAGTATGTGCTGCACTACATGGTTTCCCAACATGCTATCAACCACCATAAACTACTAGGGGGTCATCTGGCATCCCAGATATTTTCCCTGTCTCATGGCGATTGCTGGTTGCTATGGATCCTCACCTAGCCTGACTGAGTCAGGGACACCTGATGCTGCAGATCTCTCCTGTTATTTGTAGATAAACAACTCAGCAAGGCGGGTATGTGCCTAGGAGTGCTCTGTGGGTCTTTCCAAGGACAAGGGTCACACCCCCTTCCTTGGACAGGCTTTGCTCTGAGGTAGAGGCTGGTTTCTCATTATGTGAGTCTTAAGCTCTTTGTAAGGCACAATTACCCCAGAAATTACTCTGAACAGGGTGTCCCATATAAATGCAAAGCCATTGAAATAGGAAGATGCTGCATATTTCTTGAAAGTGATATTTGAACATTTTGTCCCAAAGGCATATTTTGCTGGCTACATGAAAAAACAAAAAGAATGATCTTGTCAGCAGTTTTGGGAGATTGTTCCATTTTTTGTTAGATTTGCATAAGAAATCAGTATTTGAGCAAGTTAGAATGGGCTTTGCAAAGGAATATTTACAGAAATAGTATCCCTTTTTCCCTTATGACAATGGCTAGCACAGTGCCATTGCCTCAGCCAGTACTTGGCAACTGCTAAGGAGAATATTCACTGCCAAAGGCCTGTATACTTCAATATAAGCAGAAGAGTTTTAATAAGTCCCTCCACATCCTGAAAGGGTTGTAAGCTATTCTGCTTCCAGGCCAGCAGAGGGAGGACAAGTATAATGCACATTTTCCCAGAGGGAGGTGATAGGAAAAGGCATAAGAAGCCCTAGTAAAAGACGATTGCTTAACAATTTCCAAATCAGTTTCCCCAAAATTTTGTTAAGGGATTTCACAAGATCGCATGTGGTGGACAGAATATTTGTATGACTAATTCTATTTAACTCATAAAGAATGAAGCTTAGGAAGTAAAGAGACTGAGCCATTTTTCTTATAGGCTTCTGAAGTTGCCCCAAATCAGCAGGAGAAGACAGGGTAGCTATATGAAGGAATTGGAACGAACTTGTCAGCTGGGTCTCTGTAGAAAAATGGCAGAATACTGTATGGGACCTAGAATTAGCAGGGTTCAAGAATGACCCTACCCTCTCAGGGTGCCTGTGGAGTGAAGTTTTAAAGGTTGAAGTATAGAGAAAAATACTTTTGACTGTGAGTCAGGCAGATCTGACTAATACTATATGGGTGCTATGACCTAACAATATGATCTCAGTCAAGTGGTCACAAACTGTCTCTCTGAACCTCTTTGTCTCATGTCAAAAATGGAGGCAATGCTATTAATTTTGTATAATTCTTTAGAGGTGAAAAAGATAATGTATGTGGAGTACTTGGCGGAGTAGGTGTTCAACAAATCAGCAGGGTGAGATTTTTAACAAAGTTTTAGTGCATTGTAGTTGTACATTGTAGTGGAGTTCATTTTGACATATTCATAAATGCATATAGCATAGTTTTTTCCATTTCAATCCCCTTGCTATTCCCTCCCCTCCCTTTCTTCCTCTCTCTGATCCCCTTCCTCTATTCTACTTGGCTTTCATCTATTTATTTTAATTGGTGCATTATAATTATATATAAAATTGGAATGCATTGTGATATATTTACACATGCACATACCATAATTTGCTCAACTTTATTCCCCAGTTCTTCCTTTTTGTCTCCCTTCCTCTCACATCCTGGGTCCCCCTGCAGATTGGGCTTTTTCAATGTATTTGTTTATACAGAAACCTCAGTTCATCAGGCCCTTGATGGCCAGGGAGGTGAAAGGGCTTGCCATAGCTTGTAATCCCTAAGTCTGGACTCTATCTGCTATCTTGAGAGAGGTAGATACATTAAAGAGGCACTGTTTCTGCCTACTGCTCTCTTTACTTGCTGAAAGGAACACACAGAAAGAAAATGATGTAAATACTGACTGGCAACACCATATATTAAGAAAATACAGATCCCCCTGATGAGAGTTGAAAGGAAAATTCAGACAGGATATAGAGTATAAATCTGGGTTAGTGGGATTCATAACATAAATATCTTTTTAAAAATATGTTTGTAGATGAATAGCATGGCTTTACTTGTTTATTTTTTTATGTGGTGCTAAGGATTGAACCCAGTGCCTCACACATGCTAGGGAAGTATGTGTCTTTGTGTGTGTGTGTGTCTTTGTGTGTGTGTGTGTGTGTGTGTGTGTGTGTGTGTGTGTGTGTGTGAGAGAGAGAGAGAGAGAGAGAGAGAGAGAGAGAGAGAGAGAGAGAGAGAATTTCAATTTAAAGTACAAATTCAGCCAGTTGGTAGGAATGAGTGAAGTGGAAGTTGAGAGAATCATTACAGAGTAGAGGGAAGAAAACTTTCAGTTTTCTGGTAAGACATCTCTATATTATGTTCATATTTTGAATAGGTAATAAATACCAATAACAAATTTTAAGTTACAAAAACCTACACAGTAAAGAGAAATTTTCCCTCCCTTTTGCTATTTTTGAGCCACCAAATTCATGTTCCTGGAGGCAATTATTTTTATGAGCTTCTTGAATCTACACACAGATGGTGGCATGCTTGTACATGCTGTTCTGCATCTTAGTTTTTAAATTTAAATTGTTCTGGATCAGCACATCTAATACTGTCAATGGCTGCATATAGTGTTGTATCATTTAGATTTAACAATTTATTTAACAAGTCCCCAATAGACATGTAGATTGTTTACAAACAACATTGCAATTAATATCCACATTTTATACACATGCAAGTTTATTTCTAAGATAAATTCCAAGTGGAATTGCTGAGTTATGCACATTTAAAATTTTGATAAATACTCAGTGCTCATCATAGAGGATGTTGTCAACATTCATAATGTGTCAGAATGCCTGTTTCTTTACATCCTGCTATGCAGTGCTTTTTATTTATGTCAATGTGACAGGTGAAAAATGTTATAGCTCAGTTTGATTTTGCTTTCCTCTTACCATGAGTGAAGTTATAAGCGGCTTTCCCATATTTAAAAGCCACTTGTATTTCTTTTTTATTAACTTCTCTATCATATATTTTGCCAATTTTATCACTGAGGTTTTCATCTTATTTATATTGACTCATGGGAGCTTCTTAAATAATAAAGAAATCAGTATTTGGGGATTAGAATTACAAATGTTTATTGTTTCATTTTTTTGTAACTTTGCTGTATTTCATGTGAGCAAAAATTTTTATTCCCAACACAAATTTCATTTATTAGAATAGTTCTACAATACATGTTTTCAACAAAATAAACCACAATTCATGAAGGGACAGAAAAAAGTAATACAGAGATTTAAGAAAACTTATCTTCATTCATTTTTACCTTCTGTTGCCAAGCAGAAAATCTGACTTTAATGTAGTCAAATTTAACATTCTTTTTTCCTGTGTATTTTGAGTGATGTGTCATTGTTAGAAAGACTTTTAATAATGTATCTAATATTTTCTTTTATAATACTTAATTTTGCACTTAAATCATTGATCCATATAGAAATTATTTTGATGTAAGATATGCAGAAGATACAGTTTTATTATTTTTTGAATTTTTCAATATTTATTTTTTAGTTCTCAGCAGACACAACATCTTTATTTTATTTTTATGTGGCACTGAGGATTGAACCCAGCACCCCACGCATGCCAGGCATGTGTGCTACTGCTTGAGCCACATCCCCAGCCCAAGTTTTATTTTTTATGGATAGTTACTCAGTTATCCCAATATCATTTCTTGATTATTCCATTTTCCCCCAATAACTTGAAATACCACTTTTATCATATACTAAATTCCCATATGTATTTGGATTGACTTATGAACTTATGAACTTTCTTTTCTTTCTTTCTTTTTTTTTTTTTTTTTTTTTTTTTTTGATTATCAGGTCTGCATGAGTCCAGTCTCTGTTACTTCTGCCTGTATAAGTCTGAGCAGGTTTTAATTTCTCTTAATTTAATTTTCTCATCTGTTCATGTACCTCAAAAGGGTTGTATACATTGCAAAATATAGTTTAAATGAAGTTGTAGCATAAACTTCAAACACTAGTCATTTGAATGCATTATTATAGATGTTGAATACCTGAAGGAAAAATTTATATAGTTCTGCTTAGGGCAATAGGTGGAAGAACAAACAGTTTTAATTTCCCAGCAAAGATCAAAATAAGCACTTCTGGCCCTTAAAGAAAGATCCACTTGGGTGCTGACAAAATTAAGAAAAACTGAGGTCAATTGTATCATTAAGGTAGTACAGTGTTAATACTCAACAGGCATTAATATTTAAAACGAGCTGATAAGGATTAAGGGGTGTGTGTGCGCAGCACACTTGCACTTGCACTTGGGGTGGAGTTTGTATAAAGGCAAGAGCCCAGAAGTAATTTTAGTGAAGTCAGGAAGGAATCTGAAGAGACAGATGAGGGAGTCTGAAGGGAGAGAGCCTCAGATGTTAAGACAAAGAAGAGAGGAGCAGAATTGGGGGACCCTGAAGGAATAGGCAGGGATTTTTTTTTTTTTTTTTTGCACATGAAGCAAATCTTTTAATGCACTTTAACACTTTTGGCTTAAAACTTCAGTTATTATTCCAGGTGAAATTCTGAAACTTCAGCCATACATCCTTATGTTCTTGGTGAACACTTGAACCTCGCTCTGTGAGAAGACAAGGTCCCAGCAAGTCCCCAGGCAAGGGGAGATGGGCAATGGCACTCCACAGGCACACAGGCCAAGCCAGGCCACGTCCTTCTTGGCCTCTCTGGATCTCAAAGGGGCTGCAGAAACTGGCTGGTTGTCCTAGCCAGTGATCACACCACGAGTGGGTTCAGTCACCTTCCTTCCCAAGGTCCTGCATCTCCTTATGGGCGCTCAGCTTCGGGCGGGCAAAATCCCTGGCCCCGAGATGGCGGTGGCGCTGTGCAGGTTGTGGCACCGCAATGGCATAGGGAACGCCCAGGCATCCTGGCCACGCCACAGCCATCTGGCCGCCTCGCCGCCTGCAGAGGGCAGGGATTTTTGTTACTGTGTATTTTAGTGCTAATGAACACCCAAATCATATAACATTTGAAATTCCATCTACTGAAATTCCTCATTTTGTAGATTTTTGACAGTAAGTTTCAATAAGCAATATAGATCTCATGTTAAAATATTTGCATCTCTGGTATCAACAGTTGCATCCCTAGAAATTCTCACATAAACCCATACACAACCCACTAGCCTGCACTGATAGGAAAATAATAGCAAAACAGTCAGGAAAGGGAGGGAGGAGGGAGGGAAGGCAGTGGGCAGAAACCCAGCCTCTGAGTTTCCGGCTAGAGGCAGCAGGTGGCTGCAGGGGTGGGGGTGAATCACAGCAGAGAGCAAAATGAATATCTTAGGCCTCTCAGGAAGGAGCCACCTGAGACTTCCCTGAGCTTTAACAAGAAAAACACAAGCTGTAGCTAGTGTGGCAGGGCAGTATTGGGAGACCAAACACACGTGTCTGGGAAGGATAATACACCATGGGGAGGCCTCAGTGGTCAGGCATGGGGCTGCTACTTGGAGCCAGTGTCCTGTTGCTGGCTATGCTCAGAAGTGCTAAGTCTCAAGGAGAGTTCTGTCACCACTGGATGGACAGCACAGGGCTATTGCATGGAGGCTTCCTATGCCCGGAGGGATATGATAAACCCACTGCTACCTTCTGCTGTGGAACCTGTTCTCTACGCTATTGCTGTGCTACCCTTACAGCTCGACTGGATCAGGGACAGTGTCCAGAGGACATTACCTGGGACCCCAAAGAGGCTATGCTCCCACCTCCAGAAGGTAATCTCAGGGCCAAGGGGTGGTAGGGGGAATTGAAACTGGTAGGGAACGAGATGTTCCCTTTCTGCTGGGTTCACATATCTGTATCAGAGGAATTCAAGGTATATAACATGGTGGATTGAGAATCAAATGATCTGTATTGGAATCTTGAGAAAACTGGAGTCTACTACATCCTAATTGCATGACTTTAGGTCAAGTCTTTGCTTCTAGAACCTGCTTCCTCATGAACTTGATGTTTTCATCAGTTTGGGAGGAAATATAAGGGATCAGATAATTCCTATGAAATACAAGAGACCTTTTATACCTGAGTGAAGTGGGCTTCAGGGTGGTCATGAATCCAGCAATACAACCTTGGCCTACATGGGGAAATCAGACTCTAGAATCATTTGCTTCATAATTTGCTTTCAAATTTCAGTGCTTGTCAGGAAAAGCTTTAGAAAACTTCCACAGTTCATACTCACCTGCCCTATTTGGGAAGGCTTAGACTCCTTGGTTAGGGGAAAGTGTTATTTATGAAATTCCCCTCAGTCACTATGGCACCTTACTGATTGGTCTCAGATAGGTGGGACAGATAATGTGACTCATTTGTTTATTCAATGAATACTTATTTAGTATCTACACTATGCCAGCAAGCAGAGACCTGATGTTGAAAAATTTTGCCCTTGTCTCTTTTCCCCTCAAGAATCTGTCAGGGAAGGGAGGGTTGTGAGAATTATAACAGGAACAAGACATGGGAGAAAAGGGTTGCCTGGCACTTCTGCCTTTAAAACAATTTTTAGGATAACATTTCTTGATTGGATGACACTGTGGAGCTCCTGAACCTACCCTGGGGTCCCCTCCCTGCTGTACACACTCCTATTTGTCCTGCCAGCTCCAAAATAGCTTGGAAATCTTAAGATGAATGCAAAGCATTTTTTTCCAGTCCCGAACCCCACGGCTGCCTTGGAAGCTCAGCATTTTGGGGGGCCTAGAATGGCGTTAATCAGGTAAATTAACTACACAGGGAAGCACCACGGGGCTCAGTGTTAGATTTCTTCCAACCCATAATGTCCTCTGTTTACTGGTTTCACCGTACAAGTCCCCAGATCTTAGGGCTTATAGCAACCAAGAATATTAAAGTTCAGAAGGCCCAGGAGTAACTGGACCACAAACAACTGTGTCCTTGTATAAAACAAGTCTAGGGTTGGGGATGTGGCTCAAGCGGTAGCAGGCTCGCCTGGCATGAGCCTCTCCCGGGTTCGATCCTCAGCACCACAAACAAAGATGTTGTGTCTGCCGAGAACTAAAAAATAAATATTAAAATTCTCCCTCTCTCTCCCTCTCTCACTCTCTCTTTAAAAAATAAAAATAAATAAAACAAGTCTAAAAACCCTGCCTTGCTGGATGGGTGAGGATTGAAGGAGACAATAGGCATTATACCTAGTGCATTCATATTTTAAATATATATGATAAGGCCTCTTTTGTCTACTTGTGTTCCTGAGAGTCTACCACAAACTTCCTGCTGAGCTGAGCTCTGTAAAGCTCAGGTATATGGGCTTTAGAGACCTAGAGATCCTTTCCAACTTTGAGCCTCATCCCTGGAGAACTCATTATCTGTTACAGGAAATGATACCCCCAAATCTTAGTTGCTACACAATTTCTTAGAACAAAGTGAGTTATAAGTTAATATATAAGACTACCACACATACCTCCACATAGTGGTTTTAAATAAATATCTCTGAGTGTCAGAAGTTCCATACTCTAAAACGAAATAAGCCCTTGTCCCTTCCAGATACTCAGTAAGTTTCAGAATTTTGATCTCACTCTATTTATTACAACCCCCATTTTTCTAGACCAGAGTCCTCATTTGCTAAGTATGTTCTTTGTCTTGGCAGTCCATTCTAGCCACTTCTTGATTTTCATTGCTTTTCTCAAGACCTCCAACTGTCCAATTACATATCTCTTGAACATGTTATTTGAAGGTTCAGTCAGCACAATTTTTATGCAATAAAATAACCTTTTATTTTCATTTTATTTAAAGGAAAAGATCAAAATCTAGATAGATTGAGAAAAACAATGTAATGAAAAATTGGGTTATTATATTTAGATGACCTGAAATTTTGCTCTGTCCTTCATGGAAAACTTGCTCTCCTTTTTCTCTCTTTGTCATTATTCTTAGAAAAGAAAACCTCATCTCAAGTATTCCACTTTAAAGTTTACAAATGTTTCACATGCCTTAGCTCCTTCCATTTAGACAAAGCTATGAAGTAGATGTTATCCAAATTTTATTAACAAAACATCTGCAACCTAGAGATTTTAAATGGTTTGTCTATAGGTCCACATCATTTATTAGTAATTTAGCCAATAAGTAAGCCCCAGGTCTTGTAGCTACTAATTTCAAACATTCTTTCCACTTAACATATTGTCTTTCAAAGGAGGTACTACTGCCTTTTGTTATGTGATATCCTTCCTAAGAAAGGCTGTGCACAGTGTTTTCTCTTTAGGGAAGCAATACAAATTCCTTCAGTAGATGACACCTCTTTTTGCATCTTTGCCTGGATGATAACTGGTAAACCATAATTTACTGGTCCATAAATATCATTTGGAATACTTTCTCCTAAACATACTTATTACCTCATGCCTATCTATGCCAAAATTCATTTCTCTTGACTCACAAGGCCTTCTGTGGACTTGACTTCTTTCCTGGAGAAATTTGGCACAAGCTCTGGAAGAAAGGTGTTTGCATTAGTACATGCTCTGGGTATTGGCAAAGTTATGTCTTCCCTCTCCTGTACAGGTGGCAATAGTCCCAGAGACCTGTAACTACCAATTTTTTCTTTCTTCTCTTCATCCTAGGATCCATCTACCTGCCTTTAGTCATTGTGAGTGGCACCTTTGTCACTTTCATCCTATTGGGAATCCTCGCTGGTGTTGCTTGCTTCCGTTGCCTTCGGTCTCAGAGAAGAGATGAACTTTGCACTGCACCTCAAAACCCTGAAGTTACTGTGCTGAGCTCTACTCCCACTCACAGGAGAAACATCTTAGGAAGCCCACTGCTCCGCCCCAAACCTGATGCTGGTCCAGCCCTCCCTTTCACCACCCAAGAATACCCAGAGAGTACCATCCGTATCATCCCCAAGACAGTCACAAGGCCTTTTCACTGGCCCCTGCTTGAGTCTTCCCAGATACCATCTCTAACTACAAGTACAGCTATTGTTCTACCACCTTCTCCCTTACTGAGTGGCACAATTTCTTATGGACCAGCCTCTGGTCCACATTCCACAGGCACTACTTGAGAACCCCTTGCTGTATTCAGAGGCTCATTGTTTATCGAATAATCAAGGAAATCCAAAACAAATCTCAAATCAGTCCTGGACCTTGAAGTTGATTTTCTGTTTTCTAAAAACTTAGCTTGCCTTTCAGACGGACAAGTGTCTTCTGTCTGTTTTTTTTTTTTTTTTAAATAGAATCACTCTATGGCTGCTGCCATTGCTTTTTCATAAAGACACGGGACTTCACTTAGAAACAGTATAATTTAGCTGATAATTTGGGCAAATTATTTCTACAGTGGGAATGTTCTCATAAGTTTCCATGTGATCTTAAGGTTTCTAAATGCATTAAAAGTGTTTATATGCTAAGGGAAATGGGTAAGAAGAGGATTTCATTTGTTCTGATTAGTGTTCACTGCAGTGTTAGCCATTTAAGCTTTCATCTGGAGCCCTGCCTCCAACAAGACAGATGAGGGAGTTTAAGGATTCAGCTCACTCTGGGAGCAATGGAACTTTAACTGTCAGTATTAAATGCATGCATATATGCATATATATCTTATTTTTCAGACCAATATTGAAGGGAGAACTCTAAAGACAGCTAGAGGTCAATGGTGACTGTACCTGCATTTCACAAGACAAAGCAAGATTTCTATAACAGGACTGTAGGCTGTGAATTTTAAAAGCGGTGGGAAAGGATTCATTGTCCTTTCCTTAAGAGATAAAGCCTTCTGGTACTAATAGATGGTCTGACCTCTGAAATATAATTAATACAAAATACTTTGCCAGAGGTAAATACAAAGATCTTCCCCAGAGTAATCTAAATGGTTTAATATTCAAGTGTTTTTTACAATTGCTAATGAACAACTCCCTCAAGCACCAATCAGATGGAGAGAGTTATTTATAATTAACTCAGGAATATATTCTTCTTACCCTGAAACCACTGAAGCCTGGATTGGTGACCTCAGGGACCCCAGAGTGATTACTGGTTTAGTATGGATCAAATTTTTAGAATAATTAGAAAGGTTGCTAAAGAGGTTGAATTTATAGGAAATAAAACTAATGTTCTTCTCATTCGCATTTCATGCTTATTTGCATACCACCAGTGTGGAGCTGCTGTCAATATTCATAAATTCTCATTATCCCTTGCTTGTGGTTGACTTAACTATCAGCTTTCTTTGTGATTTTTGCAAGTCACTTCCTCCCTCTGGGCCTTAGTTTCTCCTCTAGTCAAAAGAGGAAGATGGATGATGATCCTTTCTAGCTTCATCTATGAAAGTGTTTAATCCCAAATGCATGCTAGAAATCACTGACAAACATTTTTTTTGTGTGTGTGTGGGGAGTACTGGGGTTTGAACTCAGGGGCACTCGACCACTGAGCCATATCCCCAGCCCTATTTTGTATTTTATTTTGAGGCAGGGTCTCACTTTTGCTAAGGCTGGCTTTGAACTTGCAATCCTCCTGTCTCAGCCTCCTGAGATGCTGGGATCACAGATGTTAGCTGTTAGCATCTTATGCCTGGCTTACTGGCAAACTTGAAAAAATACAGAGGGAGACTAATGCAGACTGAGTAAATCAGAGTGGTTAAGACTATATTTGGATTTTCTTTAAAATTCTTTATATGATGTAATGTGCAGTTTGGGCTGAGAGTCTTAGGCTAGATCTGATCTGTCTTAGATACAGTTTTGAGGCAAATGTATTCATTTCCTATAGCTTCTATAATTACTATAAAATCAGTTACTTAAAAATGAAGCAAACTTATTATCTGATAGTTTTGGAGGTCAGAGTTCAAAATTAGATTTACTGGACTGTACTGAAGGTGTCATCATGGCTGATCTGTCCTGGACCATCTGGTGTGGAGGATTCCATTTATTTGTGTTTTGTAGCTTCTAGTGGTTGGTTACCTGTATCCATTAGCTTATAAGCCCTTCCTCCATCTTTAAGTGCATCATTTCAGTCTCCACTTCTGTCATCACTTCAGTTTCTTTTCTTATTCTGACTATGCCTATCTCCCATTTATAAGGTCTGGGATTGCATCAGGCCTACCCATAGATCCCAATTTCAAGAGCTTTAATTTAATCAGATCTGAAAACTCTCTTTGACACATAAGGTAATAGAGTCACAAATACTAAAGATAAGGAAATGAGGTCATTATCTGGCCTATCATAGTAATCTTTCATTTTTCATGTTTCAACTGTATATAGAGTGATTTAAGTACCAGATTAAAAAGAAAGGTATGATTGTAGTGGGCATTTTCTTGGTATAAGAGGAACAGAAAATAGAGTGCAATGAAAAAATACCTTGTTATTATGTAATGCCTCACTTTCATATTCATTACATTCTTTGATCCTTTGAGTCAGCATGGGAGATTGGTGGCATTACCTGAGGTTGGGTTGAATTAAAAAAAAACTGTCCAAAATGACAAGGGTAAGACTTGATGTAGGGTTGCCAGATGTAACATATTAAGTGCAGAGGCTACATTAAATCTGAATTTCAGATAAGCTAAACCTATACAGGTATATTCCATGTAGTATTTGTAACATACTCCAAAAGCATCCAATGTTTATTAGAAATTAAAGCTGTATATTCCAGATTTTATTTGGCAGGTTTACCTTTGTGTGCTCACTCCATTATAACTCCAATTTTCTCTTATTCCATAATCCCATACTTCTGCTACTACTATCATTTTCAGTGACACTTTTAAAATTATCTTGTTTAGTTTTACAGTTACAGTTACAATTCATGAAGCTGTTAAACATACTATTTACTTTGATTCTCAAAATAAGTATCCTCTCCCACCAGAGACAGAGTAGGTATTATGAATTCCCATTTCATAAACAGTCATCAAACACAAGGAAGATCACTGACTTGCCCATAGTTACCTGAACTCTCGATCTTTTGCTTTTTCTACATTCTCCTAGATTTGTCCCCCTATGGCATTCCACACTTATCTACAAGTCCTCAGGTTTTTCTGATTTTTCTAGCTTCTTGAATTCATCCCTTGAGCACTTCATTCTGACCTCAATTGATGTTGCTGCCATGTCTGCAAGATAAGTCCTTTCTGACCCTAACAGTTGGATTCCCAAGCCTAGGTTGCTCTTATCATGTAACCTCTTCCTATAAGCTTTAGATCTCAGTGTGATAATCCAGCCTTGTTGATCCTAGAATCAAGTTGCTTTACCTCTCAGTCATGGAGACAGGGAAGTGATATGCCTGAGAAATGACTTAATTCATTCATTCATCTACGCAGCCTGTCTTGTTCCAAAAGAGAATTTGAGGAGTTGAGTGAAGTAAATTCTTAAGAATCAAAGGAAGAGAAGTTGGAAGACAGAACCAAATCCCTGAGAATGGTCCCCAGCATTGCTATTGCTTCTGCACAATATCCTCTGTATAGGCTATAAAGATATTTGCCACATGGACTAGGCAGGCTAGAGAACAGAGTTAATATATCCCTTCTTTTATAGATAAAGAAACTGAGTCCAAGTGAGGAAAACAGTCATAATGTTTGAGGAACAGAGTTGGAGCAGGATCTCAGAGTTTCCTAACCTCCAGTTAATTTTATTTTCTACTGTACATAATGAGAAACTTTTTTATTTTGTTTAATAATCCCTTGCTTGAATATTAGTCTTGACAATCTAAAGATACTTTGTTTTCATTATCTTAGTCTTATTTATAGAATGTGAAAGGCTACTGTTTAGTCAGAGGCTAGAATTTAGTTGATCAGGAGATTCAGGACCTAGGTACATTCTGAACTGTGCCTTCTCATGAGTTCAAACTGAAAACAGTTCAGTGATCCCCTCCCTCCTTTCCCATCTGACTTCCATATCACTAACTCCCACCCCACCCAACCCATCTGAGAATAAAACTGGAGATTGAGTTGGTAGTATTAGTCAATCATTGCCTGGGGTATTTTTATACTGAGATACCTCCCTCCTTTACATATATCTGTCCTAATGTAAGGAGCAGAATTTAGCCAAGTGGACTGGATCACTGGACACTATGATACTGAAGTACTTAAGAATGAAGTTTCTTGATTTTGGTCTCATACTTCTCTATCCCAGGGGCTTTTACTGGAATCTCTGCTAATGATGTGTGGTGCTGAGGATTGAACCCAGGGCCTCACACATGCTAGGCGAGCGCTCTACCACTGAAACACAATCCCAGCCCCTCCAGCACTATTTTTAATAGCAACAAACAAATAACAACCAAAAAATAAAAAATAACAACAGTAAGCACACACTTCGGTTCCTAGGAACACTTAAGAATGTTTATGACAAGTATTACAGATTATGGGACATCATCTTTATGTATAAAGGATGGCAGTATTTATTAACTGGCTAATATATGACTGCAAAATGAAAAAATAAGTGTTCAGTGAGTCCTCAAAATAGACTGATACAAAAAGAGATGGGGATAATTAACCCCCTTTGTAGACCATTATAGTTAGAAATATATTTAGAAATTATCCAATCACCTTTCCATTACCCATTTTATAAAATGGGAAATAGGCATAAAAAGAACAATGACATACCCCTAATCATAATTGACAGCAAGTGCCAGAGCTAGGACTATAAGCTTTTGAATACTAAATTAACATTTTACCTACAGTATCACATCACTTCACAAATTCCCAGAGAAGGAAAGTATCAGGCCCAGAGTCACACAGTTCAGCAGTGCTAAAGAGAGGAGTAAATGCAAAGTTTTCTGCTTTATAGGCCATGATCTTTCTAGTCTCTGGAAGAATAATAGCAGCAATCATAAGAGTAGAAATGCTAATTGTGCAATTGGTCAAGGGACTAGCTCAGTGACAGAGTGATTGCCTAGCATGTTTGAGGCTCTGGTTTTGATCCCTAGTGCCACAAAACAAATAACAACAATAATAACCTAGATATTATTTACAGAGTGCTTACTACATGCCAGGCATTTGGCTAAGTACTTTACATATATTATCTCTTTTAATTTTTCAACATTTTGTAAATGAAGATATCAAGATTCTAAAAGGCTAGTTTGACTGAAGCATATACACATCTAAATCCAAAATCTTTTTTGTTCGTTTGTTTGTTTTGTTACCAGGGATCAAACTCAGAGGCACTCAACCACTGAATCCAAAATCTGCTTTTTTGTTTGTTTTGTTTGTTTGTTTTGTTACCAGGGATTGAACCCAGAGGTACTCAACCACTGAGCCACATCCTCAGCCCTTTTTGTATTTTATTTAGAGACAGGGTCTTGCTGAGTTGCTTAGGGCCTCATTAAGTTACTGAGGCTGACTTTGAACACAAGATCCTACTGCCTCAGTCTCCTGAGCCACTGGGATTGCAGGCATGTGCCACCATGCCCAGCCAAGAATCTGTGTTTTTTAACCCCTATACCATATTCCTTTTCAACAGAGATGGCGCAAATCAAGTCAGAGGTAGTTCTAAAGGATTCTGAAGAAAATGTCTAGATTTGCAGAATAAAGCTTCTGTACTAACTTCTTTGGGTCAATATAAATATAAAACATTTTTCTTTATGAGAGTTTGGAAAATATAAAAAAGTATACAAAAATAAATACTAGTCAACAGAATCCTACCACCCAGACTTAATATCTCAGTGTTTTTTTTCCCACTCTTCTGATAAAATTAATTTTTGGATGACACAAATTCTGATTCAAATGAACTCTGTGTTCAAATATAGATTCTTTGAACTACAAGTATCTTCTCCAAAATATTTCAAAGGGTTGGTCAGTATTCAAGCTGCCCTTATATGCTACAAGTTTGTGTGGAAGTCCTTATATATTGCTACCCTTAAACATTGGTTTCATTAAACATTCCTAACCTTAAACATTGCTATCATTAAACATTGGTTTATCAACTGTAACCAATCTTATGACCTAAGTCAACGTTTTTCAATGTATATTCCATTGAATCACAGTCTTCTAAGATACTCTTGGGGAAAGAAGTTCTATGGTTGAATCATATTGGTAAGTGCTGTATACTAGACTCATTGAGATTCACAATGCTTAAAGTTCTTCAGTTATTCTGTTTAGGCAGAATTTTTCAAAGTTTGTTTCGTTCTGGAACTCTTTTTCTATGATCACCTATTGGTATATAGTAGTATTTGGAAAAGACTGATCTAGTTAGGCTGTCCAACCATCCAGTTCGACTGGGACTGAGGAAGTTCCCAGGAAGTGAGACTTTCACTTTAAAGCCATGAAAGTCCTGGACAAACAGGGATGAATGTATCAACACAGATCCAATATAAACTTTTTTCCTCCAATTTCCCAAATAAAAATTACAATCTAGAAATGGAAAAATGATTTTAAACAAATATCCCATGGTCAAAGCTGGAATTAAAATCCACAGCTTATGGGTCCCAAGGCAATAATGTGACTATACTATGCTAGACTAAAAGTTTTAGAAGATGAAAAGAAAAAAATCTGATGAACTTATTCATGAATATTTTTTTAGAGATAGCCTGCTAATTCTAAGTCAGGCCTTAAGATCTACTTAGTTGAATATTCCCATCATTATCCTTTTACTAGATGATGTCTGGCAGAAGGAAAATGGAGTTGCTTGTGCCCCAAGTATGAAACTTATATAATGTTGGGTGTAGCCAGTCTCTCCTTTAGGATCTTTCCCCGAAACTTGACTGGTCAAGCTTGGCAAAGAGTCAGGAGTTTTAAGTCTGAACAAAGTGAGTTTGCAAATAAGCATTATGATGAAATCTATAAGACTAGAGAAAGGAAATAATTCATCTAACTGGAAAGCTCTAAGAATAAAGTTTAACACATAGGGAAGACTGAGTCTTTCATACATCTATAAAAAAATTCACATAGGAAAGACATGCATGCTGGGACATGAGAAATTTGGATGGTGATTGTGGACACCCACTCACTGATGTGAAGAATCAGTAGGGTAGAATGAGACCAAAACCTGAAGACAGTGGCCTATTTACTAAAAACTGTCCTGTAAGGAAGAGTCACTTAATATATGGTATAAATGGGTCTCCATTATCTCAATACTTGTTTTGGAAGCAGTAGTTCTCTCCATATACAATTAGAGAGGTAGAACACATCAGTAAGGAGTCAATCCAGCAAATTTTAGGCTAGTCATAAATAGATCAATCTATCTTTAGCAATGTTCTATCTAAGGATCAGAGAATTGAGGCAGGGCTGAGACCTTGGAGAATGGATGCTGCCAGTAACTGGCAAGGTATCAAGACAGAGGTTCAAGTTAAGCACCAGTTTTAGGAAAGAGAGGAATACTAGGCAATGCATCTGGTCAGCAGTAAGGAATGGAAGCCCTGGGGAGAAACTCAGTCATGTTTGATTTTTTTCTGAAAAGGAGCCAAGGGAAATCTGGCAGGAATACCAGTTAGAGGGCTAATACTAGGGAATGGCTCTCAGTGATCTGTGTGGAGTAGTTATTTGATAGGACCAAGAACAGGAAGAGCCAAAGGTAAATGTCTTAGGGAATTCTAAAAGTCAAAACCAGGAAAGCCAAAATCAGTTTCTGTGTCAAATTTAAGAGACAACTTATGGTTTAGAATAGGAATATCAAGCCAAAAATGTTGAGCTGTAGCAAGATGGGGAAGGGAAAGGGTGGAACAAAGTGAGAAGGTCCAAGAGAATTGGTTCATAATTAGGTCAACCCCATTTAAGCAAGTTAGATTAGTTTATATGAGTTCTGTAAATGGGGCAGCTGAGAGAAGCCTCAGCATGTGGGGCTCTAAAAGATTGCTACTGTGAGAAAAAGAGAATAAGGGCTGAATAAAAAAGGTCATGGATTACATAAGTCACATATAGGAGCAAGGAAAAATTGGAGGAACACTATTATCAAAAATAGTGGTTTCTATGCATTTTGAGTAAAGATGTTTCATTTCAATATCAATTGTTATGCTTGGTGTGCTGATACATGTTTGTAATCCCAGTGGATCAAGAGGCTGAGGCAGGAGGATTGGAAGTTCAAAACCAGCCTCAGCATTTTAACAAGACCCTGTCTTAAATTTAAAAATAAAAAAAAATCTCTAGTCTTTAACACTTGATATATTAATTAGCATTGTCACTCTTATAAAATATTAAAATGGTACAATTCTATGAGTAAGAAATAGCCAATGGAAAAATTAGAGATTGTTTAAATACTAAAAATAAGGCACTCTACTGGAACATCCTAATTTTGGATTAAGCTTATAAAGACTCTTTTGTATTTTGAAGGTTTGATAGTGTCTACCACGAGGCCTGCGCAATGGTTTCATTAATGAGGTTCTAGGAATAAAGTTAGTTAGAAGAGATCGAAATAAAACACACAGACTCAGTTACCTTATTTCTATTGCTAGGTCCGAGATGGCTCTCCTCTCTGGTTCGCTCCTCTAGCTGCCCAGCAGGGCAGCAGGGATTACTCAGGGCTAGCAGGAGAGACAGAGAGTGAGCACCCGGGGACTAACCTTTTATTGGGGAACAAGAGATTCAGGGGAGAATTCCATCCAATGAAGGTTGAGGGGGGGCTGCACTCCAAGGTCAGGGTCAGTGATTGGGTCCCCGGGGTCAGTGGTCAGGCACACCCCCACACGAATGGGCTCTCTCATCAGGAAAGGGCCAGGAAAGCTTCGACATAGACAAAGCGCCTCAGGCCCTTAATGGGAGCCACCCAATCACGTGTTAGAATGGCTTCCCACAATAGTGGATGAAACAATGAGTTCCAATTTAATTATGTCTACTTATGCCAATGTTTGCCAGAGGTAATGATGGATATACTTCCACATAATTCTTTCACAAAACCATACAACAATAACTTGTTGATACATTTTGGATCATAAAGAGGCATCTCTGAAAATCTGATAAAAGGTCTTTCTACTTAGAGAAATCAACACACACACACACACACACACACACACACACACACACACACATATATATATAAGCATGCAGACCATTTTATGGTGCTTTACATTCTCCTGAATCCTACAATGGCCCAACAGATAGATGATCTTGGCTAGCTAATCCTGGTTACCTGAATGAGAACTTATGCACTGGATGAAAACATTTGGTTACAGGTTTGTACATTGGTCACTAATTCATCTTAGGTTGTTACCAAGGAGGTGCTGTGGTTCATTGCTGAGGGCCATTACCAAGTAGGAATGACGCATCGAAATTTCCTTGCCAAGCGTACCCCATGCTGCTTAGAGGACATTTATGGGACATTGCATGCATGCTTTAATGAGGTGACCTTGCTCAAGGACCTAGGCAGATCCGGGTTTAGAGCTGATCAGGTTTGAGGAAGTAACCGGCTCCTTGAGTTTAAGGCGTTGCCAGTTTAAGATAATGGGTTTTAGGGAAGTTGGAAGTTGAAGATTATTGCTGGGATTAGGGTGTTCCTGCTGCTTGTTCCCGTTGAGTTCTCGTGAGATTGAAATGGGATTTGGAGAGAGCCTCGTGGAGTAGGTGGTTTGTGCGGGAGACAGCAGAACGTGTTTGCCCCTGGACCTGTGTGGAGGCGGTGTGAGAGCTGGAATAAAGAATTGCTGTTTGAACCTACAAAGCTGTGAGTGCCTCGTGATTCTGGTGCCAAGCCGAGACATTGGCCTTGGCATTTTGGTGGCCCGTACGGGGACGTCTGAATTTGGAGGTGAGTAAAATAGCTCGCCCCTGAGGGAAGGCGAGAGAATGGGTGACCATTTCAAAAAACAATGTGTTCTTGTTTTGATTTATTTCGTTTTTGTTTCAAGCTGCCTATCCCTAGAAATTTCTCAGGCAAACTGGGAAAAATGGTTGGCTCAAGGTTTGAAGTTTGTTAGCCCCGAGAAAGAGAAAATTGATACAGTGAATTTTTATTCAGTTTTTGTTTCATTCAGTTGTGGTTTTGTTTTGTGTTATCTTATTGGGTTGCGTTATCTTTATAGAAGATTAGAAATTATTAAAAAAGAAGCCGAAAAAGTGTTAAGTAAATTGTTAGAGATTCAGACCATGGAGGAAGACATTTTAGGTCAAGCAAAAGAGAAGGTCTCTCGAGCTAGTCAGAGAAAGGGAGAAAATTTAAAGGAAAAGGGGTTATTAGGAAAAAGGCCACAACCAGAGGCTGTCACTAACTCCGTTTTACCAGAGGGTGTAATTCAACCAACAGCCCCACCGATGGAGACAGCTGAGTGGCCCTCAAACCCCGTAGTTGATAGATGGGATCCTGAGACAGGACCTCAAAGATTAGCATGCCCTGTATTTGAACAGGCAGGAGGGCGGCGAATTCACCGTATTTTAGAATTTAACACAGTGAAGCAGTTAAAGGAGGCTGTAACAACCTATGGTCCTCAAGCCCCCTTCACGGTAAGCATGGTGGAGTCCATTACTAACTTGGACATGACGCCAGCAGATTGGGCTAGCATGTGTAAATCTGTGCTAAATGGAGGACAATATTTGTTATGGAAGGTTGCCAATGAGGAATTTTGCATGGAGACAGCTAGGCGAAATGCAGCAGCCGGTTACCCTCAAAGAAATCTTGAAATGTTATTAGGAAGGGGACCTTATGAGGGTCAGCGGCAACAAATGGAATATGATCCTGCTGTATATGTACAGATTGCTGCAGACGCAGTTAGGGCATGGAAGACTTTACAAGGACATGGAGATTTACAAGGTCAGCTATCTAAGGTAATACAGAGACCTAATGAACCTTACGCTGACTTTGTAGATAGGCTTATTCAAACGGCTGCCAAAATTTTTGGTGACACAGAACAAGCAATGCCATTAATAAAACAACTGGCTTATGACCAAGCAAATCGTTGCTGCAGAGAGGTTATTAGACCATGGAGACATGAAGATTTAAACACATATATTAAATTATGTAGAGATGTTAATGAACAAGGGCAAGTCTTGGCAGCTGCAGTACAACAGGCTTTAGATGCCAGGCTAGAAACATGCTATAATTGTGAACAAACAGGACATTTTAAAAGGAGTTGCCCCATAAGAGGAGGGTTTAACAAAACTAGAAATCAAAGGAATAGAATACCGGGTATTTGCCCACGATGCCGTAGAGGGAGACACTGGGCTAATGAATGCCGTTCTCAAACCACCATAGAAGGTACTCCCTTATCAAAAAACGGACAAGGATCAGGTATTTACCCACGATATCGTGGAGAAAGGCACCAGGCTTCATTGCCAAAAAACGGACTGGGGGGCCCAATGCTCCGGGGCCCACAACCACAAATATACGGGGCAGTGGAGGAACCCAGAAACCCCATCAGGGTGGTGCCCAGGACACATTGTCCATTAAATCCCTCATCAGACAAACCCGAGGGAGCGCAGGGTTGGACATCTGCGCCTCTGCCAGAGCAGTACTAACTCCAGAGATGGGAGTTCAAATCATTCCCACAGGAGTAAAAGGACCTCTTCCCCAAGGAACAGTAGGCTTATTATTGGGACGTAGTTCATCTACATTAAAAGGACTTATGATAAGTCCTGGGGTGATTGATCCCGATTATGTAGGTGAAATAAAAATTATAGCTAGTTCTCCAGGAGGTATATCAGTAATTTCACCTGGAGATAGAATAGCACAGTTGTTAATACTACCCAGCCTACATAATAAGTTCTCTAGTCTTAATGTAGAAAGAGGTTCCAAGGGATTAGGCTCCACAGGTGTAGATTGGGCTATGTTGTCTTTAAATTTAGATTCTCGCCCAATGTTAAAACTAAATATTCAGGGTCGTGACTTTAATGGACTGCTGGACACAGGTGCTGACCTTAGCATCATATCTCTTCAAGAATGGCCAAAACATTGGCCATTACAACAAGCCACTCAAACGCTTCGAGGCCTAGGAGTGGCGACTAATCCCCATAGAAGTGCTATGGTATTAGATTGGAAGGATCCTGAAGGATGTGAAGGAACTATACAGCCATATGTTTTGGATCACCTTCCTATTAATTTATGGGGACGAGATGTCCTAGATCAACTAGGTTTGATGTTAACAAATAACATCAATCCTAATGTGCCCACTACTAGGGCTAGACAAGGTATCAGGAAAGAAAAAAGATTAGGAAAACAAGAACAAGGTATAGCAGCGCCAATTCAAATAGATCAAGGAACAGACAGACATGGGTTGGATTTTCAGAAAGGGCCACTGAGACAATCAAAATTACTTGGAAATCAGAAAGACCAGTGTGGGTTCCTCAGTGGCCCCTGACTAAAGAAAAGATACAAGTAGCCCATGATCTGGTCAAACAACAATTAGCGGAAGGACATTTACAACCTTCCGTATCTCCCCATAATACTCCCATTTTTGTTATCAAAAAGAAATCGGGTAAATGGAGATTATTACAAGATTTAAGAGCAATTAATAATGAAATGGTCATTATGGGACCTGCTCAATCAGGGATTCCTCAGTTGTCTGCTTTACCAAAAACGTGGCATGTTTTAGCTATAGACATTAAAGATTGCTTTTTTTCGATTCCAATTCATCCGGAGGATAGTCCACGTTTTGCATTTACTATCCCTGCATTAAATCATGAAGGTCCTGATGAAAGATATGAATGGAAAGTACTCCCTCAAGGAATGGCTAACAGTCCAACTATGTGTCAAATATATGTTAATAAAGCAATCCAGCCACTTAGAAATCAAAATCCTGAACTAAAAATATTTCACTATATGGATGATGTATTATTGGCACATAAAGATAAAAACACATTGCTGGAATGTTATGCCACACTTACAAACTTATTAAAAAATTATAATCTAGAGATAGGAATAGACAAAGTACAATTAAATTTTCCAATTAATTATTTAGGAGTTCTATTATCCTCAACCATGGTCCGTCCACCTAAAATTCAAATACGAGTAGATCAACTCAAATCACTTAATGACTTTCAAAAGTTGTTGGGAGATATAAATTGGATAAGGCCTTATCTAGGCATACCAACAGGAGAGTTGGGACCTTTATTTGATATTCTAAAAGGTCCATCAGATCCAAATTCACCCCGAATGTTAACTCCTAAAGCTAGAAAGGCATTAAAGATTATTGAGACATATATGGAAAATATGCATTTAGATAGAATTGATATAAGTTTGCCTTTATTATTTATTGTACTACCAACAAGAAATATTCCTACAGGAGTATTTTGGCAGGAAGGTCCATTATTGTGGATACATTTATCTTATTCTCCTAACACTATTCTTACTAGGTATCCTGAGGCTGTAGGACAATTAATACTCAAAGGTATAAGAGCAGCAAAGACAGTGTTTGGAATTTCTCCCAATAAAATTATTACTCCATATACTATGGAGCAAATTGATGAGTTAGCTAATGAATTAAATACTTGGGCAATAATCATGTGTAAATCGAATGTTTCATTTGATAATCATTTACCATCTAATCCTTTGTTGTCTTTTTGGTCTAAGCATCCTGTAGTTTTTCCTAAAATGACAAGAAAAACACCTATCATGAATGCTCCAAATATATTCACTGATGGGTCTAATAATGGTACAGCTGCAGTAGTTACCCCTGATCAAACTTTTACATTTTTAGTTCCCAAACAGTCAGCTCAAAAGGTAGAACTTAATGCAGTTCTACAAGCTTTTGTGATGTTCAAAGATTCTGTATTTAATTTATTCTCTGATAGCCAGTATGTAGTTAATGCTATAATATCCCTTGAAGATGCTGGTAGGATTTCCCCTTCCTCTACTGTTTTCTCTTTGTTTTCCACTATACAAAGTCTAATCTGGGATAGAAAAGATCCATTCTTTATAGGACATATCAGGGCACATACAGGATTGCCTGGAGCCCTTAGTTTGGGCAATGATTTAGCCGATAAAACTACACATGATATACATATTTTTTCTACTGTAGAAGAAGCTACAAATTTTCATAAAAGGTTTCATGTTAACGCTAATACTTTACAAAAGCGTTTTAAAATAACTAAGGAACAAGCCAGGCATATAATAAAACAATGTCAAAATTGTGTGACCTTTTTACCACAAGTTAATCTTGGAGTCAATCCTAGAGGATTGATACCTAACCATATTTGGCAGATGGATGTCACACACTTGCCAGAATTTGGAAAATTAAAATATTTACATGTTACAGTTGATACTTCTTCCGGATTTTTGATGGGCTCCCTTCATGCCGGAGAAAAAACTAAAGATGTTATAGCTCATTGCTTACAAAATTTTGCCACTGTGGGTGTTCCTAAACAGTTAAAAACTGATAACGGTCCTGGTTATACGTCTAAATCTTTTAAACAATTTTGCTCATCATTTGGTATTACTCATATAACAGGAATCCCATACAATCCACAGGGACAAGGCATAGTTGAAAGAGCTCATCAAACTATTAAAACGTACCTATTAAAGCAAAAAGAGGGAATTGGAAAGGGGTATATATCCCCCAAAGATAAACTTAAAATAACTCTTTTTACTCTAAACTTTCTAAATTTGGATTCATCAGGACTTAGTGCTGCAGAAAGACATATGTATCCGAAAAATGTACATAAGCCTAAGGTACTTTGGAAAGATATTCTAACAGGACAATGGAAAGGTCCCGACCCAGTTATTGTCTGGAGTCGGGGTTCCGTTTGTGTGTTCCCACAGGGAGAACAGCAGCCGATTTGGATTCCAGAGAGGTTAACCAAAACAATTTCTACAGAAAAAGAAGATGATTTGACTGAAATCCATAACAGCTGAAATCCAGAGCTCCAGCTTGGCTATTCTTACATCTGCGACAGTGATTAACCATGGTGCCTTTTTTCAATATCTATTTTATTATTGTATTTTTCCCACATCGTAAAGTTCTATTTTATTTTTTGAGCTCATACAAACCTAGGTTAATGTTTTTCTGATCAGTTTTGTTTTTTGACTGTGTTTTATTTTTTGACTGTGGAGTTTTTAAACATTGCAATGGAGATTTTACCTAGGTAAAGCTACAAGGCCGTTATTATTGTCTTGTATGTTGTATGTTATGTGTGCCCTGTTTTGTGTTGCATGTCAGTATGTGTGTATGTCCATATTTTTATATGAGGAGCGCTCATGAAAAAATGGATCCGAATTTTTTTTTTTATTCACGTGATTTAAGTGGTTTAATTTAAATTAGTTAAACAGCTGTTAATGATTGCTTTCAAAGGTGATTAACAGATCTGTTTGCTTACTATTGTTTTTAAAGGTGATTAACAGATCTGTTTGTTTACTTTCACTTTTCCTTTTCATCATATTTAATAATTCTGTTCAGGATAATGTCTCTTTAACATCATTGCCAGAATTCCCATCTCCATCCCAGTGCCGGTGAAGACAAAGAAAACCAAACTACAGCTTCTATGATAGCTACCACAGTAAACTGTATAAACTGATGCATCAATGAATATAACTCAACAAGTAATGCTCAATCAAGGACTTGATTTACTTTGGGAGGAAATGGACATATTGATAGACTCCTCCGATTTGAACTGCCTGCAGAACTTGCCTGGACTATATATCAGTTGCATGCATTGTGAACTATCGTCTGGTGCAGCGAATTGTGGTACTGCTGGCATATTTTTGCTGATGGTGTCACCAGTGATGCAATTTCCTTGCCAGCGCACCCCATGTTAATTGTGGTAATGCTGACATCTTTGCTGATGGTGTCACCAGTGATGCAATTTTTCCAAAGGAGCCGTCAATTGGCTTGGTGTCGTGGCATTTCTGTATCTTCCTCCCTTCTACTAGTGATGGTCTAAAATTTGGGGGCCAACAGAGGTGAGGCAAGAACCTCACCCCCCCACTAGCACCAAGGTTAAATTTGGGGGCCAACAGAGGTGAGGCAAGAACCTCACCCCCCCACTGGTGTTTAGGCCTATCCACAAGCATGGCTGAATGCTGGACCGGTAGTCAGCGACGGGTTGATCTGATTGCAGTGGATTCAACCTAAGACAGGGGACTGACGCCTAGAGGTCAGTTCATCCGATGACGGGTAAGAACCATATGTTGAATTGGACAACCTACCAGGCACGGTCCTAAGCCGCATTGCTTGTTGTTTAATTAATCAGAAGGGGGGAGATGCTGAGGGCCATTACCAAGTAGGAATGACGCATCGAAATTTCCTTGCCAAGCGTACCCCATGCTGCTTAGAGGACATTTATGGGACATTGCATGCATGCTTTAATGAGGTGACCTTGCTCAAGGACCTAGGCAGATCCGGGTTTAGAGCTGATCAGGTTTGAGGAAGTAACCGGCTCCTTGAGTTTAAGGCGTTGCCAGTTTAAGATAATGGGTTTTAGGGAAGTTGGAAGTTGAAGATTATTGCTGGGATTAGGGTGTTCCTGCTGCTTGTTCCCGTTGAGTTCTCGTGAGATTGAAATGGGATTTGGAGAGAGCCTCGTGGAGTAGGTGGTTTGTGCGGGAGACAGCAGAACGTGTTTGCCCCTGGACCTGTGTGGAGGCGGTGTGAGAGCTGGAATAAAGAATTGCTGTTTGAACCTACAAAGCTGTGAGTGCCTCGTGATTCTGGTGCCAAGCCGAGACATTGGCCTTGGCAGTTCATTTCTAACATTTGTTAATTTCCTGAGTGTTTAATGTCTGTGGTATAGGATACATAAATAAATGTACAGCTACCTTAGAAGATTTCATAGGTAATAAAGAACCATTATTAAAATCTCTTCCTCTTTTTCTGCTTCTTAGATTCCCTAAATGCCATACTTTTCCAGATATGAAGACAGAATTCTACTCAAGAATAATCTGGATAAACTCATTTCCTTCTTTTTGAATAATTAAATCCAGCCTGGACAGATTCTGATTTAAATAATTGCTTTTCTTGGACAATGTCAAAATCAAATTTTTTTTTTTGCATTGAAGGGAACTACCAACAGAATGAAAAAGCAACCTATGGAATGTAAGAAAATATTTGTAAATCATATACTTGATGAGTAGAACCATTCATAATAGCCAAAAGTTTGAAACAACCCAAGTGCCTATAAAGTAATGAATATATAAACAAAATATGGTATATCTACACAAGGGAATATTATTCAGTCTTAAAAAGGAAATACCTCTGACATATGCTACAACCTGGATGAACCTTGAAGACAATATGCTAATTGACATAAGATAATAACAAAGGACAAATTCCTCTTATGTGTTATACCTAGTGCTGTCAAAATCATAGACATAGAAAATAGAATAGTGATTGTCATGGACTGGGGAAAGGAAAAATTTGTTAATGTGTTTAGAGTTACACTTTTGCAATGATGAAAACAATTCTGAAAATTAGTTGAACAACAATGTGAATGTACTTAAAGCTACTGAACTATACATTTAAAAATTGGTAAGATAGTTGTTTAGTCAGCTATTTTGCCACTGTGACTAAAGGACCCGACCAGAACAATTGTAGAGGAGGAAAATTTATTTGAGGGCTCACAGTTTCAGAGGTCTTATTCCATGGAAGGCTGGTTGCATTCATCAGGGCTCCAGGTGAGGCAGAACACCATAGCAGAGGAGTGTGGCAGAGGGAAACAATTGACATGGTGATAAGAAAGCAGAGAAAGAGGCTTCACTCACCAGATACAAATATATACCCCAAAGTCACACTCCCCAATTCCCACCTCCTCTAGCCACACCCTACCACTTCAGATACCACTCTGTTAATCTCTATCAGAGGTTTAATTCACTGATTGGGTTAAAACTCTCACAACCCAACCATTTCTCCTCAGAACTTTCTTGCATTGTCTCACATGTGAGCTTTTGGGGGAAACCACATCTAAACCACAACAGACAGTAAATTTTATGCTGTTTTACCTCAGCATAAATTTTTTAAAAGAAGAAACCAATACTCAATATTTTTTAAATCAGTATTTTTTTAATATTTATTTTTTTTTTAGTTTTAGGTGGACACAATATTTTTATTTTACATTTATGTGGTGCTGAGGATATAACCCAGTGCCTCGTGCATGCTAGGTGAATACTGTACCACTGAGCCACAACCCCAGCCCCCAATACTCAATATTAAGAGGCATAAATTAACAAATAGCATTGTGAATCCATAAAATACATTATATAAATTTTAAGAATTGGTATACATAATAGGGTGCTTTTTAATAGATTTCAAGGGTGGGATAGCATATTTGAGAATTGCTGTTAGTTACTTTGTTCTCTAGTATTATATTTCTTCCCATTATTGCTACATCACCACCATCATTATTATTATCATTAGCAAAATTTTAAAAAATTGAAATATTTTTTACCCTTTACAACAAACAACTCAAAGTTGACCAAAGACCTAAATTTAAGACCTCAATCGTGAAACTATTAGGAAAAAATATCAGGAAAGCACTTCAAGACACCAGTATGGGCAATAGTTTTCTTGGATTAGAACTCAAAAACACATGTAACAAAAACAAAACTAGACAAAAGGGATTATTATATCAAACTAAAAAGTTTCTGCACAACAAAGGAAATAATCAGTGTTGTGAATGAGTAACATATAGAATGAGAACAAGATTGAAAATTATTAATCTGCCAAAGGATTGATACCCAAAGTTTATAAGGAACTAAAAAAACGACAATAAAATAATCTAATTAAAAATGGGCAAATATTCTGAATAGCTTTTCCTCAAAAGAAGAAATTCAAATGAGCAACAAATTTGTGAAAAAAATGGTCAACATCAATGTCCATCAGGGAAATGCAAACAAAAACACAAGGAGACATCAACTCACCCCAATTAGAATGACTATTATCAAAAAGAAAACAATAGCAAATGCTGATAAGGATGTGAAGAAAATGGAACTCTTATACAATGTTTGTTGTTAGTATTGCTTGATAGTATGAAGATTCCTTTAAAAATGACATATAAATCTACAATATGATCCAACAATTCCTCTTCTAGGTATATATTCAAAGAAAGTGAATTTATTATGTTGAAGAGACATGTGCACTCCAATATTCATTGTAGCACTATTCACAATAGCCAAGAAGTGGAAACAACCTAAGTGTCCATTAAGACAGAGAGAGAGAGAGAGAAATATATAAGTGTGTACATACATATATATGTTTGTGTATGTATATATACATATGTATATACACATGGACAAATACAGTGTAATGTAATACTATTCAGACATTAAAATGATGAAATCTTGTCACTTGCTGTTAAATGGGTAGAACCAGAAGACATTATGTTAAGTGAAATAAGTTAGATATAGAAAGACAAGTACCAAATTTTCTCATATGTAGAAGATTAAAAAGTTGACTTAAATGTAGAATAGTCATTACCAGAGGTTGAGAAGTTTGTGTGTGTGTTGTGGGAGTGGAAAAGGGTGCACACTATATGCGTGTATGGAAATATCACAGTGAATCCCATTAATATGTGTAATTAATATGTGTTAATAAAAAATTTAAAGTAAATAAACTACTTGTATCTTGTAATTGAAAAAAATGTTTACTCTCAGTTAACTAGTCAAAATGCTTACTTAAATTCCAAATTAGTCAAACTTTCTAGTAAAGTAAACATTATATATATATATATATATATATATATATATATATATAATATTCATTCAGTCTGAAACTGTTAACAAAAGTTTGCCCTGCCCCACGATTGGGGATTTGATGATCTTTAATGGGCATTTTTTGCCAGAGTCATCAATTATCAATAATCTTTGCTGAGGGCATTAAGTTTTCCACCCAGCCTTCTCCCTTGTCAAAAAAATTCAGAGAATTTCTTAGATGGAGTTGTGGCATCATCTGGTATATGGAATTCCAAACAAGTCCTACAATAATGCTGCTTGACTGCATTGACTCTAACATTTAAAATGGTTCAAAATTCTGCTTTAATACCTCACATCTTAGAAACAAAAGAAACAGTTTCCAATTTAAAGGCTTTTTGTAAATCTTGGGCTTTTACAAATAATATCAACAAAATAGAAAAAATACAGAATATTGGATGCCCCAGAAAATGTGTAGAGGATTTCAGATCCAGTAAGCATGGATGAGATTGTAGAAAGTTACACAGAAAAAAAATTTCCTTGCAGATTCCAAAATCTAAACTGTGGATTCCATTATGATGGCTCTACTTTGAGAATATGTGCTGTTCAAAATCAATTAGAAAGAAATCCAGGAACTGTTACCACAGGAATAACACATAATGTAGTGTTAAGTGATTTTGCATCTGAATTATTTATACAACTGCAAAGGCCAATACTTAGAGTTCAAGGCAAGATGCTTTGTGTTGTTGCAGGATGAGTAATAGAACACACTAGTAGCTTTGAGTATTAACAAGGAAGCTAGCTCCGGATGTGGTCTATTAATAATCTCTAAATATATCTTCCACAATATCATCTCTCAAGTCCCTTAGTCAAGGTTGTGGGAGACACTAGAGGTTGGGATCATAATGACCACACAGTTCAGGCTGCTGGGATATGGTCTCAGAGATTTCACTTGTCACAAAAAGGGGAGAGACTACTGCCTCCTGGAGAGAAAAAAAGGTGATACTTTATTGAAAACAGTTACCAAATCACTGATATCATTGGAATATCTCAACCATGAAAAGCTGATAACAAATTTCCTATAGGATCCTTTGAGGATACAGAGCTTATGCATTCATTTGACAAATACATACAGAGCATTTGTTATGTGTCAAGTTTGATTCAAGACATATTAAGTCATTGCCTTCTTGGTGCTTATAAACTGCATATATAATATGTAATACTCCATATTGCATATTTGAAAGGAGATAAAAAATTTAAAGTAGTGTAATATAATATGGAAGTTCCAGTATAATTCCACTCAAATTCAGTCATTTTCAATTTAATTGGAAAGCAGAAACATATAGTTTGCTATAATGGAGAAAAATTTAAAGAGCTCTAGTGCCTTAACTATGCATATGGGAGCCAAAGGACTTCTGCTCATGCTAAAGCTCAACGGTCCAGCAAAATTTTGTAGTTTGTAAATAAAGCATGCAAGTTAAATACATTTGATTTGCCAGTACTCTCATTCACCAAGTTTCCTAAGTAGGAAATTCAGACACCCTACCCTGTTTCCTATAGTAGAAATCTACACACATGGACACGTACACACACACAGAGTCAAGTCTCAAAGCCCTGATCTTGTTATTTCATCAATTCTCAAATATAGGTACATTCTTTGCATACCTATCACAATTGCTTTACTGAAGGCCTGCATTATTATCTCCATATAGAAACCTCAATTATTTTTAAACCGTCTCATTAAATTATGATTAAATATTCTGGCTTTCCTGGGACAGGTTCAGTTAACCTGGAAGTGTCCCCATTTTTATTTTTCTCTTGGTATTATTATTAATTGTGACCCCTTTCACTCTCAAAGGTATTGTTATTTGGATGGTGAACTAATGGTTGATGTAGTTTTCACATCTCCAATATATCCTCTCTTACTAATAAATGATTCAATTCCATTTTTCAAAAAAAATAGGTCATTATAGTTACTCATAGTAGTTGGGTTCATCCCAACAAAATCATACATGCATGGAATTTTATTTCAGTTCCTGTTCCCCCTTTTTCCTCCTCTTGTCCCTCACCCTATTCTCCTTTCTCTATTCTACTAATCTTCCTTTTGTTCATTTATTTATTTAGTTATCTTTGATTGGTTCTTTCTACTTTTATATAAATGTGAATTCCCTATGGTATTTTCATATATGCATTCCCTTTCATATGTGGAAGCTAGAACAAAATAAAGGAAAGAAAGAGGGGAGAATCAGATATCACAAAGATACAGGGAATAGCAGTAGAGTAGAAGAAGATCAAGAGGAAGGGAGGAGGGATGGAAAAGGGGAGAATATGCAGAATGAATTTTAATTGCATTTATTGTTTTTTTTTTCCATTGGTACCAGGGATTGAACCCTGGATGCTTAACCACTGAGTGACATCCCCAGAAGCATTTTTTAATGTCTCATTTTGAGACAAGGCTCACTTAGTTTAGGGCCTCACTAAGCTGCTGAGGCTGGCTTTTAATTTGAAATCCTTCTGCCTCAGCCTCGTGAGTTCCTGGAATTACAGGTGTGTAATTGCATTTTTTGAATATAAAAAGAACATTCTAAATCTTAAATTAATGCCAATGACTGTTTGAATTTATTGAATTAACTTCTCATTTCATACAAATAGATCTAATAAAGACTTTAACAAAATACAATTGAAGATTACCTAAAGGTATTTCCAGAGATATAAATTGTTCCTTTTTTGAAAAAATAATAACTTATAATTAATAATAATTACAGTAAATAACAGTAATGTTATATATGTATATTGTATAGTGTAGAATGATTGATTCAATCTAATCCCCATATCTGTCACCTTAAATGCTTATTAAATCATCCTATATAACTGCAAATTTGTACCTTTTGATAAACATCCCCCCACACCCATTCTCTGGCAAACCACTATTCTACTCTCTGCTTCTATAAATTCAATTGTTTTAGATTCTACGTATAAGTGAACTCATATGGGTTTTTTCTTTTGGTGACTTGTTTTTTTTTACTTTTTATAATGACCTCCAGGTTCATCCATGTTGTAACAAATACCAGGATTTTTTTCATTTTTAAGGCTGAATAGTATTCCATTGTGCATATAAACCATATTTTCTTTATCCATTCATCAGTTGGTAGATACTTAGGTTGGTTCCATGTCTTGGCTATTGGAAATAATGCTTCAATAAGCATAGGAGTGCAAATATCTTTTTGACAGTAGAGATTTCAAGTCATTAGGATATATACCCAGAAGTGAGGTGCTGGATCATATGAAAAAAATGCTTTTTTATTTTCAAGGTACCTCGATAAAGTTTCTCTATAATGGCTGCATTAATTTACATGACCACCATAGTATGCTAGAATTTCCTTTTGTCCACATCTTCATCAATATTTGTTATCTATCATCTTTTATACTAGTTATTGAGAGGTGTGAGGTGATATCTTATTTAGGTTTAAATTTGCATTTACCTAATTTTTGGTGATGTTGAGCATTGTTTCTTTCACTTGCTGGCTATTTCTATGTCTTCTTATGAGAAATGTCTATTCAGGTCATTTGCCCATTTTTAAATTGTTTTGTTTGTTTGTTTGTTTGTTTGTTTTTTCTGAGTTGTCAGAATTTCTAATATATTTTGGATTTTAATTCCTAATTATCTGTATTGCTTGCAAATAGTTTCTACTAATCTGTAGCTTTTCTCTTCGTTTTGTGAATTGTTTCTTTTTCTGTGCAGAAACTTTTAATTAAAAAAATATTTTTTTAGTTTTTGATGAACTTTTATTTTATTTGTATGTGGTGCTGAGAATCAAACCCAGTGCCTCACATATGCTAGGCAAGCACTCTTCCACTGAGCTACAACCCCAGCCCAGCTTTTAAATTTGATGTAATAACATTTGTTTATTTTTGCTTTTGTTGCCTGAGATTTTGGAGTCAAACCCCAAAAATTAATTGTCAGCCTATCTCACTGAGCATTTTTGTAGTGTCTCATGCCAGAACAAACTGTGGCCCCAAACCATGGCCTGGCCTCTGTGCATGAAGGTTGCTAACACTGAAGTGGGTTTTATAGGGGGGGGGAATCATTGTCACGTTGTGGTTTTGGTAGTGTGGTGAAGAGCACGTGTCATCTGCTCATCTGTGGGTGGCACTGCCTGTGGGCAGTCAGGCAAGCAGACCTCTCCTCTGGAATGTGACCACGTTTGGATTCTGGGACTGGAAGTGGAGGGTGAATAGGTCACCGTGGCCTTTTATTTTTATTTAAATTTTCCTTTTTTGCTGTCTAGTCATCCTCATAGGTCTTCTGCTTCTTGGTATCAACATCATCATCCTCGTCATCTTCAGCTGCCCGTTTGCCTGTAGCTGCCTCAGCCTCCTCATCTTCATATCCATTCTCTTCCTCACCATCACCTTCCTCCTCCTCCTCCTCTTCCTCACCACCCTCTTCCTCTTCTTCATCTACCTCATTGTCAGCCTCCTGCTCCCCATTTTCCTCATTAGCATTCCCATTAGCAGGGGTCTCTCTTCCATTCTCTGCCTCCTCCACAACTTCCTTCTTCTCCTTTAAGTCCTTGGTGGTGATTTCAGAGCTAGTGTCCACGGCCCTATCTGACATGGTAGGGCACCCAGTGATCCGATGCAGTAGGTTAAAAAGGAAACTAGAGTTCGGGGACTCTGGCGATAAAGCTGCGGGAGTCCCCAGCGGCGGAGGAGGCGCGAGGCGGAAGTGGTTGTAGCGAATGGGGAGCTGGACCCAGGAACAATGCAAAGATGGCTTTTCAGAGCAGCCAGTGGGGCCAATTTTTTTTTAAGTGTCTGTTTAGTTTCTTTTCCAATTTATTGGAAAAATTGACAATGTGAAAATGCTTCTTTGCTACCAAACGTGATCTATAGATTCAATGTAATTCTTATAAAACTTCCAAGGTTATTTTCCACAGAAATTTTTTAAAAATTCTGAAATTCATATGGAAACACATGTGAAACACACACACACACACAAAGTGAATTTGCAACAGGGGAGGGAAAAAGAACCACAACTTCCAAGGCCCTGCTTTTTTTCTTAAAAGTACTTTTCAAAAGGAAAATTTGTTTGTATTTTTTATTTACATTTTATATTTTTGTATATATTGTTAGGGGTCAGCCATTTTTAATGATCTGGGATGACCAAACCAGCCTTTGCAGCATTCTCTGTCCTACTTCTGAATTTACTTGTGATGTGACCATATTCATTATAATCTCAAAGGAGAAAAAAATCTTGTAAAAAAAAAAAAGCAAAAACAACAACAACAACAAAACAATCTTATTCTGAGCATTCCAGTAACTTTTTGTGTGTATATACTTTAGCTGTACTATAAGTAGTTGGTTTGTATGAGATGGATAAAAAGACCAAAGATAAAAAGGTTTCATTTTTTCCCCCTTTTTCTGTCTATGAAGTTGCTGTTTATTTTTTTGGCCTGTTTTATGTATGTGTGAAACAATGTTGTCCAATTTATTTTCATTTTGAATTTTATTTTGCTGAGTTGTTCCAGAAACAACAAAACAATTGTAGTTGTAGATGGACAGAATGCCTTTATTTTGTTCATTTTTATGTGGTGCTAAGTATTTAACCCAGTGCCTCACACATGCTAGGCAAGCACTCTGCCACTGAGCCCCAGCCTCAGCCCTAAACAGACACTTTTCAAAAGAAGAAATATAAGTAGTCAACTAATAAATGAAAAACTGTTCAACATATCTAACAAATATATTCCATGATATGGTTGGAGAAATCAGCAGTCTTGAATTATTTATTAATTGTAGTAGTGTTTATGATTCCTTTAGTTTTCCTATATATAATCTTACTTTATCAACAAATAGTGACAATATCACTATTTCCTTTCTTATTTTGATGCTTTTTATTTCTTCTCCTTTTCTAATTGCTCTGCTAATAACCTCTACTATCATATTAAATAAAAAGGGTGAGAATGTACATCCTTGATCTATTCTCAATATTATAAGAGGAGGTTTCAAATTTTCATCATTCAATATAATGTCAGGTGTGGTCTTATGTATGAAGTTTACTGTATTGAAACATATTCTTCTATACTCAATTTGAGTTTTTAATATCATGGAAGCTGTTGTTGAACTTTATAAATTAATTTTTCTGCATCTTAGAAGATGATCATATGGTGTTTTTGTATTATGTTAATTTTGCATATGTTGAATCATCCTTGCATAAATGGGATAAATCCCCCTTGATCATGGTGCTATTTAATTTAATTTTCTAATATTTTTGGTATAATTGTTGCATTTTTATTCACCAGAGATATTGGCCTGTAGTTTTCTTTCCTTGAAATATTCTTGTCTGGCTTAATATTAGGTTTATGTTCATCTCATTAAAAAATAAATAAATAATAAATAAATAGACTTAAAAACAAGAATCCAATTATTATCTCAGTGAATTCAGAAAGAGCATTTGACAAAGTACAGCATTCATTCATGTTTAAAACACTAGAAAAATAGGGATAGAAGAAACATATCTCAACATTGTAAAAGTTATATACATTAAACCCAAGACCTTCATCATCTAAGCAGAGAAAAACTGAAAGAATTACATCTAAAAAAATGGATGGATTCAAACTAGAAGGCTTCTTCTCAGCAAAAGAAACAATCAATAATGTGAAGAGCCTACAGAATGGGAGAAAGGGAGATGCATTTACCATATGCACCTTGGATAGAGCATTAATCTCCTGGTTATATTGAAACAAACTCAAAAAACGTAACATTCCTCCAAATAAATAATCCAATCAATAATTGGGCTAAGGAACTGAACAGACTCTTCACAGAAGAAGAAATACAATTGATTAACAAATATATGAAAAAACGTTCAACATCTCTAGCAATTAGAGAGATGCAAATCAAAATGACTCCAAGATATCATCTCACTTCAGTCAGAATGGCAATTATCAAGAATACAAGCAATAATAAGTTTTGGTGAGGATGTAGGGAAAAAGGTACACTCATACATTGCTGGTGCGACTTCAAGTTGGTACAACCACTATGGAAAGCAGTATGGAGATTATTCAGAAAACTTGGAATGGAACCACCATTTGACTCAGCTATCCCATTCCTCGATTTATACACAATGGACTTAAAATCTGCATACTGCAGGGACACAGCCACATCAATGTTTATACCAGCTCAATTCAAAATAGCTAAACTATGGAACCAACCTAGATGCTCTTCAACAGATGAATGGATAAAGAAAATGTGGTGGGGCTGGAGTTGTGGCTTGGCAGTACAGTGCTTGTCTAGCATGTGCAAGACCCTGGGTTCAATACTCAACACCACATAAAAATAAAATAAAGGTATTGTGTCCAACTACAAATAAAGTAAAATATTTTTAAAAAAAGAAAATGTGGTATATATACACAATGGAATTTTGCTCAGCCTTAAAGAAGAATGAAATTATGGCATTTGCAGATAAATGGATGGAGCTGGAGAATATCATGCTAAGTGAAATAAGCCAAACCCAAAATACCAAAGGCCAATATTTTCTCTGATAAGCAGATGCTGATCTGTAGTGGGGGCAGGGTAGGGAAGAATGGAGGAACTTTGGATTGGTCAGAGGGGAGTGAGGGGATGGAAGGGGTGTGGGGGTGATAAAGATGGTGGAATGAAGTAGACATTATTACCTTATGTACATTTATGATTACACGACTACTATGACTTTGCACCATATACAGCCAGAAGAATGGGAAGTTGTGCTCCATTTGTGTACTATGTATCAAAATGCATTCTACTGTCATGCATAACTAATTAGAACAAATTTTTAAAAACTGAATTAAGACAAGGATGCCCTCGTTCACCATTTCCACTCAACATAGTCCTTGAAAATCTAGCCAGATCAATTAGGCAATAGAAAGTTATTAAAGAGATACAAATAGGAAATTAAGAGCTCAAACTATCTGTTTGATGATAATATGATTCTATATTTGAAAGACTCAAACATTCTTTACATTGTTTGCATAATTCAACAGTGACTTCATTAATCACTGTTTTTTTATCTGACAGAAGTCTTTTTATTACTAATTCAATCTCCTTACTCATTGTGGCTTTGTTCAGGTTTTCCTATTTCTTTTTGATATTGTGCTAATAAATTATATGTGTTTAGGAATCTATCCACTTCTTGATTTTCCAAATTGTTGATATGTAATTGATAATAATATTTTCTTATGATCCTTTGTATTTCTATGTTTTCAGGTATTAGACCACTTTCTTCATTTCTGATTTTATTTGTCTTTGTTTTATCTTACTCTAGCTAAGACTTTGTAACTTTCATCTTTTCCAGAAAACACCTTATGCTTTTTTTTACTTTTTTCCTAGTCTCTATTTCATCTCTGATTTTTGTCATTTCCTTCTTTTTATAACTTTGAGTTTAGTTTCTCCTTCTCATTTTAGTTCATTGAGGTATAATATGAGGTTGAGTGTTTGAGATCTTACATTTTATTTTATACAGGCATCTATTAGTATAATTTTCCCTCATATAATTGCTCTTGTTACATCCCATACATTTTGGTATATTCTGTTCCATTTTCATTTGTTTTAGAATTGTTTTTATCTCCCTTGTGATATCTTCCTTGACCCATTGCTTGCTCAGTAATAGGTTATTATTTTCCACATATGTTAATTTTCCAAGAATTCTCTTGTTATTGATTTCTAGAGTCACACCATTGTGATTGGAAAGATACTTCATTTGGTTTCAATTCTCCTACATTTCTTAAGGTTTACTTTGTAGTACATGATTTGATCTACTCTAGGAAGGTTTGATGTGGACTTGAGAAAAATGTGTACTCTCTTCCTGTTAGATGGAAAGATTTGTGTTTTTAGGTCCATATGATCAAAAAGTGAAGTTTAAATCAATGTTTTCAATTTTAATGTGTAGATAATCTAATCATTGTTGAAAGTGAGGTATTGAGGCCCCCTCCTATTATCATAATCTATATCTCCCTACACACTTTTCTAATACATATCATAAATAATTAGGTGTTCCAATGTTGACTACACATGTGTTTAAAAGTATTATATACTCTTGTTTAGTAGACCACTTTACAATTATATAATGACTTTCTTCTTCTAATTTTAGTTTTTTAACTTAAAGTCTTTTTATCTGATACAAATATAGCGATACATGTGCTCTGTGGGATTCCATTCACATGGAATATCTTTTTCTATCTCTTCACTTTCAATCTTTGTGTATTTTTAAAGGTAAGATGAATCTCTTATAGTTTTTTTTTTAACTCATTCAGGCATTCTGTTTTTTCATCTTAATCACTTTTCAAAGTAATTATTAATTATGTACATATATAAATATGGTCTAAATAATGCAACTATTATGTATAATAATAATGCACCAATAAAAATTTTAAAAATATTAACAAAAAAAGTAAACTTTTGTACGTAAGAATATACATCGCCATTAAGTAATTTTTTACTAATTGTTTTGGACAGATTTTATTTCTTCCTTTCTTGCTGTTTTCCTTTGTGACTTGATAACTTCCTGTAATGACATTCTTTCAATACTTTCTATTTATGTTTTATTCATCTACTATAAATTTTTGTTTTGTGGTTACCATAAGGCTTACAAAAAAATTCATATCACAAGGTATCTCGAGCTAATTATTACTTAATTTTCATCACTTACAACAACTCTACACTTTTACTCCCACATATATTTTATGTCAAAATTCACATGATTTTGGAATTTGTGTCTCTTGAAAACTTATTTTAGCCATAGTGTTTATTTTGTTCTTTAATATTCATTCCAGAGTTAAAATTTCTTTACACAACACCATTACATTCTTAGATTATTCTGAATATGTATTATGTTACCTATATAATTTTTATATAATTTATACTATTAATTAGGAGTCTTTTTTCAGGTTATAGAACTCCTTTTGTTATTACTGTAACAGGCCTACTGGTACTAGAGTTCTTATTTTTTGCTTATCTGTGAAAGTTTTTTTTTTTCTCCTTCACTTCCTGAAAGATAGCTTTGTGAGACAAAATATTCTTTGTGGAAGTTTTTGTTTTCCTCCAGCATTTCAAATATATTATCTCATTCTCTCTTGGCATGAAGAGTTTCTGCTAAGTAATCCACTGATAACTATAATAGGTGTCCCTTGAATGTAATATGTTTAATGTCTCTTGCCACATTGGGAGTTTTTTCTTTGTCTCTAAACATTGATAGTTTGATTATTATGAGTTTTAGTGAAGTCCTCTTTGGTTGAATTTGATTAGTGCTTTTTGTACCTGGATGTTGGCATCTTTCCCAGATTTATAAAAATTTCAGCCATATTTCTTTAAGTATACTTTCTGGATATTTTTATATCCTCCTTCAGAAACCTCTATTATGTGAAAATTATGTCTCTTGATGTTCTCCCATAATTTCCATATACTTTCTTCATTCTTTTTCCTCTTTTTCTTTTTTGCCGCTCTTTCTGGATAACTTTAATCATTCTGTTTTTAAACTCATCGGTTCTTTCTTCTGTTTGATTGAGCCTGCTGTTTTAGCATTCTATTGAATTCTTCAGCTAAGTCATTAAGTTCTTGAATCTTTATTGGTGTCCATGCTTTTGAGGAAATGGCCACATTTTTCAGTCCTTTAAGGTATTCTTTCATTATTTAATTTTCCCTGTGATTCTTGGATGTGCCATAAGGTATTAATATTGAACAGTCAGGGCTTGCTTTCAGGTTCTTCAGCTTTTTAGACTGCTGCCATATTTAAGTTTGAATATGGCTACTGCCTGGACTCTACTTTCATGAATCACTGGCTGGATGATTAATCACCTCTGATTGAGCTGAGATTCAGGGTGTGTTCCCTGGCCAGGGGTACAACTATTTGAGTTCTGCAATTTAGACAAGGTTAAGAGATTAGAGAGAGTTGTTCCTTAGAATGGTTGACACTAGCAGCTATGCTAAGTGGTAATTTGCAGTTGAGGTTTGCCTTCCTGCACGAAAGGGCTCTGAGGTGAACACTGAGACTAAAGTGAGCTATTGTCTGAATTCCTAAATGGGGATTGTCTAGCCCCTGTGCTTTGAAAAAAGATGATGTGACCCGTGTTTTCCTTCCTGGGCAGGATGGTCTGACTCCATTTTTGATGTTCAACTGCTACGATTGAAATGTCACTCTTTCTTTTTCCCCTCTACATCTGGGAACACTTCTAAAAGATTCTTTTTATTGGAACATTATAATTGTACATATTATTTGGGTTACTTTTGATAAAATAATACATGCAAGAAATTTGATTTCATTCTCCATCACTTCCTCCTTTCCTTTTTTTCCTTCCATCTCCTTATTTTTTCTCTGGGAGCACTTATTTAAGAAAGCAAAGTATTATTTCCTTTGCCAAAGTGAAAGTTCAAAGCATGCACAGAAACACTATAGTTTCATCTGACTCTTTAAACCACCATGAGCTGAGCAGCTTTCCTCTGTCACTCACTTCAACCATCATATTTTGCCTCACCTTGGCTCCAAAGCCCAAATGGGCCAACCATGGGATAAACTTCTGAAACCCAGAGCCCCAAATAAACTTTTCTTCTTCTAAGTGTTCTTGTTAGATATTTTGGTTATAACAACACAAAGCTAATTAACACAGTATGGGTCCATCATACTACAGTCATACTGTGTGACTTGGAGTTCCCTAAAATTTCATGCTGTTTTATAACCCTATTTTTTTCTAACTGATATAACACTCTTTCTATCTGAAAAATACCTATTCCTTATTTTTCTAAAATTCCAGCTCCTCTGGGAATCCACTTTTGGTCATACCAGGCACAGTAATAGTTCTTTCTCCTAAGATCTATAGCAATTTCTTCATAATTGTACAAGTATTAATATCATTATATCAACATATTTATGTGTTTAAATCCTCCTCTAGACTGTGGATCCTTAAGAATACACAGTATCCTATTTTCTCAGCCTTCATCATTTGGTATGTACCCCACTATGTGGTATATATAACAAATATTCATGAAATATTCAAGTAATTATCTCTAGTAGTGAATATATTAATGTAAACACATTTTTTCCAGATTAGATGTAAAAACTGTTTGCAGCAATGTATTTTCCTTCTTTATATTTAGTTTTGGCTTTGTAATATTTAGGTTGAGTTCTGGAGGTTGGTAAATCTAAAACCTTGTGTTTCCCACTTACCTAACAGCAGTTGTGGTTAGGAAGAAAAGATGGCTGCATTTGATTTCAGATTCCAGGTTTAATAGACTGGGGGATGTTGACAAATTATGTATTCATTTAGTGATGATGGTGCATTGTTCTAAATTGGAAGTTCCAATAGTTGAGGTTTAGATTTGGCTGAACTTTGGAACTCTGTCAAAGGGTATTTGATATTTGATATATGCTCCCTATTACTGGGGAGATACCAGTCTCTGTAGGATATCTGGATCTCCAGAGCTTCAAGAAAAATCCACTTTTAGGGTACAGGGAATAAATTTCTATGGGTCAGCTTCATCATTATAATTATGAAATACCTGTTATATCTGCCCTGGAGTGCAGATGCTGCTGTATGGCTGCTATAGGAATCTTCCTGGTAGCTCTAAAGAGATGCCAATAACAAAGGGAGATTTCTCCTTTGGTATTCAGAGCATGTATGGTCCAGATACAATTTTCTTTGTGACTATTTAAGTCACTCTGGTTCAGGCACACTCTGAGAATTGTATTAGGCTACTCCTGGCAAAGTCCTTTTATGAGTTTCAAATTTTCTGAGTCTACTCATTGCTGCACAGTACTAATAGATGGTTCCTGCACCGTGTGGTAACTGGTTACTGAGTCCAGGCATGTTTTCCAGGCCGGAACCCTTTCTGCAATTCTTATGACAACAATTCCAATTCACAGATAACCATCTGCCCCTGGAGCAAAGTATTTGGGGCTAGTTTTCACTGAATTGCTTACTCTGGTGCCCATTAAAATAAGCCTTGCTCTCTAATCCACAAGTTTACCTAAGATAATTTTTCTTCATTTTTAAATTTCTTTTCCATGAGCCATGCAAATCTCTTTATTAATTTGCCTGTGTTCACCTCTCCCTCAGCAGCAGTCACTACTCCCAGACTGGTGCCAAACTGGTACATCTCTAATGCTTTATTTCTTATAGTATATTTGAAGTTTCTGACTTTCTGTGTCTTTATGGTTTCTTTTACAGTACAGTATAAAGTTTCATGTGTTTCCTGAGTTTCTCACTTGCAGAGGAGCAGACTTCCTCCTTTGTAAGTCTAATGATAAGAACTGCTGGGAAGTAGATCCTGTCTCTAATATACCGTTTTCCTCAAACTATGAGACTGTAGCAAAAATTCAAAACCTTCCAATAAACAAAAGACAAGGACCACATGAATATTTCAACAAAATTCTACCAGACTTTAAAGAAGAACTAATACCAATCTTCCTCAAATTATTCCATGAATTAGAAAAGGCAGGAGTGCTACTAGATTCATTCTATTTTATCAGTATCACCCTGATAGCATAACCAGACAAAGACACATCAAGGAGAGAAAACTTCAGACCAATATCCATTATGAATATGGATGCAATAATACTTAATAAAATTCAGGCAAAAACTGTGTTTAAAAACACACTAAGAAGATAGTGCATCATCACCAAGTGGTTTGATCCTAGGGATACAAATTTGTTTAACATATGCAAATTAATAGAGGTGATTTACCACAAAAGTAGTGTTAAGGACAAGAATCACATGGTCATCTCAAAAGAAGGAGAAAAAACATTGACAAAAATGCAACTCCCATTCTTGTTAAAAACTATGGAGAAAGCCAGGCACAGTGACATATGCCTGTAATTCCAATAGCTGGGGAGGCTGAGGAACTAGGATTGTAAATTTGAGACCAGCCTTAGCAACTTAGCAGGACCCTAAGTAACTTAGTGAGAACCTCTATCAAAATGTAAAAAATAAAATAAAATAAAAAAGGCTGGCTCAGTGGTAAAGTTTCTCTTGGTTCAATCCCTATTACCCCCCCACCCCCGCCAAAAAGTGGAAGAACAAGCAATATAAGAAATTTACCTCTACAATAAACCCAAGGACAACACCATACTGAACTGAAAAAGTGAAAGAATTTCCTCCAAAATAAGGAATAAAACAAAGATATGCACTCTTAGTATTCCTATTCAACATAGTTCTTCAAATTCTAGCCAGAGTAATCAGGCAATATAAGGAAATTAAATGGGTACAAAGAGGAAAAAAAGTATTTAAATTATCTCTGTGTGCTGATGACATAATGCTATATCTAGAAGACACAAATGCTCTACTAGAGGACTCTAAGGCTGATAAAAAAAAATTCACCATAGTAACAGGATATGGGATTAACATACATAAACAAATCCCTTTCCTATACTCCAATAATGAATCTGCTGAGAAAGAAATCAGGGAAACTATTCCATTCACAATAACCTCAAACAAATAAAGATCCAATACTTGGGAATAAATCTAACCAAGAAGATAAAAAATATCTATAATAAAAAATACAGAACACTGAAGAAAAAGACTGAAGAATTTAGAAGATGGAAAGGTATCCCATGATATTGGAAAGGCAAAATTAATATTATCAAAATGACCATATCAAAAGCATTATACAGATTCAGTACAATTCCCATGAAAATACTGATGACATTCTATACAGAGCTAGAAACAAGAGCCTTAAAATTCTTTGGAAGAATTAAAGGCCCAGAATAGCCAAAAAATCCTAAGCAAGAGGAGTGATGCTGGAAGCAATACAATACCTGATCTGAGCTCTAGTAGCAAAAACAGCATGGGATTGGCACCAAAAGAGACATGAAGACCAACGGAATATAATAGAAGTCACAGAGACAATCCCTCACAGTTATAGTCATCTAATACTTGAAAAAAGTGCCAAAAACATATGTTGGGCAAAAAGATAGATTTTTTAAAATACATGATGTAGGGAAAACTTAACATTCATATTTACAAAAATGAAAATAGACTCCTATCTCTCAAAAGTTGACTGAAAATGGAAGACCTCTAAGACCTAAGAATTAGACCAGAAATTTTGCAACTGCTAAAAGGAAACATAGGCTCAACACACAAATATATTAGCAGAGACACCAACTTCCTGTTTATCAAGGCCCCTAAAGCTCAACATATAAAATCATGAATCAATAAATGGGATGGCATCAAATTAAAACACTTCTTCATAGCAAAGGAAACCAAAACAGGAAGAGAAAGCCTACCTAAATGGAGAAAATCTTCACCAGCTTCTTCTCTAATATATTAGAAATTAGAATATATAAAGATCACAAAAACACCAGAAAACAAAAATCCCAATCAATAAATGGGCAAAAGAATTAAACATACATTTCTCACTTTAATGGAGTGCATCACATTTATTGATTTGCAAATAAGGAACCATCTGTGCATCTCAGAGTTGAATCCCCCTTGATCATAAAAATGATCTCTTTTTAAAAATATTTTTTTAGTTGTAGTTGGACACAAAGGTATTGTACCTTTATTTTTTTAATTTATTTTTATGTGGTGCTGAGGATCAAACCCAGGGCCTCACACATACGAGGCTAGCGCTCTACCACTGAGCAACAATCCCACCCCAACAAATGATCTTTTTTATATTCAGTTGAATTTAATTTGCTAGTGTTTTGTTTAGGATATTTTGTACCTATGTTCATTAGGGATATTAGCCCGAAGTTTTCTTTTCTGTATGGTTTTGGTTTAAATGCAATGCTGGCCTTGTAAGATAAGCTTGAAAATAGTTTTCTTCTTCAATATTTTGGAACACTTTCAAAGTTTGTTAGTTTTTCCTCTAAATATTTGATAAAATTCAGTAGCTAAGGCATCATGTACAGTACTTTTCTTTGATGGAACACATTTGATTTTACTGATTCAATCTCCTTTTTACTGGTCTATTAAGATTTTCTTCATGATTGAGTCCTGATAAGTAGTTTATGTCCAAGAATTTGGACAGTTCATTGTAATTTCCAATTTATTAGAATTTTTATAATATTCATTTAGGAACCTTTATATTTCTGTATCTCAGGTCTGGCAAAATGTCTCCCATTTTATTTCTCATTTTATTTGGGTCTTCTCAGTTTATGTCTTAGTCTATCTAGAGGTTTGTTGATTTTCTTTCCTTTTTCAAGAGGCTAAATGATTTTTGCTGGCCTTTTAATTTTTTTGAAATTTCTATTTTACTTCTGCATTGATTTTTTATAGTGCTGCCTTTTACTATTTTTATTTTATTTATTGCTTATGTGATCTTTTATTTGCCCTTTTCTATTAATTTTGGTCTCAGTTTATTCTACTTTTTTTTCTAGTTCCTTGGTATGACACATTAAGGTGTTTATTTAAGAGCTTTCTTATTTTTTGATGTAGGCATTCATTATAAGCTTCTCTTATAGAACTCTTGTTACTGCATCCTATAAAATTTGGTATATTGTCTTTCCATTCTGTTTGTTTACAAGATATTTTAAATTTTGCTATTTAATTTCTCCTTCCATCTATTATTGTTTTGAAATGTGTTTAATATGTCATCTTACTATCCCATGACCTAAAAGGTTTTTGCTTGGAAATCTGCTGGTTTAGCCCTATTCAAAATCCTTTTATGATCCTCTTTTTGTCTTTCATTTTTGATAGTCTGATTATAATATGACCTGATGCATATTTGTTTGTAATGTCCTGAATGGGGAAGTTTGAGATTCCTATATTATATACTTGGATCTTTCTCCATATTTGAGAAAATTTCTGTCATTAATTCTTTAAATAAACTTTCTGTTTTTATGTATTTCTTCTCAATCATAATGTATATATTAGTTTGTTTGTTGGTGTCCTGCAATTCCTTTTGGCTTTATTTGCTCTTTTAACTTTTTTTCTTCTTTATTTCTCTAACTTGGTAATTTAAAATGACTTGTCTTTGAGCTTACTGGCTATTTTCCTTAGCTGATGAATTCTATGGTTTAAGCTCTCTATGAAAAATTTCACTTCAGTAATTATGTGCTTTAGCACCAGAGTTTCTGTTTGCTTCTTATGTTCTTGTCAAACTTTTTTGGTTTTCTTTATTGTTTCCTGAATATTTTCATGATGTCTACTTTTAGTCTCTAGTAATTGAGTCCTTTATGATGATTAATTTCAATTACTTGTCAGGAAGTTCATAAATCTCCTCCTTTAAAGACAAATCACTGGCATTTTAATGATTCCCTTAATTTTTCTTAATCCTTGTAGTAATGAGTTGATGACTGTGCAATTGATAAAATAGGGACATATTTTACTCTTCATAGTCTGGCTCCAGATGTGAAAACTCTATACTAGAAGCCCATCTAGTTATTCTGGGCAGGCCAATAGAAATTGTCTGTATTTGGGCTTGCTTTTGGCTTCCTCAGAAAGGGTAGCTTGTATCTTTGTCAAACAGTAGACGGGACAAGTTCCTGGTTCTGTGAGGCTGGGCATGAAGCCTAGATGTACAAAATTGTAACTATTGATTGTATCCATGGTTGTGGGCCTCAAACCTGAATCCACAGGGGTAGGCCTGGACCATGTATCCATGTGGGACAATCTGAAGCCTTGGTCAGTGAAGTCTGACTTTCACCAGCAATTTCAGACTGATAATAAAGTTTTGACATTTATGAATACTCAGAGAAGTAAATCAGAGAATTACTGTTCTCCCTGTAGTAACATCATCTTTGATGTTAGCTAGCTTTCTGCTAGCCTTTGTTCAGCACAAGAATAGAAAGAACAATTAAGTTATTTACCTTTTGCCACCTTCATTGTTTTCAATATATGCAAGAACTTTGTGACACATCATCACTCTTTTTGTTTATTTGTGAAACAAATTTGAGGAAATGAACAAATGTTTTTATGGTTCAATTTCTCAAAAATCATGGATACATTGCTAATGCAGAGTAGTTTTATGTCTTATTTACCCTTGTAAATTAAGAATAAATTAATAACATATATTACTTCATGATTTGATAATAGTAGAAGATTTAGTGTAAAAATAAGACCCTTAGCACATTTTAATTGAAATAATAAAAATATCAAAGAGAAAAAATTGGTGTAAATTGAAAGGTTGTCTACATGAATTAGAATAAAATTATTGTGTGGTATCTACATTGACAATTTATTGGGAACTTTACTTTATAGTTATAACTTCCACATCTTGAAAATGCTATAAGAATTTTGTATGATTGTATTTTTTTTTCAAAGAAAAGATAAATTGGCTACTGGAGTAAACATACAAATAAATATTTTCCTTTCCAAAGTTTGCACTGAAAGAATGATGTATTTTCATGACATCTTAAATGTTTTTATCTGTGAAATGTAGTTATATATAACAGTGGGTCTAATTTAGACATTTTCAGACATGCATGGAATATAATTTGCTTCAATGCAGTCCCCAGTATTTCTCCTTGCACTTGCCTCCTCCCACCCACCAAAACAATTCCCTTCTACTCTATTGCTCTTCCATCAATTTATTTCTGGTTTGTTTTAAAATTATATATATATATATAAATTATGATATATTCATACATGTACATAGAACAATTTGGTCAAATTTATTAGACCATTCCTCCATTTTCCTCTCTCTTGTCCCTTCCTCTAAATCCTCTTCTCATTTCATTGATCTCTCTTCTAATTTCTTAGTATTTCCATTTTTTCCCTTGTTTTGATCTAGCTTCTGTATGTGAGAAAAAAACATTTGACCCTTAATAATCTTATTTCACTTAACATGATATTCTCTAGTTCCCTCCATTGACCATCAAATGTCATAATTTCATTCTTCTCTATGGATGAGTAAAATTTTATATATATTCTACATATGGATATATATAATTTTCTTTATCCTTTTTTTTGTTGATGTGCACCTGAGCTGGTTCCATAACAAGGCTTTTGCGAATTGTACTTCTTTAAATATTGATGTCCCCGTATCTATATACTATGCTGATTTTAGTTCTTTTGGATAAATACCAAAGAGTGGGAGAGCTGGGATATACAATGGTTCTATTCCTAAGTTTGGCAGGGGGAGGGGGGGTGTTTGTTTGGAGAAATCTCTATACAACATTCCAAAGTGGTTGTATTAAATTTCAATGTGTGGGTGTATTTTTCCCCCATATTCTCTTCAGCACTTATTATTATTTATATTCTTAATGACTGCCATTATAACTGGAATGAGATGAAATCACAGCGTAGTTTTGATTTGCATTTCCCTGATTGGTATGGATTTTGAACTTTTTTTCATATGTTTGTTGGCCATTCATATTTCTCCTTTCACGGAATGTCTGTATAGTTATTTTGCCCATGTTTTGATTGCATTGTTTATCATTTGGTGTTAAGTATTTTTTTAGTTCTTCACATATTCTGGGTATTAATCCCCTATTGAAGGAGTAAGCAGCAAAGATTCTTGACCATTCTGTAGGCTATCTCTTCACGCTCTTGTTTTCTTTTTTTGTGCAGAAGGCTTTTCATTTGGTGATGATCCATGACTGCTTTTTGTTGTATTTCTTGTAGTTTAGGGTCTCGCTAAGGAAGTCAGTGCCTGCACCAATATATTGGAGAGTTGAGCCTATGTTTTTTTAAATTTTTTTAATTCTAATTTGTTATATATAACTGCATAATACATTACAATTCATATTACACATATAGAGCACAATTTTTCATATCTCCAGTTTTATACAAAGTATATTCACACCTATGTTTTATTTTAGGAGTGCAAAGTTTCTTGTTTAATTCTTAGGTGTTTGGTCCACTTTGAGTAGACTTTTGTGCAGGGTGTGAGGTAGAGGTTTGATTTCATTCTTCTACATATGAACATCCTGACATCCTGGTTTCAATGCAATAAGGATTTTTTTTCTTTACAGAATAGTAAAAATTTTTATTTTCTGTATGATTTACTTTCCTATCCTGTTTTTACAATATACAAAAATATACATGAATAGCTCCAGTAAATATAAATTTAATCTTTCTACTTTGGGATGTAAATAGACCTAGAAAATTATATACCCAACCCTCCCCCATAGTCTTTTAAAATTGTTGAATTTATATGGCTATTAAGGGCTGGGTTTGTGGCTCAGAGGTAGAGCACTTGTCTAGCATGTGTGAAGCACTGTGTTCAATTCTCAGCACCACATATAAATAAATAAATAAAATAAAGGTCCATTGACAACTAACAAAGAAAAAAATATGGCTATTAATCTTGTTCACCAATTTGATGCAAATGCCTAAATACAAAAAGTTGTTTAGTAAGTACTACACAGGAAGAAAAAGACTCAGTACTTTAGATAGGTCTTGAAAATAAAAAAGAAAACTGGTAGTATTTGATTGCACCTTCAAAACTTTACAAGCAAGATATTCTTAGGCAATGCCATCATACATAATCTACAATTGTAATCAAAATTTCATGAACATTTTCTGCACAGTTATATAAATATACATCACAATGGAGCAATTTAAATTAACACAGAATATATACAAAATGATTAAAGTTTATATTTAAACCAAAAACTTATGGCAATCGTTTTAAAAATAACTTGATTAGGTATTATTTTATCCTCTTACACTAATTTGCATTTATACAAATTTTAATTAGACATACTAGATTGAGGATGCTAAGAATGTTTGCACTATCTATTTTTAAAGTTACTGCATTATAAGTTTATAAATCCAAATTTCAAAAGAAGGACACTTTTGGGGGGGGGGTACCATGGATTGAACTCAGAGGCACTCAACCACTGAGCCACATCTCCAGCACTTTTTTGTATTTTATTTAGAGACAGGGTCTCACTGAGTTGCTTAGCACCTTGTGGTTGTTGAGACTGGCTTTGAACTTGAGATCCTCCTGCTTCAGCTTCTCTAGCTCCTGATTACAATCGTGTGCCACACACTCGGCTCAAAAGAAGGATACTTTAATGAATAATGGACTCCTCTTCTGGATTACTTAATTTCTATTGCCTATATCTTGTATGTTCGTATGAACATATATACACAATTTAATGCATACAACTATAGAGTCCTTGTAGGAAATATAATGATCATAAACTAATGATTACTGAGGATTAAAGTACCTAACAAAATGCTCTTAAGTTCATAGAGTTTTTAAATTACTGAAAGTGATTTAGGTAATTTCAGCAATTATATGACAACACACATACCTTCAGCTTGCCAAGTCACTGGCTAAAAATAATGGCATATTAAACCCCCTTATAAAACAAATCCCACTACAATTTTGAATGCTTTGTTAGGCAGCCCATTTGAGTAAACCAAGTAAGAGTCACATATTGGTTTGAAATTTTTCTGTTCAAAATTCTACAAAGAAAACTGTAGAGATGAAAAAAAAATCTTTCCTTAAATTAATCTCTTACAGCTTCTGTATTACTTACTTCTCCATCCAAGCCAAAATTTATACTTGATAGTCATGTGAGGATCTATGTTACCACTACACAATGTTTACTTGTATTCACACATACCTCATTTTAACAATACTCAGTAATTACTTCAACAATTTACTATTTCAAACACATACCACCTCTGAAAGACAACAGAGATATCCCTAAGTATGTTAGCCTTTCCTCATTATAGAAAAACTGCCCAATCTCTGAAAATCACTTACTGTCCCTTAATATTTTGTTTGTTTTGAAAATATTACTTTTTTAATTTTAAAAGTGTGTCTTCTGATTTGCCAAAGTAACAATAGCATATTCCAGAATTCACCCTAAAAAAGCTAATTTTTTCTTACAAGATAGTGTTTTTCTAAACACAAGATGTTGTCCAAGTATATTCCATAATTTGTTTATGTAGACATTCTGTGTTTATTCTAAATCTAGAACCAAAAATTGACTGGGCAATACCAATGCTGCTTTGGCTTCTTCTACTGAAAAAGTCATAAAATGCCATACATTATAAATTATATTATAGTAATTTATAATTTATAAATTATATTAATTTATAATGTTCTTTGCTAATAGAATAAGAAGGATAGAACATCTAATTCTTAAGAAACTCAAGAAAATTAAAAATCTATGAATAGAACAAAGAAAAAAATTTAAATTAACTAAGTTTAAAATGTACTAATTAAAATTGCTTATATTATTTATAATTTCAGGTCTCCTAAAACAAGAACTGCATTAAAATACAGTAATTGCTCAACTATCTTCCAGACAGTCAAGCATCCTTAAAATTTCTGGATAGGTCCATTTATCAGTCTTGTGCAAGAGTTAGCAATTGATTGCACAAGAGTCACTTTTTGCTTTTCTTGCAGAATTGATGACACTCATTAAACATCATCTGAATTCCTCAAGAATCATCCACTCTGACAAAGCAACACGTTATTAAAGACTATTTTTCTTCAAATTATGTTTTTGACAACTGTTCTGAGTTTCACATGACTATATCTGTGTGGGTTTGTCTCTGTGGTTTCTATTCTATACTCTTGTTCTTCATGTCTTTTTTGGTGCCAAAACCATGCTATTTTTGTTACTATAGCTCTATAGTATGATTTGAAATCTGGTTTTGTGATGCCTCAAGAATCACACTTTCTGCTCAGATTGCCTTGGCCATTCTGGTCCTTTTACTCTTCCAAATGAATTTTAGCATAGAATTTTATATTCTATGAAGTAGACCAAATGTATTTGGATGTGGATTGCATTGAATATGTGTTTGATAGTATGACCTTTTTGACAATATTAATTCTGCTAATCCAAGAACATGGGGCACCTTTACATCTTCTAAGATATTAATTAGTTTCTTTCATCTGTATTCTATGTTTTCATTGCAGAGGTTTTACTTCCTTGGGTAGATTTATTATATAGTATTTTATTTTTTAAGGATGTTATGAGGGGAATATTCTTCCTGATCTCTCTCAGTAGGTTAATTATTAACATATAGGAAAGTGATTGATTTATGAAAGTCAATCTTATAGCCTGTTACTTTTCGGAGTTAGATTTCTGGTTGAGTTTTTGGCTCTTCTACATAGCAGTCATGTTAAGGAAGTAAACAGAGATAATATGACTACTTATTTTCCTACAGAGTAGGTAACAGAAAATTTGAACTTCTTCTTTTCCTATTTGTGTATCTTTATTTTTCTCTTTTTTCCTGATTGTTCCAGCTACAATTTCAAGAACTATATTGGATAGAAGTGATGAAAATGGACATCCCTGTCTTGCTCCTAATTTTGGAGGAAATTATTTCATATTTTTTCTTGTCCAATAAGATATTGTACTTGAGTTAATCATGTGTAACCTTTACAATTTTGAGGTGTGTGCCTTCTATCCATAGTTTCTCCAGCATTTTAAGTACCAATGGGTGCCAGATTTGTTGAATGCTTTTTCTTCGTATATTGAGATGATCATGTGATTCTTGTTCTTAACTTTATATAGTGGATTGCACTTATTGATTTTCATATATTGAACCATACATCCAATGAACCTTGCATCCCTGGGATGAAACCCACTTGATCATAGTGTATAGTCATTGTACTATGTTTTTCCTGCTTTTTTTTTTTTGGTACTGAGGATTGAACCCAGGGGTGCTCAATTACTGAGCCACATTCCTATCCCTTTTTATATTTTGTTTAGAGACAGGGTCTCGCTGAGTTGCTAAGCACTTTGCTGAGTTGCTGAAGCTGGCTTTGAATTTGTAATCCTCCTGTCTCAGCCTCCCAAGCCACTGGGATTACAGGCATGTGCCACACCCCCGACTGTACTATGTTTTTGAGTGAGGCTTTACAATATTTTGTTAACAATTTTTGTATCTATGGTCAGCAGAAATACTTGTCTGTAGTTTTCTTTCCTTGATGTGCTTTTGTCTAGTTTAAGTATCAAGGTGATATCTGCTTCATAGAATAAATGTGGAAGTGTTCCCTCACTTTCTATTTCATGGAATAATTTGAGAATTATTGTCATTCTTTTTTCATTTAAAATTCTAGTGGAGTGTGACTCGGAATTAATCTGTTTCTTTATTTTTCTTTGTTGGAAGACTTTTAGTTGCTGCTTCAATTTCGTTGCTTGTTATTAGTCTATTTATGGTTTTTATATCCTAATGATTCATTTTGTGTAGGTCATATGTCTGTAGAAATTTGCTAGTTTATTGGAGTGTAGATTTTTAAAATAATTTCTAATGTTCCTCTAGATTTCACAATAATCTGTGTTATCTCCTTTTTTCTTCTTGAATTTTGTTGATTTGGAACTTATCTTTCTTTTGGTTAGTTTAGCTAAAGTTTATCATTCTCAATTATCTTTTCAAAGAGTCTACTCTTGTGTCATCGACCCTTTGTTTTTTCTCAACTCATTAATTTTAGCTTGGATCTTAACTATTACCAGTCTCCTTCTGATTTTGGTTTTGTTCTTTTCCTGGTCCCTTGAGGTGTAACATGAAATTACTTACTTATGATCTTTCCATATTTTTAATCTAGGAACTAAGTGCTGTATAAACTTTGTCTTAGAACTGTCTTCATAATGTCTCAAAGATTGTGGTATGTTGTATCTCTATTCTCATTCATTCCTAAGCATTTGTTTTATTTCTCCCCTGATTTATTCCATGATTCCTTCCTCATTCAAAAGCATATTAAATACTAGTTGTAAAAAAGGTTTATCTTAGAATCTTAGAATGAAATGAGAATGATTTCTCATTCCACTTATTATGATCTGATAGGATGCAAGACTTATCTCTGTTTTTTGTATTCGATGAAACTTGCTTTGTTCCCTAAATGTGATCTTAGAGAATGTTCTCTGTGCCACTAAGAAGAAATTGAGTTAGTTGTTTAAAATCTTTATATGCCGCAAAGTTTCAGCACAGTTTTTTTAAAGAGAGAGAGAGAGAAGAGAGAAACTTTTAATATTTATTTTTTAGTTTTCGGTGGACACAACATCTTTATTTTATTTTTATATGGTGCTGAGGATCAAACCCAGCTCCCTGCACATGCTAGGCGAGTGCGTTACTGCTTAGCCACATCCCCAGCCCCTCAGCACAGTTTTAATCCTCTTCATTCATAGCTTATTTACTTCCTTTATTCACTTCAAGGATAAAATAAATTAGAAGAGAATATGCATATTCTTCTACATCAAATCTAACAATCTACATTCCTCTGTGCTAATTCATTTATCCGCATTACTCATGATGGACTTTCATGTGGTTTTCAGGCTACTGTGGTATTCTTTATAAGTTGCTATGAATATTCTTTCCTGTATATTTCCATTAATATTACCCTTGAAGTTATCTTTTCTGTTTATGAGATTTTACACTTACATATTTAATCAATTTTGCATTTATCTTGTAATTACTTTAAGGAAAACTTTATTTTCCTCATTCTGGCATTCTTAGCAGTTTACTACAGCAGTTTACTGTAGTAAACTACAGTTTACTATTTAGAAAATGTACTCACATCACATTAGATAATCAGAGAAGTTCTGAAGTCAATGCAGCAATGCCAATTGGCTGTTCCCACAAAGGTCTTCTCCTAAAGGGCCCCAAAGAAACCTCTAAGATATTTTCAGGGATATAGACCATATTTTGGTAGTTCTATAAATTTTTTTTTCATAAAATTAACTTGGCATTTCCTAATTACCTTTAATTAAATTAACTCCAAATAAATATATGGACTCTTTGTTGGTTAAAAAAAAAGGACATACTTTATCTTAAATTCTTAAAGCAACATTTGTTAAAATGTCCACTTTAAATTGACCAGCTGATTTCAGCCTTGATTACATTGAGGAATTAAATTCCTCTTCTCTCAAAGTGAACCTGTCAGATTTAATAAATAAAAATGCAGGGCACCAAGTTTAATTTGAATTTCAGATAATGAATACTATTTTAGAGAAAATGTGTCTAATGCAATAATTTATCCACTATTTTAGCTACTCATACTAAAAAAAGTATTCATTGTTTACCTGAAATACAATTAACTAGGCATCCTGTATTTTATTTGGTGACCATATACCAATTCTGGCAGTTAAAAGTCCTCCAGATTTCCTTCAAGCTATTTGATTTTTGAATTGCTTAAGATACCCCCACGAGCGCTGTTGTACCTTGGATTGAATCTAGGGGCGGTCAAGAGCTGAGATAAGAAGTGCACCACTGCCTGCTTCTTAAATTATCTATCTATCTATTTATTTATTTATTTATTTATTTATTTTGGATGGGGATACTGGGGATTGAATTCAGGGGCACTCGACCTCTGAACCACATCCCCAGTTCTTTTTTTTTTGTTGTTGTTGTATTTAGAGACAGGGTCTCACTGAGTTGCTTAGCGCCTCACTTTTATTGAGACTGACTTTGAACTCATGATCTTCCTGCCTCAGCCTCCCGAGCCCCTGGGATTACTGGTGTGCAGCCACAGTGCCCAGTTTAAAATATTTCTTGTATGTACGAAGGCAGTAGCCATTGGGCATTTAGCTAACTTTTCCCAACCCTTGCCTTTATCTTCATTCCATAGAGCACATGATCTTCAAGCCAAGCAATGAGAGGCTCATGAAAATGTTTTTGCTTAAGGATGATCACTTTTGCTGACAGTTCTGCAGTTGCGTAGAGTGTAACAGTTTGCAGGGTATGACCTTATGGGCCTGGGAGAAAAATATGTTGTCTCAAGATACCGCGAGAGGTGAGATGGGACTAAGCCTTCTGAACGTCATCGGCCACCATCCATGTAACTGCCTCAGCAGATACTTCCAGTTCTCTGTTCACTAGCCTGTTGGAAGGTTGGAGTTTAGTTGCTGGTAGCCTACTTTTTTGCCCTTTGGCTACCCCATTTAGGGTGGTCCTGCCTCCTTCCCTGATCTCCTAGAAGTCAGCTTTTCCCCATTGCAGACCAGCTACTGGAAACATCCTTCAAAATGTCTGGTCACGAGAACGGCACAAATGCCTCACCAAACTTAGAAAATGGAAGTCCTCTTGGCGCCTCAGAGGAGACATCTGGCACGGAGGCAGGGAGAGATACACACTCTGACGATGAAAGAGAAGCCTCAAAATTGAGTGCGAAATTAACTGGAGATGGCGATGATAACAACAACGATGATGATGATATCCCCGTCTATGTCGGCACAGAAAATGAAGTAGAACCAGGAAGTTCAAGTGACACCATCGATTTCCACACTGAGAAGGACTTTGACCATTTCATCAGCAGTGAGGAAAGCCCGTTCCCTCACCACTTAGAGGAAGAACGGGAGACAGAGGAGGAAGATGAAGAACAAAAACAGCTTCAGGTATGTGCACAGTACTGGGAGAACAACTGTGAGGATGAGGATCAGGCCCTGGAGCAGTGGATGACCTCAGAGACATCTGCCCTCCCGCGACCTTGCTGGCAAGTCCTTACAGCACTCAGGGAGCGGCAGCTGGGTTCCAGTGCTCCTTTTATGTATGAGGCCTGTGGGTCAAGAATCTTTGTGCAGCGTTTCAGCTTCCAGTATGGCCTTGAGGGCCATTTAGGTTGTGTGAACGCTGTGCATTTTAATCAGCGTGGCACCTTGTTGGCCAGTGGTAGTGATGACCTGAGGGTGATAGTGTGGGACTGGATAGGGAAACGGCCAGTACTGGACTTTGATAGTGGTCACAAAAATAATGTCTTCCAGGCTAAGTTCCTTCCTAATTGTGGTGATTCCATCCTGGCCACATGTTCCCGTGATGGCCAGGTAAGGGTGGCAGAACTATCTGCTCCAACATTTGGGAAGAACGGTAAGTGTGTGGCCAAACATAAGGGAGCTTCTCACAAGTTGGCTCTGGAGCCAGATTCCCCTTTTAAGTTCCTAAGTTCAGGTGAAGATGCTGTTGTTTTTACCATTGATCTCAGACAAGGGCAGCCAGCTTCAAAAGTGGTTGTAACAAAAGAGAAGGAGAAGAAAGTGGGACTATATACAATCTATGTGAATCCAAGCAATACCTACCAGTTTGCAGTGGGTGGACGAGATCAGTTTGTAAGGATTTATGACCAGAGAAAAATTAAAGAGAATAAGAATAATGGAGTACTCAAGAAATTCTGTCCTCATCACTTGGTCAACTGTGATACCAAAATAAACATCACCAGTCTTGTGTACAACCATGATGGCACAGAGCTCCTAGCCAGCTACAGTGATGAAGATATTTACCTCTTCAACTCCTCTGATAATGATGGAGCTCACTATGTTAAGAGATATAAGGGCCACAGAAATTATGCCACGGTAAAAGGTGTGAACTTCTATGGCCCCAGAAGTGAGTTTGTGATGAGTGGTAGTGATTGCGGACACATCTTTCTCTGGGAGAAAGCATCTTGCCAGATCATTCAGTTCTTGTTGGCAGACAAGGGAGGTATAGTCAACTGTCTTGAAGCCCATCCTCACCTACCTGTGATGGCAACTAGTGGCCTGGACCATGATGCCAAGATCTGGGCACCCACAGCTACAGCTTCCACTGAGCTAACCGGATTAAAGAATGTGCTTAAGCAGAACAAGCAGAAAAGAGTTACAGATAACTTGCACCACTCTGACCTGTTTGATAGTCAAGCGCTTTGGTTCCTCACAAGTCACCTGACAGAAAGAAATGTTTACCAGCACCGGGGGAGGTCCTGGCCTTCTAGGCATGAATGCATATTTACTTGAGTCTTCCAGCACCTCATATATATCTGAGGAAGAAGAAAGTCAAGACTGAGTGCAATGCTGCTCATCCTGAGGAATTCATCCCCCCTCAAGCTGAATGTCACCTCAATAGACTAGACTTTAGATTTCAGTTTTAATATATATTTGCCTTTTGTCTTCTGTTTTCTATAAGATATACTAACAACATTTTTATTATTTCCTTCCTCTCAACATTCCTCACTCATTCCTCTCTTTTTTTTACTCCTCCCTTTACCCATAATCCTTAAGTGAATGTATAAGTAAATGAGTTATGCCTCTTTTTTGTTACATTTTAGTTAACCTCTAAAATTTGCTAATTCTGATATTTGTCTACTTGTTTCTGACACTCTAGAAATTGCTGATTTTAAATCTTTAGTAATTTAATTCTGAACATCAAGTTCTTAATTTGATCTGAAAATTTCAGAAATGTTTGTTGCTTGAGAAGTAAAATAAACCATATTTCTGTTCCTTGAATGCTGACCCTTGACCATACATATACCAAACACAATTTGTATGTGTGTGAGCATTTGTGTATGTTTGTGTGTGTGTGTGTGTGTGTGTTTTCTGAAAAGGAAAAGAAGAGAGAAGGTGGGTAGGTAATTTCCTGACCAGAAAATTTACCCCCTTAGAATAAATAACTTGGTGTTATCCACATTTTCTGAATTCATATTGGTAATATTAAATAATTTGATACATTTGGTAAAAACTAAAATAATTTAACCATATGATATTTTTTATTCTGCTCTTTCAGTTTTATTTTTATTTTTTGGTTGAGAAATCTCAAAGAATCATCTTCCAGTAAGAACTCCTGGGGCAACCATCTTCTATAACATGCTATCTAGGAATGTAAGAATTCCTTTAGTTAATGTATCATTTCCGTTAACTTATGAATAGCATTGTTGCCAAAATTTTTTATACTTTATAAAATGTATTTAAGCCATATTTAATGTAAATTTTAATGTCTAATTAATGTTCAATAATAATATACATTTAAAAAAATTTTAATGGTTGTAGGTGGACACACACAATCCCTTTATTTATTTTTATGTGGTTCAGAGGATTAAACTCATGTGCTTCACACATGTTAGGCAAGCACTCTACCACTGAGGCACAACTTCAGTCCTACATTTTTAAAAAAAAATATTTATTTTTTAGTTGTAGTTGTCAATACTTTATTTTATTTATTTATTATGTGGTGCCAAGAATCAAACCCAGGGCCTCACACATGCTAGGCAAGCGCTGTAATGCTGAGCCACAACCCCAGCCCCAGGGAACCCAGTGATTCTGAACACTGTTGTTTAAAACAGGACATAAAAGACAGTTATAAACTAGGATCTCAAGTTTGGGGCAACCTGTGTAACTGAGTGGAATGTATATTAGTAAATATTAACAAAACATTGAAAAAGCATCATTTGGGATTTCAAGTGACACTGGGTGTCAGAACAATGACAAAAACACATTAATTAGGTAGGTCTTTTTCCACTTGCTGTTTGTGAACAGCTCTCCCTCTGCAGGGAATTCATGCCCTGTCAGTTTAGCTAAGCTAAAACTGTTCAGGGTTCCCTGCTTCTATCTCAGGATTGCTCATGCTATAATAGGCATTTGCCAAAAGATTTGGAAAACGAAGGAAAAATAGTAGCCATATTTGTTTTATGCTCAGACAGTAGGAACAGGGGCACCAGGTGCTGCTGTAGCTCATGCACGTTTTGCTTTTATGCTGGCTTATCTTGTTGGTATGGGGTAGCAGCTGGGCCCACAACTACTCCAGCTCTACCATATCTTCCTTTAGCTTCCCCAGCTCCATTAAAAAAATATGCTTCTCATGCTGGGGATTCATATCAACAAAGCTGGAGGTTTGGATGTATTTGGAAGTAATATGTGTTTCAGTCTGTCTTGGTTGTCCCAGAAACTAATCAAGGATTACATATATCTTTGCTTCTCCCACTTTTCATTCATCTCTCCTTCCTCATTGCCCTGCTGATTTCAGGTTCCAGCATCCGAAGCAAAGACAAACACCATAGTAAGAACTGCTTACACAGCTTGAAAAACTAAGATACAACACCCTGTTATAAGTTTATAAGTCCCTTGTTAAATACATATGTTTCTGCTTTTCTGATTGAAATCTGTGTGTTGCAACTCAACTCCACGTGTTTTGGGTTACATTTCAAGGTTACTTTGTCTTGAATATTTACCATTTGGAGTAAGTAAAGATTCCTAAAGGACAGTGTACAAACATAAACACACAAGAGCAGAGATATAATTATATTGCAAGTACAATTATGATTATAGGTAAAAGGCAAGCTGGTGAAGTAATGGTTACAAAGTCAATCTATGCACATATTGGTGTTATGAGTATATAGAATAAAACAATGCCTGTCATGAAATAGTAGGCAAAACTAACAATTTTCTCAATTCAATAAGTAGGTAAATCTGCTCCCTTAGTGTTAATTTTCCAACATCATATTTTCATTCCAATATAAAATGTCTATAGGACAGTTCTGTGCAGGCCTTACTGGCCTTTATACAATATTTTAATTGTCCCCTAGTTATGTACAGAATTTAACTGCATAAAGTTGTAAAAGATGCCAAACTATTCTTTTCAGAAAACATCTTCCTGGCAGCCATTCCATAAAAGAAGAGGTGTAGAAATGAAAAAAATACAATGAATTATAATTAATTAATATTATTTTCAAGTTGCAAAGAGTCTTAGTTTATGTCTGGTTGACCTATCTCATGGTGAGAGAGATTTTGTTGAAAACACCCAGTGTTATTTTGTTGTCTATTTGAAAAGGGTTTGTTTTGCATATGCAGATGTCCCATTATTTGGAGAATAAATATTTACAATAATTTTTATCTTGCTGTGGTATGATTCCCTTAAACCTCTAAGAAGTGAACTTCTTTACCCATTCTGATTCATTTTGGCTGATTTCTACTTTGTCTGGTAAGAGAGTAGATACCACTACTTCCTTTTGGTTTTCATTTGCATGCTGTATATGTTCCCATCCTTTCACCTTCAGTGTATGTTTGTCTTTGCCTGTTAGTTGAGTTCCTCATATAAAACATACAGGTAGGTCTTGTTTTTTTAATTTACTCTATCAGTCTATGTACTTTGGAGATTTTAGATATTTAAATTCACTGTTGGAGAAAGATTCTTTTTATTGCATGCCATTTTGATTTCTTTCTAATGCTTAATTTAAAATTATTTCTCGGGGCTGGGGATGTGGCTCAAGTGGTAGCGCACTCTCCTGGCATGCGTGCGGCCCGGTTTGATCCTCAGCACCACATACAACCAAAGATGTTGTGTCCGCCGAAAACTAAAAAATAAATATTAAAAGTTCTCTCTCTCTCTCTCTCTCTCTCTCTCTCTCTCTCTCTCTCTAAAAAAAAGGTTTAAAAAAATAAAATTATTTCTCCTTTGTCTAATCTTGCAGTGCACTTGATTCCTATCATGACTATGATACTTACTTTTGCTTTATTCCACATGAAATATTTAACTGAGTATGTTTTGTAGTATAAGTTTAGTGGTTATGAATTCTTTTAGTTTGTGCTTATCTTGGCAGTTTTTAAAAATTTCATCTTCAATTCTGAAAGATTGTTTTGCTGACTACAGTAATGTTGGTTGGCACTTTTTTTATTTCAGTACTTCATATATATTTAATTCTAGGCTCTTCTAGCTTTTTTGGCTTTGGACTGAGAAATTAGTTGAAATCTGAATTGGCTACCTCTAAATGTGACCCGATATTTTTCTTGCAGTTTTTAAAATGTTATCCTTATATTGTACATTAGGCATATTAATTATAATGTGTATTGGAGAGAATTTCTGGCCTTCCTGTTTGGGGTCCAAAATGAATTTTTTTCTCTCTCTTCACATTTATTAATTGTGCATTATAGTTGTGTATAATCATGGGATTTGTTTTATATATATATATATATATATATATATATATATATATATATATATATACATGCAAACAATATAAAAATGTAACTAGGGCAATATAACTTAGGCAATATAACTCCTCAACATATAACTCTCCTTCCCCACCTCATATCCCCAGTCCCTTTCCTCTACTAATCTCCCTTTGATTTTTAGGAGATCTTCCCCCACCTTTGTTTTTCTTTTTCCTCTATAGCTTCTACACATGAGAGAAAACCTATGACCTTCTATGTTTGGTTTATTTTGCTTATCATAGTGGTCTCTAGTTCCATCCATTTTCTTGAAAATGTCATAATTTTATTATTATTTATGACTGAATAAAGCTCCATTGTGTACATATATAAAATTTTCTTTATTCATCTGCTTATGGACACCTAGTCTGGTATCATAGTTTGACTATTGTGAATTGTGCAGCTATAAACATGGATATGCATTATCACTATTATATGATGACTTCAACTCTTTAGGATAAATATTGAGGAATGGTATTGTTGGGGCATATGGTGGTTCCATGCCTAGTTCTTGAGGAGCCTCTGTATTGATTTCCATAATGGTTGTTACTAATTTACAATCCCTTAGCAGTTTAAAGTGTTCCATTTTCTCCACATTTTTCCTAACATTAGTTATTTTCTTTTTTTGTGGGGGCAGGGGGTACCAGGGATTGAACTCAGGGGTCACATCCCCAGCCTGATTTTGTATTTTTATTTAAAGACAGGGTCTCATTGAGTTGCTTAGTGCCTCGCTTTTACTGAGGCTGGCTTTGAATTTGCCATCCTCTTGCCTCAGTCATCCAAACTGTTGGGATAACAGGCATGCACCACCACACCTAGCCTAGCATTAATTATGTTTTGTATTCTTGATAACTGCCATTCTGACTGGTGTGAGATAAAATCACAATGTAGTTTTTGATTTACATTTCTCTGGCTGCTAATGATGTTAAACTTTTTTCAAACATTTGTTAAGCATTTGTATCATTTAATTCAATAGCCCACTTATTAATTGAGTTATTTCATTTTTGATGTTTTTTGTGTTTTTATATATTCTATATATTAATCCTCTGTCAGAAAAATAGCATCCAAAGAAATTGTCCCATTCTCTAGGTTCCCTTTTCACATTCCTAATTGTTTCTTTTGCTGTGCAGGAGATTTTTAATTTAATTCCATGCCATTTATTAACACTTGGCATTATTTCCTGACCTACAGTTTTCTGATAGAGAAAGTTGTTGCCTGTGCACATATGCTGGAGTGTTGACCCTAGTTTTCTTCTAGGTGTTGCACAGGTTCTGGTCTAATTCCCAGGACTTTGACCCATTTTGAGTTGATTTTCATATAGGGTCAGAGATAAGTGTCTAGTTGTATTATTCTACATTATGGACAATCAGTATTCCCAGCACCATTTATTTAACAGGCTGTCTTTTCTCCAATGTGATTTTGGCATCTTTGTCAATGATTAAATGGTTGTAGATGTGTAGGTTTGTCTCTGTGACTTCTAATCTCTATCAATGGTCTATTTGTCTGTTTTTATATCATTATCCTGCAGTTTCTTTACAATAGCCCCATAATATTATTCAGTAATATAATATATAATATAAAAAATCATACAATATATGTATTATATAATATATAATATAAACAAAAATAATATATAATATAAAAAGTCCGGTATTGTGGTGGCTCCAGCATTGCTATCTGGGGTTAGAATTAATTACTTGGTTATTCTGGGTCTTTTAGTCTTCTGAATGAATTTTGGCACTGTTTTTTCTAATAGTGTGAAGAATGTCATTGGAGTTTTTATGGGAATTGCATTGAATCCACTGTATTGCTTTTGGTAGTATGACCATTTTAACTTATTAATTCTGCTTATCCATAAACTTGGGAGTTCTTTCCATCTATTTACATCATTTTCAATGTCTATTTTCAATATTCTATAGTATTCATTGTAGAGGTCTTTCACCTCCTTGGTTAGATTTTTTTACTTGGTATTTTATTTAGCAGGGAATATTGCTAATGGAATGCCTATTTATTTCACAGCAGATTCATTGTTGGTGTATACAAAAGCTACTAATTTTTGCATGCAATTTTGTAACCTGCTACTTTGCTGAATTTGTTCATTAGCTCTTGCTGTCTTTAGGTTGAGGGTTTTTAAAAATTTTCTATTTATAGAAACATCTGTAACCAGAGGTAATTTAACTTCTTACTTTCCTATTTTTATTATTTTATTTACCTCTCTTGCCTAAATGCTCTAGCGAGTGTGATGAGTTTTTTTCCATTTTTTAAAGGAAAGACTTTCATTTTTTTCCATTTACTATGAGGTTGGCTTTTGTTTTTTTATATATAGCCTTTATGATGTTAAGGTAGGTTCCTTCTATCTCTAATTTCTTCAGTGTTTTTCTTATGAATGGTTTCTGAATTTTGTCAAAGGCCTTCTCTGCATCTATTAAGATCATCAAATGATTTTTGAACAAAATCAAATAGGTTATAATGTACTATCTCTTTAATACATTTTAATAAAACTTGCTAATAATTTATTAAATTTTTTTGCATCTAAGTTCATCAGGAATATTGGTCTGTAGTTTTATTTCCTTTATATGTCTTTATCTGCTTTTGGTATGAGTGTGATATTGGCTTTACAGAATGAATTTGTAAATTACTCATCTATTTCTCTTTCATGGAATAACTTTTTTTCTTTACAAATTAACATGGAGTGGGCTGGGATTGTGGCTCAGCGGTAGAGCACTTATCTAGCATGTGTGAGGCCCTGGGTTTGATCCTCAGCACCACATAAGAATAAACAAACAAACAAACAAATAAAGGAGTAAAAAAAAGAAATTACCATGGAGTAATTTGAGGACTATTGATATTAGTTCTCCTTTAAATGCCTGCTAGAATTCAGCTGAGACTCTACCTGGTCCTGGCCTTTTCTTTGTTGGAATGCTCTTTTTTTTTTTCATTTTTTTCTTTTAATTTGTTATATATGACAGCAGAATGCACTACAATTCATATTACACAAATAGAGCACAATTTTTCATATCTCAGGTTGTACACAAAATAGAGTCACACTATTCGTGTCTTCATACATGCACTTAGGGTAATGATGTCCATCTCATTCCACCGTCTTTCCTACCCCCATGACCCCTCCCTTCCCCTCCCTTCCCTTTTCCTCCTTACTCTAACATCTAATCCTCTCATGCCCCCCCCCATCACATTATGCATCAGCATCCTTAAATCAGAGAAAACATTCAGCATTGGTTTTTGGGGGATTGGCTAAATTCACTTAGCATTATATTCTTCATCTCCATACATTTACCTGCAAAATGCCATGATTTTATTCTCTTTTAATGCTGAATAATATTCCATTTGTATATATACCACATTTTCTTTATCCATTCATCTATTGAAGGGCATCTAGTTTGGTTCCACAGTTTAGCTATTGTGAATTGTGCTGCTATAAACATTGATGTGGCTATGTCCCTGTAGTATTCTGTTTTTAAGTCCTTTGGGTATAGACCGAGGAGTGGGATAGCGGGGTCAAATGGTGTTTCCATTCCCAGTTTTCCAAGGATTCTCCATACTGCTTTCCAGATTGGCTGCACCAATTTGCAGTCCCACCAGCAATCTATGAGTGTGCCTTTTCCCCTTCATCTTCACCAACACTTATTGTTGTTTGTATTCTTAATAGCTGCCATTCTGACTGGAATGAGATGATATCTTAGAGTAGTTTTGATTTGTATTTTTCTAATTGCTAGAGATGATGAACATTTTGTCATATATTTGCTGATTGATTGTATATCTTCTTTTGAGAAGTATCTGTTCAGAGATAGGGGTTTAATATCATTTTGTTGCATATGGATTTCCAGTTTTCCCAGAACCATTTATTGAAGAGCCTATCTTTTCTCCAATATATGTTTTCGGTGCCTTTGTCTAATATACGATAATTATAATTATGTGGGTTAGTCTCTGTGTCCTATATTCTTTACCATTGGTCAACCAGTGTATTTTGATGCCAATACCATGCTGTTTTTGTTACTATTGCTCTGTAATATAGTATAAAGTCTGGTAGAGTGATGCCAACTGCTTCACTCTTCTGGCTAAGGATTGCTTTAGCTATTCTGAGTCTCTTATTTTTCCAGATAAATTTCATGACTGCTTTTTCTATTTTTTGAGGCATATCATTGAGATTTTGATTGGAATTGAAATAAATCAGTATAGTGCTTTTGGTAGTATGATCATTTTGATAATATTAATTCTGCCTACCCAAGAAGAAGGTAGATCTTTCCATCTTCTAAGGTCTTTTTAGTTTCTTTCTTTAGCATTCTTTAGTTTTTGTTGTAGAGGTCTTTCCTCTCTTTTGTTAAGTTGATTCCCAAGTATTTTATTTTATTTATTTATTTATTTATTTATTTTGAGGATATTGTAAATGTGGTAGTTTCTCTCATTTCTCTTTCAGAGGATTTGTCACAGATATACAGAAATGCCTTTGGTTTGTGGGTGTTAATTTTGTATCCTGCTGCTTTGCTGAATTTATGTAGTAGTTCTAGAAGTTTTCTGGTCGAGGTTTTTAGATCTTCCAGGTATAGAATCACATCATCAGCAAATAGTGGTTAGAAGACTTTTTATTACAACTTATATCTCATTACTAGTTATTGATGTTTATGTTTTCTATGTCCTCTTCATTCAATTTTGGCAGACCATATTTGTCTAGAAATATATCCATTTCTTCTAGGCTTTTACATTTATTATAGTATAAATTTTCAAAATAGTCTCTGAAGATCTGCTGGATTTCTGTGATATCTGTGGAGATTTCTCCTTTTTCATTTCTAATTTTATTAATTGTGTCTTCTCTATTTTTGTTTTGTTTATTTTGGCTAAGGATCTATCAATGTTGTTATCTTTTCAAAGAACCAAGTCTTCATTTAATTGATTCTTTGTATTGTTTTTATTCTCAAGCTCATTTATTTCAGCTCTGATCCTAATTATTTCTTTCCTTCTACTGGTTTTGGAATTGTTTTTTCTTCTTTTTGAAGGGCCTTGAGGTGCATAATTAGGCTGTTTGATTGAGGTATTTCTGAGTTTCTTATATAGGCACTCACAGCTATAAACTTTGCTCTTTGAACTGCCTTCACAATGTTCCAGAGGTTCTGGCATATTGTATCACTATTCTCATTTGAATCTGGGAATTTCTAAATTTCTCCACTGATTTTTTTCTATCACCTATTCATCATTCAAAAGTGTATTGTTCAATTTCTATGTGTTTATATAGTTTCTGGGTTTTTTTTTTTGGTGCTGATTTCTAATTTCATAATGATCTGATTAAGATGCAAGTTATTATATTATTTTTTTGTATTTGCTAAGAGTCTCTTTGTGGCCTAAAATATGTTCTGTTTTGGAGAAGGTTGCATGAACTATTGAGAAGAAAGTATATTCAGCTGTTGTTGGATTAAATATTCTCTAGATGTCTGCTAAGTCCATATGATTTATAATATGTTTCCGGTTCAGAGAGTTTTTATTGAGATTATGTCTGGGTAACCTATCTAATGGTGAAAGATGTGTATTGAAATCACCCAGTTGTATTGTACTAGGATTTGTCTGAAGCTTCAGTTTGAGTACTGTTCCTTATTTCATTAAATGCATCCATGTTTGTGCAATAATATTTATTATTGTTATATCTTATTGTTGTGTTTTTACCTTTACTAGTATGAAGTAATCTACTTTGTCTCTTCTGATTAATTTTGATTTGATATCTGCATGTCAGATATGAGAGTAAATATTACTGCCTGTTTTCAGACTGCGTTTGAATGCTTTATCAATCATAATCCTTTCACTTTATGCCCATAATTGTCTATTTCTTTAAGGTTAGTCTCTTGCAAACGAAAAGTTCAGTCTTGTTTTTAATTCATTATGCCAGTCTGTCTTTTTATTGGAGAGTTGAGACCATTTACATTTGATGTTATTATAGAGAAATATTTATTCTTGTCATTTTAATTTATTTATATTGTTTAATTCAATGTAATTCTCATTTGTTTATCTAATCTTCAAATGAAATTTGTTCATTTGTGAACTTTGGGGTTTATTTTTTATTTCTTCTCTGTGGAATATTTCTTCAAGTAAGTTCTATAGTGCCAGTTTAGTAGTCATGAATTATTTTAGCTTTTGTTTACCTTGGAAGGTTTTTATTTTCCTTCAATTTTAAAGGATAGCTTTGCTGGATATAGTAATCTTGGTTGACCGTCATTGTCTTTTAGGACTTAGAATGATTTATTCCTCGCTTTTAAATTTTGTGCTGAGAAATCAGGAGTGATTATGATTGACTTGCCTCTTATTGTGACCTAATATTTTTCTCTTTAGGCCTTAAAAATTTTCTCCTTTTTTGTGTTAAGAATTTTAAATATAATGTATTGCCGAGGTGTTCTTTTTATGTTCTTTCCAAATGTGTCCTATATCCAGATGTCTGTCTCATTCTCATGTTTTGAAAAACAAATTTTTATTGCTTTCCTTAATTGATTATCCACTCCATCAGCCTTCCTTTCACAATTCTCATAAATTCCTATAGTTCTAAATTTTTTAGTTGTAGTTGGGCACAATACCTTTATTTTATTTATTTTTATGTGGTGCTGAGGATTGAACCCAGGGCCTCGCACATGCTGGGCAAGTGCTCTAGCCCTGAGCCACAACCCCAGCCCAATTCCTATAATTCTTATATTTGGTCTTTTAATGTTGTCCCAGTTTTTGTAGTCGAATAATTGTTACATATTTTCTCTTTTTTTTAATAATGTCTGAATAGTCAAGCCTGGCCACTTTAGCTTCCAGCTCTGAGATTTTGCTTTCAGCATGGTCTATTCTATTAGAGAGACTTTCAACTGAATATTTTATTGATTTATTGTGTCTTTCATTTCCAATATTTCTCTTTGGTTCTTTTGAATATATCTATCTCCTTATTGAATTTCTTATTCATGTCCAAAACTGACTTCCTTAATTCATTCAGTTATTTTTCTGTGTTCTCTTGGAATTCATTGATCATTTTAGAAATTATTTTTTAAAACTATGTTTCTGATATTTTATCCACTTCAATATCTAAATATCATTGGGGCCAGTTGCTTGTGAATGATAAATTTTAGGGGATGTCATGTTACCTCATATTTTTTCATATTTCTTATATTCTTGTGTTGGGTTATATACATCTGTTGGGAGCAATTTCTTTTTATTCTTTTTTAAAATAATTCAAACAGGGTAAATTTAATACAAAAAAATTACCTGTAACAATGGCTCTCTTTCACTCTTTTGCATGGGCCTTTTTATGACACAGACTTCATTTGCCAAAGTATCCTAAAGTGATCTATATTGAGACCTCCTTGTAGTTGTGGTATCCACAGCCTTTGTATTTATTGTCTCTGTTTTTGCTGTGGCAGTGGATGTTTGTGATGGCACCTGTGGGCCCATCCCTAGTCATTTCTACTTAGAGCTTGGTTGTTTGCATTTTTGTGTTATATTTGTTGTACTAACATATAGCTAAAGTTTGAGTGTCATTAATTTGTGCATGGAGTAAGCTTTGTTTTCTTTTAGTTGAATTTAATTAAGTAGCAGAATCTCTACCATATGAATTTGTAGACTTCACATAGGTTCCAAGTACCTCACAAAATAGGAAGAAACAAATAGTAGCAACAACTAATGCAAACAAAATACAGCATTATATAAATAACTGGTACTTATTATGACATTTACAAAGTTAATTACCACAAAAATAAAAAAATGGTAGTGTTAGCAATTGCTAATAGCAAAACCAATAAGTAATCATAAACTAAATCTGGCATTAAAACAAACAATAGGTATCAACTATGTCATCTGCAGCAGTAATAATTACAACAGCATAAATAGTGGGGGCAGGAGTTATGTTAAGAATTTTGTTCTAAAAGATGGTAAAAATACAGTCCATTAAGAGAAAAGCAAATGAATAGGAAGATAAGAAAAGAGTTTACAGTTTCAAAAGTGAACAGAGGGAATTCAGAAGAGATGTAGCAGGTGATTTTTATTAGGAAGGAGAAGAAAAATGGGGAAAAGATTATAGAAGGGGAAAAGATTATAGAGGGAGAGAGAAACAGAGACTAATGTTGGCTTTTACCAGGTTTAGAGAAAAAGAGAAATGTTTTAGTTAGCTTTATTGCTGCTGTGAGCAAAAGACCTGACAAGAACAACTAAAGGAGAAATAATTTATTGGAGGCTCACAATTTCAGAGGTCTCAGTCCATAGGTAGCCAATTTCATTGATCTGTGCTAGAGGGGAGGTAGAACTCATGGTAGAAAAGCGTGGTGGAGGAAAGCAGGTCAGGTATGGTACCCAGAAGCAGAGAGAAACCAAGCTTAGTTCAAAAATATATACCCTAAGGTCATACCCCCAGGGACACACGTCTTCCAGCCACACTGTACCTGCCTATAGCAGGGGATTAACATCAGGGATTAACACCTTGATGGGGTTAAGGCTCTCATTAGGTAATGAATGACCTTTCTTGCACTATCTCACAAATGAGCATTTGGGGGGCATCACACATCTAAACCTTAAAATTCTGCCCCTGTTAAAGCTCACACTCATATCACAATACAAAAGCTTACACTCATATCACAATACAAAATACAATTAGTTCATTTCCAAGAGCCCTCATACTTTTAACAGTTCCAGCATTGCCCAAGAATCCAAGTCCAATATCTCACCTAAGACTCAAGGCAAGCTCTCAGCATGAGCTCATGTTGGAAATCAAAAGCAAGTTACATATATCCAACATATAAAGGTATAGAGTAAACCTTTTAAAACACAAAGGGAGAAATTGGGGCATAGAAAGAAGGGATGGGACCAAATCAAGACCAAAATCTAGTTGGGCAAATAATCCCTGTATCTCCATGTCCAGCATTTGGAGCACATGATATTGAGATTTCCTCTCCCAAGGACTTGTGTAGCTCTGCCCTTACGGCTTTCCTGTTTTCAACCCACATGACCTCTCTATTGACTTATCTCTGCTTGATTTCTGCAGCTTTCCTTCACTAACATACTACAGTACTGGCATATCTTAATCTTGGGGGTCTCCACTGCAGCTTCAGTTTCCTCCTCACACATCCACACATCACCTCTCAGGGGCTGGTTACAGAAACTAACTCTGCTTCACTTTGCTTGGCCTTCCAGGCCTCCCTTTGAAATCTAGGCGGAAGCCTCCATGACCCCCTAAATCCAGCATCCTGCATTCCTATAGAACCAGTGCCAACATGCTGCACCATCTTTAGCAGTAGCCAAGCCTCCAGGAACCATGGCTTCAGCAGTCTCTGAGTGCCTGGATGTCTGAGCATGGTGAAAAACTTCCTAGACTACCCAGTACAAACAGGGTGCCACCACTGTCTCTTATTTAATCTCTATCCGGGAATTAACACACTGATTAGGTAAGGCTCCCATAACCCAATTATTTCACATTTAAACCTTCTTGCATTGTCTCACACATGACCTTTTGGATGACACCTAATATTTAACCCCTTACAAGAATCAAAAGGAACAAATGAAAACAAAAACAAAAACAAAACAAATAAAAAATATAAACCAAAAACACAAACTCTCAATAGACAAGGAATGATAACTATATTTTAAGAATGCTCAAAATGATGAACTGAGGTTGTGGCTAAGTGGTAGAATGCTTACCTCGTACATGTGGGGCACTGGGTTTGATCCTCAGCACCACATTAAATAAATAAAATAAAGGTATTGTCCATCTACTGTTGCACCATGACACAAAGAAAAGACTACTGACTCCAATTTTAAACCAAATTAAAGCAAGCTTATATTGTGTACACAAAGAAAGCTGGCCAGTGACTATCTCACCCAAATCCCAAGCCAGAGAACAGCCCAGCTCTCAGGGAAGAAAAGGTCTTTATAGCACAAAAAGTTACAAAGGGGGGTGCCTTTAGAACTTACAGCTAACAGGGTTCTGGCAAATGTAATACAAGGGAAGTTAGCAGATTAATGATCTACATGTCTTGATATTTCAAGATAGGGAGTAAATTAAGATCCCAACATCAGAATTTATTAGGCGCCATGAGGTTTTAGAGAGGGTTGTTATCTGCTCATGGAGAGCCAGGATTTATGAGTTGCCACTAAGTTTTAGGGAGGGTTGTTATCTGGTCAAGGAGAGCCAGGCATGGCTGAGTTCAGAGCACAATCAGGAATTCCAAAAAATTTAGAAATCTCAGTATTTTATAACAAAATAGAAATGAACTTTTCATGGCTTTGTGACGAGATGGATCCCAATCTTAAAATGGAATTAGGCTGGGTTCATCATCTACTACTTAAAAAAAATTAAAATAGAAATGCTCAAAATGAGAAAAAAAGAAAAAAGAATATGTATATGTTTATATGTCCATGAACCAATCAGCACATCAAGAACACACACACACACACACACACACACACACACACACACACACACAAATCTTATTAATGAAAAATGAATCAATTGTCTCCACTGAAATCGTCAAAATGGTCAATGAGAATGGTTGATCGGTGTCTCTGCCCAACTTTCTTTCTTTATGTTTCTTCTTGGGCTATACTGAGAGAAGGAGAGAGATGAAGGACTGGGGATGGTTAACTCCTTCCTCTTTTGATGTTGGCATTGAGCTGCCAGTTGGAGTGTCTGAGACTGAAGTTGGTCAAAATATCTCTCAACTTCCTGTGTCACCAGCATCAGGTAAGACGAAGTGGGAAGTACTATCAGTTGGAATTTTGTCTACACAAACCAGATCAATGTACTAACAGGGTGGGGCTGCTGCAGAGTTCTATAGGAGAAGTTCTGAAGGTTGTGGCTTAGGTCTAATCTCATTTTGGAGCTTTTTAAAATGGTATCTGCTCTGGAGAGGTTATATCAACACACCCTTAGGGCTAGCAGTTGCTGATCTTGGTTGGGAGCCTGGATCTCAGAAGTGTCCCAAGAATTCTACTCATGGGGCAGGGAAGCCAATCCTCCATATACTCTGCTGCCCATGAATACAAACTGTGTTCACACCCATCTGTTCAGATTCCCAATTCAGCTGCTCACACGAGCCAACAGACTCAAAGGAAAATTGAGTTGATCTCCCCTTCATTTTTCTGATTTGAATCCCCCTAGGTACAATTTTATCCGTGCCTGTTTTGCTCACGCTGTGCTAGGTACAATCTAGCCCACATGGTAGGCATTTGCTGGGACTGTATGATAATATTTGCTATGGTCTCCTAGCTTCTGCAGCTGCAGCATGGTTGCCAAAGATGGATCCCATCTCAGCTCTCTGAAGCCAGTTTAGAAATGCAGAGCAGTTTTCAAACACCAGTTCACAGTGTAGTCTCTGGATCAGCCAAGTTCAAGTTCATTTTGATCTCAGGATTTTCTGTACCAACTTTGTCCATTGTATTTTTTTCTGTTAGACCTTTCTTATGTGGTGAACCAGCACTGCTACTGCTGCTGCTGCAGCCATACCTGGCTTGGCTCCAATGCACTCTTTTGTCTTTGTCCAATGCACTCAAATTTCTGAGCCTCTTATGTCAAATATTGAATTTTAGTGATATCCCTATTTAAACCACCTTGCTGAGAAAGCAGTACTCCTGCTGCTTGCATCCTGAGCCATGTAGCAAGTAGGAATGCAGCCTTCCTCTAATCTGCCATCTTGAATCCCCTCTGAAATGCCTCTTGTATTTGGATTTCCACTCTATCCTAAAACTTGGAACTTTTTCTGATACTATTTTATTGGAAAATTGCACATTTCTTTAGTTTGCATTTTATTTCCTTCATCTATAGCATAGACTGTTAAAGTTGGTGGGTTTTTTTTAGAGAGACAGAGAGAGAGAGAGAATTTTTAATATTTATTTTTTAGTTTTTGGCGGACACAACATCTTTGTATGTGGTGCTGAGGATCGAACCCGGGCCACACACATGCCAGGCAAGTGTGCTACCGCTTGAGCCACATCCCCAGCCCAAATTTGATGTTTTTATGTTATATTTTATGAATAATCTGGTCATATCTCTTAACATATTTTCATCATTATCAACTATATTTTCAAGATTATATAGTTCGTCTTCAAGGCCTGAGAGCCTCTTCAAATTGGTTTAATCTATAGTGATGGTTTCAACTGAATTTTTAATTTGATTTATTGAGTCTTTCATTTCTAGAATATCTGTTATTCTTTTTTCAGTGTATCTATCTCTTTATTGAAATGATTTTTTTACTTCTTGTATATTCTCACTAAGTTCATTCCTTACATCTTCTTTTAGTTCAGTGAACATTTTAACTATGAACTTTCTAAATTCTTTCTCTGACATTTACACCACTGTGATGTCAATGGGATCAGTTGTTGAAGTCTTGTGGGCTGTTTGGGGTTGATTTTTCCCCCTTTGTTTTCCATATTGCTTGTGGGTCTACCAATTCCCTGGGGTAATTATCTCCTCTACTTTTATGCAAGGGACTAGTGATCATTTTTCTCTTAAGTGCCCAAGGTTGTGAGAATATTCAGGTATTTGTATTTTCACTCAAAATGTAGCTTATGTAGTTCCCAGTATCAAAACTGCTTTGAGAAAATGTACCAAATTGTATTAACCACAATCACTTCAAAGCAAAGTTATATATTAATAAATATTGTCGGGGGTCTTATTGAAAATGTTCTCCAAAATTCTTCAAATGTGAGTATAAAATTTTAGTAATGTTCTGTAATAGATTGAGAAGTTATTTATTAAAAATAGTAAAATTACTGTTACGTTATATAGGACCTAAAAAGGGTCCTATAGGACCTAAAAAGAGAAAAATGGGATAAAGAAAAAAAAGAGAGAAAAAAAAGAGAGAAAAGAAATAATTCAACCTTTTTAAAACAAAAGAAAAAATTGTTGAGGGGATTTGAGGCAATAACAGTTGATGGAAGAGGGGAAAAGGGACTAAAAAGAGAGATATCATCCTGCACTAAGAAAACGAACAGACTTATTCCAGTTGGTGCTTCAAAATATTAGAACAAATGCAATCCAATTTGCTAACAGCACAATATTGAGTAATAGGGGAACATCTATCAATTCAAAATGAAAGATAATATGCATAAGATCAAAATTGATGTTAAAGCTATTAAAATAATCCATTCCAAAGTGGAGAAATTTCTTATGAAGTCTTCCTGGTTCAGATTTCATCAGGATTTTGGACCTTTAGAAGATGCCCACCACTCTTCAGCTTCGCCCCTCTTTCTTTAGGTGTGAAGGTAGTAATCATACCAGTTCATCTCTAGTACAATTTCAGGAGGCCCCTCCAATACTAGGTATCAAAAAGCTCAAACATCAGTTTCAATCTTATGTATATTATTTTTCATTTTGAATTCATAGATGTTCCACTATTATTCAATATTTTGCTTTTACATATTTGATTGTATGCTCAAATGACAGTTTCCTTTGCTCCTCCATTATTTCCTGACCTTGTACAGATAGGTTTTTGCTCTCTCTTAACATTCCTTACATGGAGCTTAAATTGTATAAGGGATTATGCTCCAGAGGAGGAAAGAGAGATAGAAGGAAAGGATTGGATAGACTTGCTGCAGCAGACCCTGGGTCTCTCCAAGGACAGCCTGAAAGTCCCCTTTATATTCTGATTTGGGGACAATGAAAGCATTACCCCAAACCATAGGAACTAAGCTTCATAAGATAGGAAGTTGACATAACAGGTTCAGGAAGTCCACTTCCTATGGCTTTCTCTTCTCTCCACAGTCAAATCAGATGTTCATTCCAGTGGATACTCCTCTTGAATGTATTTTGAAAAAAACTGAGACAAATCCATCTCCAAATTTTAAAACACCAAGCTCTAATCTTCCTGTGCAATACTCCTTGGCCTAAATATGCTCTAAGTAATGGAGAGAATTGGCCAATAGATGGCAGTGTAAACTATAGCACTGTTTTTCAGTTGGATTTGTTTTGCAGAAGGCAGGGAAATTGGGGAGAAATTCATTATGTACAAGCTTCCTTTTTTCCTGGGGGACCACACAGGTCTTCATAAATTATGATGAATTAAATAATTCTATGGTGCCCAGGCTTTGAAATCCTCCCCCCGTGCACCTGAAGGAAACTTCTCAACTCCCCTACCTAAAGTGTTTAGGAGAGAACTTTTCCTCAACTCCCCCATCTAAACCCATGGATGATCAAAATGATAAAAACACCAACACCCCATCCATGCCCATTCCTTTCTACTGTAAAACTTACCCAACCATACCATGGTCCAACTGCTGACCACAAATTATGTTCCTTACAAGAGGCAGCTGAAGAATTTGGCATTACATGGGTATATGTTTCATTTTCAATAAAAATCTAAAACAGATCTAATAATATTTAGGCACATTTGCAGATGACCCATACTGATATATTGAAAACTTTCAACATTTAACTCAACATTTCCTCTTCGAATATACCACCTCTGCCAAAAGCTCAGTCACTTAAATGTGACTGCCCTAACAAGAGTATTCTTTCCACTATGTTGACAAACAGAGCACTGGAGAGATGATAGTCTTGAGGGCTGAGGGTACTTCAGGACAATGAATCCTGCCATTTCCTTAATGTCTACTCACTCCATCTTGGCAACTCCATTACTATTCATAGGATGGAACTGAGCCTAATTCTGGATACAGACACTTTTTATTAAGCTTTTATTTCTTTCTCTGGTAAATTATCTAATGGCTCTTTTTGGGTGATCGGAATTGATGGGAAAGCCCAGATCAAACTCGTCACTAAACCTGCATTTTGTAAGTTGTATAATTGGACATTTACTAATTCCTTCCTAGTAATGCCTGCTTATCATCCCCTGTTAGGATAAGATATATTAGGTATAAGGGAAGCAACAAATTATTTTTAAAAATCCTCAGGAACCACCTATAATATTTCAGGCTTTAGTGCAAACCCCAGAATACATCTACAGTGCCAGTATAATTAAATGTAAACCCTGATTATGGCACATTAGTATCCCAAGGAGAGCCAAAACAGCTTTACCAGTCAAAATCAAACTTAAGGAACCTACTAATTTCCTTCATAAGAGACAATATCCTCTAAAACCTAAGGTTCTTACTGGTATTCAGTTATTAATTACTAAGTTTTAAATCATGGACTCCTGGTAATTTGAAACATCAGTCATGACCTGAAGACAAAATGTTTTTTAGAGGCCACTGAGATATACTCCAATTCTAGCTGTTAAAACTGGTAATGGAGATTACTACAAAGAGTTTTAGTACTAGATTTAAAAGGTGTTTTTTTTTTTCTGTATTCTGGTACATCTCAACTCTCACTATGTGTTTACTTTGGAATGGATAGAATAGATGGAGAGACCAAATAAGTAACTTGGAGAGTGCTAACCCAGGGATTCAAGAACAGCCACACTTATTTGGACAAGCAATAGCCAAAGATCCTAAAGACCTAAATGTACATGACAGGGCAGTTTTGCAAGATATAGGTAACCTACTAATATGTTTTCCTTTATTTTAGTATATATTTTTTTAGTTGTCAATGGACCTATATTTTATTTATTTTTAGGTGGTACTGATAATCAAACCCAATGCCTCACACATGCTAGGCAAGCACTCTGCCATGGAGCCACAACCCCAGTCCCTTCTAATACTTTCTATTCAATGAGACTATGTTATGGTTCAGATATGAGGTGTCTCTGAGAAGCTCATGTGTGAAACAATGCAAAAAAAGTTTATTGGTAAAATTATGGAATTATGAGAGTGTTAAACTACTGTGTATTAATCACCTCATAGGGATTAAATGGTTGGTGAAAACTAAGATAAGTATATGAGTTCCCTCTGGGACTCAAAAAAAATTTTTTTTTATCCCTTTCTCAATACCAGTGGTCTCCTATTATTGGAACTTTGTTCTTATTGGGATTAACAGTAAGTACTATCCTGTGGATCGTTGGGCTAAACCATGACTTCTGCCAAACTTTAGAAATATCTAATGACTAAGGTTTTTGACACCTCCCTACATTTTAGTCAAACTAAAGGTGTTAACTCTTTTACAAAATTGGGCCCAACACTATACCCAAGAAATAAATCAGACTAACTACTGAATCTGTGGTTTAATGATTCTTTCTAGTACCTCAGCATTGCCCTGGTGTTTTTAACCTTCACAAGAACAAGATTGGCTAGCCCTACAAAGATATATCCTGGAGGGGAACTGGGCTACGGAGAGATTATAAATTTTGGCCTCAATGGAATATATCTCAGTGGCCTCTAAAAAACATTTTGTCTTCAGGTCATGACTGATGTTTCACTGCTATAGACTCTCTAGAACAGAAAAATGTGATATGTAGAGGATCTGGCATATCTATAGACAGGGAAGATATTACAGAAATTCAAGCTATAAATCATAAGCACATTAATGGATATTATCAAATATGGGACTCCAACATGTGGGCCGCTCTCTCTACTGGACAGTTAAAGCAAAAGGCTCCCCTTTGTTGGGGGTAAAAAAAAATCATAGTTTAGGTGATTTGGCAAATTTCACTCATCAGGTAAGATCTATCTCACATTTTGATTGCTTTCACATCATAATTTTAAACACTACTGACAGATATTCTCCTGACTGGATTCTTCCTGAGAGATACTCATGATAGCCTTGACCAATAAAATTTATTCACTATATGGCCATTATCTTTGGCTCTGGCTGAATTTTGGTTGGATAGGTCATTGCATCATTGAATCCCCTTGGATTCAGGCCACTTGGAAAACTTTTCTAACCAACCCCACTGACTTGGCAAATTTAAAACATCTGTGGACTAGAACAGTATTCTATTGGTTATACCTAGCCTCTATATTCATTTCATCAGTAGGGGTCAAAGACAGAAGGTGGCATGTAGATTCTTTAACTAAGCACACACCAAAATCTCTCAATAACATTGCTTACTTGAGTAATAAACCTGTGAAACTCAGAAGTCAACTTGATGAGACCTGTTGTTATTAAAAATCAAATAGCTCTTAGTTTTTTTTTAACTAAAGCCTGGACAGAGACATGTGCTAGTATTAAAACTGAATGTTGTGTATACATTCATGACAATTCAAACACTATTTCTGACATTACACAGGATATTCAACTCAGGTATCACAGATGGTGGTTTCAACCCCATATTTACAAGACTGTTGCAAATCTCTGTTAAGCATCTCTCATTGGCGGAGTATTTTCCTTATTACTATTTTTGTAATCATCCTAGGTGGTGTTTTCATATGTTGCCTTGCCAGTTTCTTTCTAAAAGTAACAAATAATTGGTGTTCCCCAGTTCCCGCAAGACATATGGAACTGCAATCGACAGATGACTCATCCTTCTACCATGGACACTTAGATTAATCTCACCCACCTGGAAATAAGCAAGAACTTCCAGTTTGTTTTTTCCCCCCTCATCATGAAGTGATCAGAATGAGTCCATACCCAAATATCTTAAGTGGATTTAGGGATCTAAATCATTGAGGGGGAAATGTTAGATAGGATAGTTAATCATAAGCAGGTAGGACGATGAGGGGCAGCAATTCACAAGGAAGGATATTAGACATAAGCATGCATCACAAAACCAAAACCACAAGCATACCTTATCAAAATCGGACAAGAACAAAGAAACTGTTAAAAGGTGGTCCTAATACTGATAGAGGGAGACAGAAAAATAAGTCATAAAAATCTTTGCCTCCAAAGATACTAAGCATTAAGGAGGAAAAGAATATGGGAAGGTTTCATTGTTTCAAAGTTTTCTTCTTTAAGAAGCACTAGGAGGAAAAGAGCTTGGCAACAAAAGACATAATTTCATAGGTTTCAAATAGGCCCAAAAGATTTGATTTCCTCCTTGTCAGATCAAAAAGGAACAAATCTTACCAAGACCAGTGCTTCCATTTTCCCTAATTTCAGAAAGAGAGGATTTCTGAAAATTCAGTCCCATTCAAAGAATCAAAATCCTTAAATAACCCAGTCCTATAAGGAATGTGTCAATCTCCAAGAGGCAATCAGTTCAGTCTTTCTGGAACTCCTATACACAGCATCTTCCAAATAAACTTCTGCTTTCTACTCTGTGTAGACCCACTTGAAATTCTTCCTTGTGAATTTACAAAGAACAGGCATTCTTCAGGACCCTGTGCCAGCTTTGGCTCGGGGATATGCTCCTAGCAGCCTTTTGACTCTGTACTACATTGCTGCAGCAGCTCATTACAGCTGCAGCTTGGCAGGTAGAAGGGTCCTGCACTACAATGACACAATCTTAGCCAAGATATGTAACCTTTCTAGACCTGAGTTTCCATATCTGTAAAATGAAGTGGGACAGCTGAAGCTGCCGATCAGTGACAGAGCAGCTTGCCTAGCATGTGTGAGGCACTGAGTTTGATCCTTCACTGCATAAAAATAAATAAAATAAAGCATACTGTCTATCTACAACTACATTTTTTTAAAGTGAAGTGGGAGAATGAACTAAATTATCTTTAATAATCTTTCCGATTTTTATATTCTATGACTATAACTAAGGGAGACAGAAAAAGTAGTTAATGATTAGATTTTTATACATAAGATTTAAAAAATGATTTTATAAAGCTACTGGATGGATTTCTATTCTTCCAGAAAAAAATAAAACAACTACTGGATCGAAAACATTAGGAAAAATCAATATTAGAGGGATCTGTAAAACAAAATTATAATGTTAAAAAAAAACAGTGTGGGGACCCACTAGCTTTGAAGATTCCCTTTCCAAACATTCAAATTATTTCCCTTATGTTGACTCCACAGATACACATGTGAAAACAATGCTCATCAAGTCCATTTATAAAGCATTTCTTCATTATATTTTTCTATAAAGGCATAAAATGGTGCATTTTTATAACATTGGATAGTAAACCTTAGTAAATTAGGTAATTGAAGGATGAAGTAGGTGTCAGGGAGGACACTTGAATTAAAATTTAGACTTCTAAATTACTGAAGAGATTTAAAATATTCAGATTTACATTATAATCATCTCACTATATGAAGGAAAAACATTTGATAAGATTCAGTAACTCTGTATGATTAAGAAAAAAAACCTTCCAACAAATTAAGTATAGAAGGAATAAATGTCACCACAATAAAATCTATATATGACAAACTCACAATTGATACAATACGGAGTGGGGAAACCTGAAATAATTCCAAGATCAGGAACAAGACAAGAATATTTACTCTCACTACTGTTACTAAACATAGCATTGGAAGACTTACCCAGAGCAATAAGGAAATAGAAAGACATAAAGGGCATCCAAATAAGATATGAGGAATTGTCACCCTTTGCAGAAAAACCTAAAGAGTGGTGAAATCAATTAGAACTGGTCAATTCAACAAAAATCAGAAATATTGTCATAAACCAATAATGAGTTAATTATCACTGATAGAAATTTAAAACTGTTTCAGTAGGCAATGTCTACAAAAATAAAATATATAGGCATAAATTTAATAAAGTCAGTGAATTATCTCTACAACAAAAGTTACAATACACTGATGAAAGAAATGGAAGAGTACAAAAGAAATGAAAAGACATAGTATGTTCATGGATTCAAAGAATAATTATTGATTAAATGTCTGACTGCCTAAAGTGAGTTATGGATTTAATGCAATCTCCATCAAAAACCAATGATATTATTCAAATGAATAGAAAAAATTCCTATTTTTTTGGTGGGGGGAGGGAAGTACCAGGGATTGAACTCAGGGGCACTCAACTGCTGAGCCACATCCCCAGTCCTATTTTGTATTTTATTTAGAAACAGTATTTCACTGAGTTGCTTAGTGCCTTGCTGTTGCTGAGGCTTAGGCTTCAAACTCATGATCCTCCTGTCTCAGCCTCCTGAGCCACTGGGATTACAGGTGTGTACTACTGCACACAGTTAAAATCCTAAAATTTTTATGAAACCAAAAAAATCTCTAAATAGCTCAATAGCTGCATTGATCTTGAGCAAAAGGTAGAAAAGCTGGAGGCATCACAATTTCTGATTTCAAAACATGATACAAATCTTTATTAATCAAAATAGCATGGCATCATGTATAACTAGAAGAATGAGAAGTTATACTCCATTTATGTATTATGTGTCAAATACATTCTACTCTCATGTATAACTAATTAGAACACATTAAAAAAAAGTCAACTGGTCTTTAACAAAAGCACCAAAATCACATGTTGGAGAAGAGACAGTCTCTTCAAAAACTAATTCTGTGAAAGTGGAATATTTATATGCAGAAGAACAAAACTAGACCTGTATTTTTTACCATATACAAAAATAAACTCAAAATGGATAAAATACCTAAGTGTAAGAATTTAAACTATGAAGCTAGTAAAACAAAATACAGAAAAAACATTTTGAAGCAATGACTTTTCTCTTTTGCTATAACTGCAAAAAACAGGCAACAAAATGAAAAATGGACAAATGAGATTATATAAAGCAAATAATACAAAGGATATATCAAAGTCACTCAACAGAATGAAGAGACAACTTTCAACCTTTGGAATGGGGGAAATATTTGTAAACAATTCATTCAATAAGGGATTAATATTTAAGATATATAAGGAACTAGAAAAATTTATCAGAAAAAAATCCAATTAGAATGGGCAAATGACATGGAGAGATATTTCTCAAAAGAAGTCATATAAATGGGCACCAAGAATATGAAAATATGTTGCATATCACCATCATCAGTAAAATAAAAATTAATACCACAAGGATATATCATCTCACTCCAGTCAGAACGGCTATCACCAAAAATACAAAAAAAAAAAAAAGAAAAGAAAAGAAAAAAAAAGAAATGCATACACAATTGATAGAACTTTATACTAGTATAGCAATTATGGGAAACTATAAAGGTTCCTCAAAAAACAAAAATGAAACTACCTTATGGTATAATTATCCCACTACTGGGTATATACTAACAGAAAGAGTATCAAGATATTGAAGAGATACCTACAGTCCCATATTTGTCGTAGCATGATTCACAATAGCAAATATATAGAATCAATGAATGTAACCATCAATGGATGACTGAAATCAGAAAATGTGGTATATATACACAATTTAATATAATTCAGCCATAAAATATAATGAACTAGGATCTAAGGTGTAATTCAGAGGTAGAACATTTTCCTAGCATGCTCAAGGCCTCTGGTTTGAGCCCTAGAACCCTCAAAAGAAATCCTGTTTTTTCCTGTAATATACATAAAACTGAGGAACTTTATGTTCAATGAAATAATACCAGCACAGAAAGACAAGTATATTCTCATGCACATTTGAAAGCTTACAAAGTCAATTTCATAGAAATAGTAGAATAGTGGTCACTTGAAGTTAGGAAGAGTATGGGAGGAGAATTAAATGGAGATTGGATCATGGGTTCCAAAATACATTTACACAGGTATAATATGTTCTAATGTTCTATAATGTTCACAGTAAGGTGATTATAGGCAGTTTACAACAATTTATTATATATTTTATAAAAAACTGGAATAACAGAGACCAAAGGCTCCTTTAAAAAAGAAATAATAGATGTTTAAGAAGGTGGAAGTACTAATTATCCAGATTTGATCATTACTTATTTTATACATGTAGTGAATAATCCCACTCAACCTCATAAATATGTTCAATTATTATCTATTAAATTTAAAATAAAATAAGCTTAAAATTGCTAAAACTATTCTTTAAAGTATAGGTTTATTACTTTCAAAGGGATTTGAAAACTTACATTAACACAAATTTTTATTTATCAAAATAAATTATGACTTTCAAGGGCCATCTGTAAATGTTCTCACACTTGTGAAGACTTCCCAGATATTCCCCAGTCAGAAAGAATCATTTCTTTGTTTATATTCCCACAGGGTGTACCTGTGCATGTATTACATTCTACTGTATGATACTGAAGAGTATTTATACGTCTCCCTCAGTACATTTGTATGTGTACTTTGTAGCCTCGATGGGGTCTAAAAATATGCCTTGAACATAGTATTAATAAGCAGATGTTAAATTGAACACATTTGTAGAAGTCAACTGATACGTGTTTATATGAATAGATAATAATGAAATTTAGGTGAGCAATTATTTCTATGAAAACCCCCCAGCAACTTTGGAAGTGGTCAAACATGCATGTAAGTAGTTTATTCTGTCAATTTTATTTATTCCTTTTCTTCCTGCCCTATCAATATTGTTAATGTAATAAATTTTTGATGTCAAGGGAGAGTTTGTCAATAGAATAGATACTTTTCAAGTCCTCTTTCCATTATCACAACTTTTGGATGAGATCAAATTAGACATTTTATTATATTAGGTAGATAAATTCAGAATAAGCCAAGGCAGAACCATATACCTACCTTCGAAGCCCTCAAGAAAAGTGGGGGGGCTCTTCATCCTCTCATCTATTTCTTTAAGTTTTAAGGTCTTTTTTCATGTTATCTCAGAAAATACAGTTGGTGCCAATGACCATTTTGTTTATATCATAATACTAATAAAATTATTAACTTATTATCAATTGTAACAATGACAACTAATACTTATAAATATTGTGTATCAGACTCTGTTTTAGTTGACTTACATATGTGGACTAATTTTATCTACTGAGTAACCCTTTGAGATGAGTACTATCATTCCCATTTTACATAAGAAACTAAGATATAATTCCCTAGTTCAACTTAGTTATAAGTGTGCCATTTCCCTTTTTTTCTTTTTACAATTACAAGGTAATATATTGTATTTAACAAGACCTAAATGACAGTGTGATGTATCAGAAAGAATATTTACTGACTAGGAAGATACTAGATTTTACTTTAACACATATTAATCAGGAAATCTTGGGTAAATCACCTTATCATTTATCCATGGAGCCTAAGTTTTACAGTGAAAGATCCATTCCATTTAGATTCTTTTGTCTTTGAACAGTGAAGTAGCAAAGTCAGTCCTGGAACTGTCCAAGCTAACGATCAGCAATTATTAACCTCAGTGCTTCATTAAATGAAGAATATGTACTATAGGTTCTAAACCATCTGGTTTTGGATGAAGTGACAACTCCATAGATATTCTAATGTATTATAATCAATCCCATAACACGATTAAATATTTTTAAAATATGTATGCTTAATGACTTACATAACCAATGGGTAATATTTTTTCTGGCAACTCTGCAGCCAGATAATACTGATAATGGAATTTTCTTTTTTGAAAACTTACAAACTTACTACAAACTTATTTATTAAATTTCAAAGACATTTCTAAAAAGCAACCAATCTGACTTAATGCAGTATGTGATCAAAATAAAGGGGTTGTATGTGGGTGTGTAGTTATTTGGCAACTTTCTGGTCAAAATATATAAATCAATCAATAAATAAAACTCTAATTGTTATTAGTGCTTTTCTATTCTGAAAGAGTAGTGTGTGCCCAAGGAACATCTTGTTAGCAAAACATATCAGTTTTGTTTATCACCAGAGTAAGGCATGCCAGTCTGATGGGAGCAAAAAGGAATTCAAGAATGAAATATGTCAATAAGGTAGACCAACTCTTCGTGCACTGATAGTCAGATTACTTTTCCCAAGGAGTTATAGGTAAGACGACAAGAATGATAACTCCTGCAGTCCTCTATGTCCACAAAAATATGGTATTTTTAATAGGATCATATACCATAAAACATTCTGGCATTCCAGGACACTCAATGTCTGTGTTTAAAGTTAATATATGAAGACAAAATCTGCAGCAATAAAAGCTTCCCACCACAACCACTACTTATGCTTCCACAAATAAATAACAGGAACAGTAGAAGGAATAAATTTAAATAATTTTGGACACAGTTGGTTGGCTGGTTCACAAGTACCATTCAGCTCTGGACAAACATATATCTGAAGCAGAAAACAGAATGCTGAAATCACATTTCCTCTAACATCACAAAGAGCATTAGAATGATGAATTGATATGCTAGTGGAAAGACTGATGACACAAACAATTTGTATTCAAGGCTTTAAATCAAGTTCCAACTATAAAATATTGTACTTCAATCCAACTACTCACTAAGGGATATGTTTGCCAAAGAAATGTGTAGAACTTAAAAAGGCTTTGGTTTTCAAATGGTAGCTTAAGAAAATAAAGACATTTGATCCATCTATACAGAATGAGGACAGTCTAAATTTATTACAGTTTTAAAAATTTTGAGAGGATGAAAGAGGTAAGATAAATCCATCTATGAGATGCCAGAAATTCTGTAAACCCATCCCCATATCTCTGTAGTACAGTCTCATCCCTTCCATTGTGTCACTAATGGGAATGGTAAAATATTCAGTCACCCTTCAAATATCACTTCATAATCAAAGCTGATACTGAGGTAATGTTCTGATCCCATTCACCAATTTGCTGTGATTACCTAGATAAAATCAAAATGTATATGAGATTTCCTTTTAGTTATGTTAAATAATTGAGAGTAAGACCTCAGAATTGTGTCATTTTAACTAAGGAGGATATTACTTTGAGTCAAATAGAATAGCTCTCAAGGTTTATGTCCACTATGAAAGAAGTAATCAAACTATAAATAAATTTGCTATTACAGATAGGTGAATATTTAAAAAAGCATACCTCTACATAAGCAATGGATCAATCAACAAAATGTCAAAGGAAATAAGAAATGGTTTAAATTTAATGAGAATGCAAATATATGACATAATTTTGAAAGTGCAATCGAAGAAGTTCATAGAAGGAAATATATAGTTATAAATTCCTATATTAAAACTTATCTCAATAGCATAAGAATCTAATTTAGGAAACTAGAAAAATAAGGGCTAACTAAGCCAATATGTTGAAGAAAAAGAAGAAGAAGAAGAAGAAGAAGAAGAAGAAGAAGAAGAAGAAGAAGAAGAAGATGATTATAATAATAATAATAATAAGGATTTAAACAGAAATCAATGAAACAGATGACAGAAAAATAGAAAAAAAAATGATGAAACCTGTTATACTTCAGATACAAAGTGTCTCCCCAAAACTCATATGTAATAAGGTTCAGGTATGAAACGATTCATTGATGAGAGTTTTAACCTAATCAATGCTTGATCCACTGATACAGATTAATTGGATTGTAATTGAAGGAAGTTAGGTTGGGGATGGAGGAAGTGGGTCACTCGGGGCATGATGTTGGGGTATATGTTCTGTCCTTGGTGAGCAAAGCCCCTTACTCTCTCTCTCTCTCTTCTTCCTGTTCTATGGCCTGAGCTGCTTTCCTCTGCCATGTCTTACGGCCATGATGTTCTGTCTCATTTTGGCCTAGAGTTGTAGGTCCCGCCATCTATGGACTGATACCTTTGAAGACTTCTGAAACCATAAATCAAAATAAACCTTTCCTGGGCTGTGTCAGTGGCAGAACATTTGCCTCATACATGTGAGGCACTAGGTTCGATCCTCAGCACTACATAAAAATAAGTAAACAAAATAAAGATATTGTGTCCATCTATAACTACAAAAATAAAAATTAAAAAAATATTTTAAAAAATAGATAAACCTTTCCTCCTTTATGTTGTTTTTCTCAGGTGTTTTGTTCACACTGACACCCGAAAAAAAAGAAAAAGGTCAAAAAAATTACCTTATGAAGGCTTGAAGATACAAACCAAAGGAATGGACAGTTTTTTCAATGAAATAATATCTGAAAATTTCCCAGACCTTAAGAATAAAATGGAAAATCAAATACAGGAAGAATATGGGACCCCAAATATAAAAATTACACAGAACCACAGCAATGCATGTTACTATGAAAATGCTAACATATAGAATAAGGATAGAATTTTAAGTACTACCAGATAAAAATTACAGGTAATTTTATAGGGCACCCAATCTAGATCTGCAGATTTCTTAACCCAGACCATCAAACTAGGAGGTCATGGACTAATATGTACCACGCTCTGAAAGAAAATTTAGGCCAAGCAAGAATACTAACCCAGAAAAATTAAGCTAAGCCTTCCATGATAAGCAAAAGTTAAAAGAATTTTGCAACTAGAAAGCTTGTACTAAAAAAAAATATACTCAATAAAATATTTCAAGAACACCAAATGAAAAACAAAAGTGAAAACCCACAAAGGGAGGAACTACACTAGAAGAATAATCAATTGAAGCAGAAAAAATTCAAATTAAAATCCAGAAATAACTCAAAATGACAAGTAATAAAAAATCACATCTCAATAATAGCATTGAATGTAAACTGCCTAAATGCATCCATAAAAAGACAGAATGGCAGATTGGATTAAAAAACAAGACCCAACATAATGTTGTCTCCAAAAGACTCACCACATAGGCAAAGATATTCAGTCTAAAGATAAAATGTTGGGAAAAGACATAGCATTCAGATAGATCTCATAAACAAGCAGAGGTTTCTACCCTCATATCAGATACAGTGGACGTCAAGCCAAATTTAATCAGAAGGAACAAAGAAAGACATTCATATTGCTTAAGAGGATTATACATCAACAAGCCATAACAATTGTAAATATTTATGCCCAAAACAAAGGAGCAGCTACATACATCAATCAAACCCTTCTCAATTTCAAGAATGAAGTAGACCACAACACAATAATACTGGATGGCTTTAACATGCCTTTTTTATCACTAGATAGATCCTTCAAACAAAAACTAAATAAACTATAGAACTGAAAATTACGATTAATAATTTAGAGTTAACAGAAATAAAAATAGTTCATCCATTAATAACTGAATATACTTTCTTCTCACCAGCAATGGATCATTCTCTAAAATAGATTATATCTTATGATACAAAGCAACTTTTGGCAAATACAAAAAAAAAGAGATAATACCTTGTATTCTATCAGATCATAATGGAATGAAAATAGAAATAAATGATAAAATAAAAACTAGAAACTACTCTAACACCTGGAGAATAAAAAATATGTTATTAAATGACCAAGGGATAGCTGAAGAAATCAGGAATGAAATAAAAAATACTTACAGATAAATAAAAATAGTGACAAAACACATTGAAATCTCTGGGACACTATGAAGGTTGTTCAAAGAGGAAAGTACATTGCATTGAGCTCATTCATTAGAAAGAATAGAAAGTCACCAAATAAGTAACCTAGCATTACATCTGAAAGCCCTAGAATAAGAAGAACAAATCAACACCAAAAGCAGTAGAAGGCAGGAAATATTTAAAATCAGAGCCAAAGTCAATGAAATCAAACAAGCAAAAAAAAAAATTTCAAAAAATCAACAAAACAAAATTGTTTCTTTGAAAAAATAAATAAAATTGACAAACTCAGCCAAGATAATGAAGAGAGAAAAAAATGCAAATTACTAAAATTCATGAGGAAAAAGGCAATATCAGCATGGACACTACTGAAATACAGAAGATCATCAGAAACTATTTTGAAACTCTATACTCAGAAAATCACAAAAAAATCACCAAATTTCTACAGACATATTCCCTACCCAAATTGAACCAGAAGAACATAGAAAATTTAAACAGATTAATTTCAAGCAATGAAACTGAATGCTGGATAGATTTTTAGCTGAGTTCTACCAGACCTTCAAAGAAGAACTTGCATCAATACTCCTCAAATTATTTCATAAAATAGAAAAGGAGGGAACACTTCCAAACTCATTCTATGAAGCTATATCACCCTGATACCAAAACCAGATTAAGACACATCAAGGAAAGAAAACTTCAGGCCACTATCTCGAATGAAAATAGATGCAAACACTTTTGATAAAATTTTGGGAAATCTCATACAAAAACACATTAAAAAGAGAGTGCATCATGATCAAGTGGGGTTCATCCCAGGGATGCAAGGTTGGTTCAACATATGGAAATCAATAAATGTAATTCATCACATCAAGAAACACAAAGACAAGAATCACATGATTATCTTAATACATGGGGGGAAAAGGCATTTGACAAAATACAGTATCCATTCATGTTCAAAACACTAGAAAAAATTAGGTTTGTAAAAGCTATATATGCTAAACCCAGATCCAACATCATTCGAAGTGGAGGAAAAATTGAAAGCATTCACTCTAAAAACTGGAACAAGACAGAGATACCCTCTTTCACCACTTCTATTCAACATAGTCCTTGAATCTCTAGACAGAGCCATTAGACAGAAGAAAGTAATATAAGGGATATAAACAGGAAAAGAAGAACTCAAATTATACCTATTTGCAGATAATGTGATTCTATATTTAGAAAACCCCAAAAACTCCACTAAAATTTTTCTCAGATTGATAAATGAATTCAGCAAAGTAGCAGGATATAAAATTAACACCCACAAATCAATTTCATTTCTATACATCAGCGATGAATCAACTAAAAGAGAAATTAGGAAAATTTGTAATGTCTAATTTCATTCACAAAAACCTCAAACAATAAAATACTTGAGAATAAATCTAACAAAAGAGGAGAAAGACCTCTACAATCAAAACTACAGGACTCTAAGGAAAGAAACTGAAGAAGACCTTAGAAGATGGAAAGACCTCCCATGCTCTTGGATACAGATTTAATACAATTCATATTAAGTTTCTGATGATGTTCTTCATAGAAACAGAAAAGGCAGTCATGAAATTCATTTGGAAAAACAAAAGGCCCAGAATAGCCAAAACAAAATCCTCATTGAGAAAAATGAAGCAGGCAGGAGGCATCACACAACCAGATCTTAATTATACTACAGAGCCATAGTAACAAAAATGGCTTGGTATTGGCACAAAAACAGATACATAGACCAATGGTGGAAGACAGAGGACACAGAGACATATGCACATAAATACAGTTATCTCATACTAGACAAAAGTGCCAAAAACATATATTGGAGAAAAGATAGCATCTTCAACAAATAATGTTAGAAAAACTGGAAATCCATATGTAGCAAAATGAAATTAAACTCCTATCTCTCACCCTGCACAATACTCAACTTAAAATGGATCAAGGACTTAGGGATTAAAACAGAGACCCTCTGCTTAATAGAAGGAAAAGTAGGCTCAACTCTCCATTATGTCAGCTTAGGAGCTGAATAATCCTCAAGAAAATCAAGAATCAATGGGCTGGGGATGTGGCTCAAGCGGTAATGTGCTTGCCTGGCATGTCCAGGGCACTGAGTTCGATCCTCAACACCACATAAAAATAAAATAAAGATGCTGTGTCCACCGAAAACTAAAAAATAAATATTAAAAAATTCTCTTTAAAAAAAAAAGAATCAACAAACACCTAGGTTGATTCCATAGTCTAGCTATTATGAATTGAGCTGCTATCAACATTGATGTGGCTGTGTCACTGTAGTATGGTAATTTTAAGTCCTTTGGTATAGAAAAGACAGTAGAATGAAACAGACATTATTACTGTATGTGTATATGTGACTACATGACCAATATATTCTGCAACATGGACACTCAGAAAAATGAGAAATTATATCCCATCTATGTATGATATATCAAAGTGCATAAATGCATTCTACTGTCATGTATAACTAATTAAGACAAATTTTTAAAAATTTAAAAAAAGAATCAATAAACAGACTGGGTTTGTGGTTTGGTGGTAGAGCACTTGCCTAGTATGTGTGAGGCACTGGGTTTGATTCTCAGGACTCAATAAATAAACAAACAAACAAATAAAGGTATTGTATCCATCTACAACTAAAAATTTTTAAAAAAAGAATCTATAAAATAGATGACACCAAATTAAAGTGCTTCTTCACAGCAATGGAAACAATCAAGAATGTGAAGAGAGAGCATACAGAATGGGAGAAAATATTTTCCACCTGCACCTCATATAGAGCATTAATCTCCAGTATTTATGAAGAACTCAAAAACACCTAACAACAAACAAACAAACAAAAAGCAAATAACCCAAACAATAAATGGGCAAAGGAACTAAACAGACACATCACTGAAGAAATATAATCACTCAATAAATACATAAAAATGATGTTCTATGTCACTAGCAATTGGAGAAATAAAATTTAAAACTGTACTCAGATTTTATCTCATTCCAGTAAGAATGGCAATTATCAAGAATACAAGTAACAATAAATGTTGGTGAGAATGTGGGGGAAAAGGTATGCTCATGCATTGCTGGCGGGACTGCAAATTGGTGCAACCAGTCTGGCAAGTGGTATCAAGACTCCTCAGAAAAGTAGGAATGGAATCACCATTTGACCCCAATTATCTCATGCCTCAGCATATACACAAAGGACTGAAAATCAGAATATTGTAGTGACACTGCCACATCAATGTTTATAGCAGCTCAATCATGATAGCTATGCTATGGAACCAACCAAAGTGCCCTTCACAGATGAATGGATAAAAAAATGTGGTACATATACACAATGAAATATCACTCACCCATAAATAAGAATAAAATTTGGCATTTGCCAGTAAATGGATGGAACTGGAGACTATCATAGTAAATGAAATAAGCCAGTTTCAAAAAGCTAAAGGCCAAATGTTCTTTCTGATCTGCAGAAGCTGACTCACAATAGGCCCAGGTAGGGGGGCAGGAGTGTTAATAGCATTGGATACAGCAGAGTGTAGGGAATGGAGGGGGGAATGGAAAAGACAGTAGAATGAATTGCACATAACTTTCCTATGTTCATATATGAATATATGGCCAGTGTAATTCCATATCATGTATAACTACAAAAATGGGAAGTTATACTGCATGTATGTATATATGATATGTCAAAATGCATTCTATTATCATGTACAACTAAAAAGAATAAATAAAAATTTTTAAAAATTGGCATATACAAAGAACACACTTTTTGAAGGGAATAGTGGGGGAGTTTTATATTATGTGACATCTCTGAGATAGTTGATTTCTTAAGAATTGCTTTCTTCTAAGCAAAACAATAATGAAATTTGTGTTAAACAAATTTTAACAAAAAATCACATTACTACTTATGTACACATGGGTAATTTCTCCCTTTTTAGTTATTTTTAAGTTAATGTATTACATATATACAAAAAGTGGAAATCCACTGTGGTATATTCATATGCATACAAGGGATACTTTGGTCAGTTCCATTTTTCCATTCTTCCCTTTTCCACTCCCTCCTTTCTCACCCTCAATCCCCTTCCTATACTTCACTGATCCATCTTCTATTTTCATATGATTCCCCCATTCTTTTTCTCTTATTTTGGTCTAGCTTCTGCATATGAGAGGAAAAAACATTCAATCCTTGACTTTCTTGGTATAGCTTATTCTATTTAGCATGATGTTCTCCACTTCTACCCATTTACCAGCAAATGCCATAGTTTCATTTTCTTTTCTGGCTGAGTAAAATTCCAATGTGTGTGTTTGTGTGTGTGTGTGTGTGTGTGTGTGTTTCATATTTTCTTTATCCATTTGTCTCTTGATAGGCATTGGTGCTTATTTCATAAATTGGCTATTGTGAATTGTGCTGCTATAAAATTTGGTGTGGCTGCATCACTATAATATGCTGATTTTAGACCTTTAAGAGATATTTCAAGGAATAGGATATCTGCGTCTTATAATTGTTTCATTTCCGATTTTTTGATGAATCTCCATCATGCTTTCCAGATAAGTTGTACTAATTTACAGTCCCACCATCAATGCATGAGTGTACCTTTTTTCCCAAAAAATCACCAGAATTTATTATTATTTGTATTCTTAATAATTGTCATTCTTGCCAGGAGCAGTGGCACACACCTATAATCCCAGTGGTGTGGGAGGCTGAGGCAGGAAGATTGTGAGTTCAAAGCCAGCCTCAGCAAAAGCAAGGCACTAAGCAACTCAGTGAAACCCTGTCTCTAAATAAAGTACCCATCTATGTATGATATATCATAGTGCATAAATGCATTCTACTATCATGTATAACTAATTAAAACAAATAAAAATTAAAAAACCAAAAACAAAATAGGGCTGGGAATGTGGCTCAGTGGTTGACAGCACCTGAGTTCAATTCCTGGTACCAAAAACAAAACAAAACAAAACAAAAATTGTCATTCTTACTGGAGTAAAATCTCAATGAAGTTTTGATCTCCATTTCCCTGATTGCTAGTGATGTTGATTGTTTTCTCATATATGTACAGATAATTAATAATTCTTCTTGAAAGATGTATTTAATTCTTTTGCCCATTTATTTATCATGTCATTTCATTTTGGGGGTTAAATTTTTTTAGTTCTTTTTATATTCTGGATATATATCCTCTGTCTGAGGAGTAGGTGGCAAAGCTCTTCTAACATTGCTTTGCAGAATCCTTTAATGTAATGCTGTCCCACTTATTCATTTTTGGTTTTCTTTCTTGCACTTTAGAAGTCTTATTAAGGAAGTTGATGCCTGTCACAAAGTTGGAGTGTTGAGCCTATGTTTCTTCTACAAGTTGTGGATTTTCAGGTCTAATTCCTAGGTCTTTCATCCCCTTTGAGTTGACATTTGTGCAGAATGTGAGATAGGGATCTAATTTCATTTTATACATATGAATATTCAGTTTTCTCAGCACCATTTGTTTAAAAGGCTCTCTTTTCTGCATTGTATGTTTTGGACAACTTTGTTGAGAACCAGATAACTTTATCTATGTAGATTTATTTCTGTGTCTTCTATTTTATCACATCACTCTTCAGGTATATTTTGGAGCCAATGTCATGCTGCATTTTTTTCTGTAGTTCTGTAGTATAATTTGAGATCAGATATTTTGATGCTTCTAGCATAATTCTTCTTGTTAAGGACTGCTTTGGCTATTTTGGGTCTTTTATACTTTCAAATGAATTTCAGAACTGGTTTTTTTCTAGTTCTGTGAAGAATATCATTGGTATTTACTTTATTTTTTAAATTTTATCATTGGTATTTTGATGGGAATTGCATTGAATAATTACATTGCTCTCGGTAGTATGGCTATTTTGATAATATTAATTCTACCTATCCAATAATATAGGAAGTCTTTCCATCTTCTGAGATCTTTATTTTTTCTTCTGTGTTCTATTATTTTAATTTTAGAGGTATTTCATCTCTTTAGTTAGGTTTTCCCCAAGTATTTTTTAAGTTCATTGTGAATGGAATAGTTTTCTTAATTTCTCAGAAAATTCATTATTGGAGTATATAAACGTGATTGATTTATGTATCTTGATATTGTGTCCTGCTGCTTTGCTGAAGTCAATCAGCTCTAGAGTCTTCTGGTTCTTGGGTCTTGTCATTAGCAAGCATCTTTTCCTATTCATATCACTGTACATTCTTCCTCTTGCCTCATTGCTCTGGCTAGAGTTTCAAAAAACAATGGTGAATAAGATGGTGAAAGTATCATCTTTGACTTTTTCCTCTTTACAGAGAAAGTGCTATCAGATGTTCTTCAATTATGATGTTGGCCCTGAGTTTGTCATATACAGGAATTACAACATTGTAATTTCCTTCTGTACCTACTTTCTACTAAATTTTTAACATGAATGAGTGCTAAATTTTGTCAGTATTTTTCCTGCTTTTTGTCTTTTTATTTTTATTGTTTCTTTTTAGTAATACATAACATTGTAATATATTTTGACAAATAAAAATTCATGGAATATAATTTTCTCTAATTCAGTCCCCAGTATTTCCCCTTTCCTTCCTCTCCTCCCTCCCCCTGTTCCCTTCCCTCTACTGATCTTTCTGCTATTTACTTTTATTTTTTTGTTTCTTCTTTTTTTTCAGTTAATGTCTTATGTTTACACATCATGGTGAGATTTACTGTGGTATATTCATATATGTACATAGGAAAGTTAGGTCAGATTCATTCCCCTGTTTTTCCCTTATCCAATTCATTCTTCCCAGCATCTAGTCCACTTATCTTTCTTTTATTTTTATGGAATCCCCCTTTCCCTTTTTCTTTCTTTCTTTCTTTCTTTCTTTCTTTCTTTCTTTCTTTCTTTCTTTCTTTCTTTCTTTCTTTCTTTCTTTCTTTCTTTCTTTCTTTTCTCCCTATTTTGATCTGGCTTTCTCATATTAGAGAAAATATCATTGAATTTTTTTGCATCTATTGACATGATCATATGATTCTTGTCCTCAACTCTATTTATGAGGTGAATCACACTTATTGATTTGCATATATTGAAACATATGTTCAACCAACTTTTCATTCCTTGGAATAAATCCACTTGATCATTGTGTACAGTCTTCTTGATGTGTTTTTTAATGAAGTTTGCAAAAAAATTAATGAAAATTTTTGCATCTATGTTAATCAGAGATATTGGGCTGAAGTTTTCTTTTCTTGATGTATCTGTCTGCTTTTGGTTATCAGGGTGATACTGGCTTTATAAAATGTGACAGTATTCCATCATTTTCTAATTCATACAATAATTTGAGGAGGGTTGATATTAGTTCTACTTTAAAGGTCTGATAGAACTTGGTTGATAATATATCTGGTCCTTGGCTTTTCTTTCTTGGAAGGATTTTTATATTTGTTTCCATTTCACTGCTTGATATTAGTCTATTTAAGTTTTCTCTATCCCCATGGTTTAATTTGGTTAGGTCATATCTGTTTAGAAATTTTTTCAATATCTTCAAGATTTTTTAACTTATTAGAGTAAATTTTCAATACAGGTTTTAATGATCCTCTAGTTTTCATAGATGTCTATGGTGATATCTCCTTTTCATCTCTATCTTTGTTTATTTGGGAGTTTTTCTTTCTTTTGGTTAATTTGTCTAAGGTTTTATTAATCTTATTTATATTTTTAAATTACTAACTCTTTATTTCATTGTTCTTTTGTATTATTTATCCACAATTTTATTAATTTTAGATCTGAACTTAATTATTTATATTATGACATTTGCTGGTAAATGGATGGAAATGGAAAACATCATACTAAGTGAAATAAGCCAGATTCAGAAAGTAAGGTTTGAACATTTTCTCATATGTGGAAGCTAGGGGAAAATAAGGGAAAAAGGGGCAGAGTATTGGATATCATAAAGATATAAGGAAGATAAATGGAGTAGAGGGAGACTTGGAGAGAGGGAGGAGGAATGGGAAGGGGCAGGAAATGTGGAATGAACTTGTCATAATTATGTTATGTACACATATAAATATACCACACATAATTTCACCTTATGTATACCTATAAATCACCAATCAAAAATAAATAAACAAAGAAGTGAAAGGACAACCAGTAGAGTAAAAGGAAAGAGAATAGATGGAGGCAGCACTGGATGGAAATTGGGGGCACCTGGGATTGAAATGGAGTAAATCAAGTTCCAGGCTTGCATGATTTTATCACAATGAACCCAGTTATTATGTATAATGCATTAATAAAAAAGAAAATAAGATGATAGACTTGAGGACAGTTTTAATTATGTGAGGGGAGATATTATTGTGCATTTAATTAGCTGAATCTTTTTATGTGTATTAGAAACGTTTATTTTGTAATTTTATTTTATTTAAGTTAATATTAGAGTTTGCCATTTTTAAATAAAACAAAGAAAATTAAATTGAGAGAATAATTTTTAAATCATTCTAACACATATCACCAAGAAATGATGCCTATTTTCAAGATCTCAGTACTTACATTTCTCAGAAACACATCAAAAATATATTTTTTAAATATTTAGCATCAATAGCATATCTTTTAGCTGGGCATGTGGCACCCACATATAATCCCAGCCACTCTGGAGTCTGGGGTAGTTTGATCCAAAATTCAATATGAGCCTCAGCAACTTAGTGAGACCCTGTCTCAAAATAATAAAAAAAAAATAAATAGGACTAGGGATGTGGCTCAGTGATTAAGTACCTCTGGGTACAATCCCTGGTATAAACACACACACACACACACAGAGAGAGAGAGAGAGAGAGAGAGAGAGAGAGAGAGAGAGAGAGAGAGAGAGAGAGAGAGAGAGAGAAATAAAGCATATGTTTAATATGTCCAATCAATGTATTGCTTCTTTTTCTCTCTTCAGTAATTTTATATCTATTTTATTTGGAAGAGGCTATCCTTTCTCCAATACATGTTTTTGGTGCCTTTGTCTAATATGAGATAACTGTATTTATGTGGGTTTATCTCTGTGTCCTCTATTTTGTATCATTTTGTTCACAGGTTGACTTTATTTTACTTGTGTGGATTTTTTAACACCTGCAACAAAGGCTCTTTTTATTTAAGAAAAATTGCATATTGTTTAGAGATGAAGTAAAGAGCTTTGCAGACTTTTGCTTATGAATATGTTTGGCTTGAGAATAAGATATTTATTATACACATTTTTTATTTTGAATGCTGAAATTTGATATTGAACAGTGATAAAAAATCAAATATCTCAAAAGTAAAAAGAGATTAAGAATATTTGTATGTTAAACCATTGGATGTTATTTTCTCATTGTAGGAAGGATCTTTTCCTAGCTTTATGTTTCACAATTTGATCTGTAAATGTTTGGAATACCTTAGGTGAGATAGTTGCATTGCAAATGAATATTTTTTTCAGTGCAGCCTTGAGCTGCTTGCTTAGATTTTGTAGATATGCTAACCATTATATTTCATTGTTATGCAAAATACAGAACTATCATATCTACTATAGTGTGAATATAACTCATCAAAAGACAATTTTAACTCACTAAGTATGAATTATTACCTTGTCATATTATTTGTAGCTTAAACTTTCGTGTTTCTCAAATCTTGTGAGTGATTAGCATTTTCCTGAAAGAAAAGTAAGAAGAAAGATGAAACTGCCTGTACGAGGGACAAATAATGGGGGAGGGAATGCTTGAAATTCAACACATTTAGGTATATATGTTAAGATGAGATAATGGGAATAAAAATGGATGTGGGAGTATGTGGGGAAATTTTTGAGTGGAAGAGAAAGGTAGGCATGTTAAAATTATGTAATTGATAATAAGGTTAGATAGATATCGTGACTTCTTTATACAGTGAGTGGAAATATGGAACCAGAGGAATATGACATTTACAAGATGCAGTTATACTATATTTTAGAGTTAAAGTGAAAAAGGGAGCCTAATAGTAAACTTTCAGTGAAGAAAAGTATACTGGCACATCTTGCAGGGGCTATATTGTCCCATAAATCCTGGAAATACTATTTCTCTAAATTGTTCCTACAAAGAAAGTAATAAAAGTATAGGGAATGCATGCAATAAATTTACTAGGAATTAAGCTACTTCAAGGCCCCTGCAATGAGATATCACAAGTCGGATTTATACTATAAAGATATGACCATAATTTAAATTTTAAGGAAAGCCATTTCAAAATAGAGAAGAAATGTATAATCTTTTCTTATTACGTGAAATTTCATTTTTAAAAGAAAAAATTAGGTGTTATACTAAAATGGTAATGTGTTAAAACTTCCATTACCATAATATAGGAGGATAAGAACAGAATTTGTGTATTTTCCATGCTGAATCATTTATCTTTGAAGAATACTAAAGAAAAAATATTCACAAGACTCATTAAAATGGTAATGCAGATTCAGGATGATCAAAATAGGTATAGACATCTACTGTGATGAGGTTTTGCAATAGGGGAGAGAGATTGGGCTTAACCATGAATTCATCAAGGAAAAGTGGGAATTTATATCCAAGAAGCAGGGCTGGGGGAGGTGTTCAGTTGATAGAAATTACTAAAAGAAAACTAGGGATTAGGGAGGCATGTGGCTAAACTGATCTATCTGGATTCTTGCTGAAGGCAGTCCAGGATGATCAGAGATCATTTGTGGGTCAGGGGTTAAAAACGTGATGTGATGTGGAGGATGATAAGTTATAAAAGAAGGGGGCATTCTAACTAGACCAAAATAACAGGATTTTTGCTAAAATTGGGCAATGCTAAGATGAATATGGAAGTTAAGTGTTGAAGCCTAGTTGGAAAGAGATTTTGGAGGAGCCTGACTACTGCTTAGCCAAGGAGAGACTCTTTTGTCAGGAGAAATGAGAATTAATGGGCAAGAGTTTCCCACTGCTCCTTTGATATAAATGGCAATTGACCACAGTTCGATCATGAGGTCTCTTTCCTCTACTGCATCTTTCCGAGATGAAATCTGTTTAAAACAATTTAACTATTGTCCAGCTATGGTTTTTTTTAACGGAATTTTTCACTAGAATGAAGGTGTGTTTAGATTAATCTGTAGTGGGAAATGGGGGTCAAGACACCGAGATCTGGAAGCAACACTTTATTAGTGGTGACATGGCACAGAGGGATCATTCTTAAAGTCTGAGCCCTGAACACAGCAAGGCTTTTACTTTTATTCATAAAATTTGGCTACATTAAAGCAAGAGATTTGTTACAATTTTATTGGAGGGAGTATTGTACAGTCTATGTAGAATCTATGGGTACAAGCATATAAACAGCCTAGGGACTCAGCTCATACAGCTTAGGGGATTGTTCTGTACCCATTGCTTTGTTTCCTGTTTCTGCTACTGCATTTGTCTTTCATAGGTACCTGTTAGCCACTACAATCCTCTTACTGATATTTAATATCAGTAAGCAGAGCTGCTGTGTATCAGCTTACAAAAACACAGCCTGTCAGCTCTTAAACTGCTAAAAATCCCATTTTGCTCTACCACATATCTTTCAGCCTCTTTCTGCCTATTTCCATTTTACCATTGAAGACCTAGTTTCTCTTGGCATCATGATATTGAGTTAGCTCTGGGGACTAATTGTTTATCAGTATTTTCAGGGTTTTCTAATAAAATTGAAACTCATTATCCACTTCCTATTCTGCTATATGTACTGATCAGAGGAGCTAATTTAATGTTATTAAATATTTAAAAGTAGGGAAATCATTTAGGTGGTTAAACCTATGCATATGTATGGAGTATTGTCTAAGGAATGCATGCTCTTTAAGTATGTCCTTGGATATTACAGTGGTTAATTCAAGGCTACAAGCATTTTATGCAGAGGATCAAAGACTATAAAGTACTGAAAGTGACTTAGAGGCTGTTCTGTCCTTTCATGCATCCCCTTTTCAACAACCCTATCTGTATCCCCAAGTGATTATCTTGTCTCTGTTTTATCTATGTGCTCTAGAAGTGACACCTTGAATAGGGACTGTGAATGTCCCTATTATATTTAGCATTACTCAGTGTTCTTTGCTTTGGGAACTATATTTTAAGCTTTGAAATTCCTTTCCATGAGGATTATACTAGACTCCAATTTTAGAAATAACTAGAAAACATTTTACCTGAGTTTGCCTTTCCATGTTTTAGCTCTGTTTCCTTCATAGAAATGCATGATAACAAATGAAGTTATAATAATTTTGTATTCATCTGGCAAAATTGCAATTTGCACTGAGTATAACCATTTGTAATAGTGCAATCTTTTATTCATAATTGAATAGTAAAAACAAATTCTCCAGAAAGAGCATAAGAACTAAGGAATCTATAAATTTGTTTATTTTTAGCTTTTTATCAAATAGTTTAAAACAGTTTAAAATGAAAATTAACAGTTTCCCACATGAGTGTTTTTAATTGAATATGAGTTATCCCTCAAAACTTCTGTTAATGCAGGTATATTGTGAGTTGAAATTGTTAGGTTGCAAGAACTCAGTCCATTCTATTTTGAAGAAACTCACTGGGTGGTAACTGTAGGTAGGTGGGGCATGGTGGAGGAGGTGGGCAATTGGGGGCATGCCCTGGAAGAATGCATCTTCCCTGTGGCCCCTTTCTGCTTCTTGAACCAGCCATGAACTGAACAGCTTTTCTCCACTGGGCCCTTCCCCCATGATGTGATACCTCATATTGGGCCCAGAGCCATGGAGTCAGTCATCAGTGGACTGAGACATTTGAAAGTATGAGCCCCAAATAAACTTTGCCTCCTCTAAGATGGTTTTGTCAGGTATTTTGATCACTAGAATGAAAAGTTGAGTAAAACATTTAGTCATGGATATCTAGATACAGAATCAATAGGAGACACATATATAAGTAGATATGGATATATGAGAGGGGTTTTAGGAGAATTTATTACAGAAATTGGCTGAGAAATAAGGCCCATGTTAGCAGCCTGCAAGCTGGAGAAGCAGGAAATCTAGTCCATGGTTCAGTACAAGTCTGAGAGCATCAAAATAATGGAAGTTGATGGTATAACACAGAGCTTGAGAAAAATGGGGGCCACTTGTGCAAGGCCCAGAGCCCAAATCTGGCCCAAACCTAGAGAACCTGGAGTTTTGAATTTCAAAGGCAGGTGAACAAGGGTGTCCCAGCTCCAGAAGAGAAAAAAAAATCCATGTTTTCTCTGCTTTTTTGTTCTGTTTTGAGTTCTCACAAAATTTATTTGTGCATATCCACATTGGGTAAGGGCATATCTTCCTTAGTCTTTTGATTCAAATCAATTTCTTCCAGCAATATCCTCACAGAAATATATAAGAAAAAATGTTATACCAATTATCTGGTAATATTGACACTGAAAATTAAATATCATGCCCACTCTACCTTTTCCATTGATTAGTTCCAATTCCCAAATATACCCATTTCATTTTATTCTACATTTTTTTACATATTCAATGGTTTTATTTATTTAGCTAATAAATGGACTTGATAAGTTTCTTTCTTACTCTTCCCTGTCCCCTTCCCACTGTTCTTCCCTCAACTATTAACAATTTCTATTATATCCTTCCAGAGAAATTGCAGACATACATAAAACATATATCTCCTCATGTTTTTAACACAAATAACACTATATTATACATACAATTATGAGCCTTTCTCTTCCACCCCTTATATCTTCAAGTACATATTAGCTCATATAGATCTGTTTAATTCCTTGTAGCTGTCTCCTGGCATTTTCTGTGTAGATATACCACATTATTATCCCAATTTATAAACATTTAGGTTTCATTGCTTTGCTTCTAATAGTAATGATGCACTAACTATTGTTTGAAATGTATTTTTGTATCCATGTGCATTTTGTATAGAATACATTCATATAAAATGCAGTTGCTGGGTCAAATGCATTTAAGATTTTATAGGTATTGTTAAATATCCTGCCAAATATGCTTGATTCTTCCTTTTATTTTTACACTCAGATTTTTATCCAAATCCAGAAAGAGCATTCTAATTAACACCTAGAGATATTCAACAAGGAAGTGGGCTACCAGGGAAAAGAGTAAGCATAATCAGAGGAAGTTAAAGGAGATCCTTACATTGGGGTTGGGGTTTTGGATTGGGCTTTTAACTTTAAAAAAGCAAGTTTAAGCAAAAAAAAAATAAATTTAGCTACATCATGTCAGCTTTATATGGAATATTTTTCTATTTTTTTCTTAGCTGATGATCCTCTCATTTTATGATATTCTGTCACATTGAAAGATTATGTAGGGTTGGGGTTGTGGCTCAGTGGAAGAGCACTCACATAGCAAGTGTGAGGCATTGGGTTTGATCCTTAATGCCACATAAAAATATGTAAATAAAATAAGGTTATAAGAAAAGATTTGATAGAAAAAAATGGACTATTTGCTATATTTTCTTCCCACTATATATCCTAACTTCTTTTTTAATTTGTTTAATTAGCTGCACATGACAGTACAATGACCTTGATATATCATACATTTGAATCAGATGGGATATAATATCTCATTTTTCTGAGTATACAGGTTGCAGAATCACATTGGTCATGCAGTCACATATATACACACAGTAATAATAATGTCAGTTTCATTCTACTATCCTTCCTATCTCCCCAACCCCTCCCCTCCCCTCCCATCACTTCTCTCCTAATTTCTAATGACCATTATTCTATTCTCTATTTTAGTCAAATTAACTTTTAGATATTTCACATATGAGTGAGAATGTATGGTATTTGTCTTTCTGTTCCTAGAAGAATTCCTTAATATAATGTTCTTCAGTTCCATCCATGTTGCTGAAAATGATGGGATTTCATTATATTTCATGGCTAAAAACTATTTCATTGTGTTAAAATACCACCATTTTTATCCACTAATCCATTGATTCCATAACTTGGTTATTATGAAAAAAGAGCGCAATAAACATGAGAGTGAGTGCAGATATCTTTTTAATATGCTCTTTTCTTTTACTTTGGATAAATATCCAGTAGTTGGATAGCTGTTTTCTATGGAAGTTCCATTTTTGGTTTGAGGAAACTCCATATTGTTTTCCAAAATGGCAATACTAGTTTATTGTCTCCAACAGTTTGAAAGAATTTTACTTTCTTTGCATGTTTGCCCACATTTATTTTTGTGATTTTAATGATAGCCATTCCCCCTGGAATAAGATGATATCTCACTCTTGCTTTCATCCATATTTTTCTTATGATTAGTAATGCTTAGCATTTCTTAAATGTAATTGGTGGCTATTTATAGGTCTTCTTTGGCAAAATATCATCTATTCAGATATTATACTCATGTTTTGTTTTTTAAATTTCTTTTTATTTTTTTAATTAGTTATACATGACAGCAGAATGCATTTCATTTCATTGTACACAAATGGAGTACAATTTTTCATTTCTATGGTTATACACATTGTAGAGTTGCACCATTTGGGCAATCATACATGTACCAAGGGTAATGATGTCCTTCTCATTCTACCATCTTTCCTACCCCCATGCCACTCCAGTCCCTGCTTCCCTATTGACAATGCAAAATTCCTCCAAAAATTCTTCCCATGTCCCTCCCCCCCAGCCAATTATGGATCAACATCCACTTATCAGAGAGAACAGTTTCGCTTTGGTTTTTTGGAATTAGCTTACCTTGTTTAGCATGATATTCTCCAGCTCCATCTGTTTACCTGTAAAAGACAAAATTTTATTCTCTTTTAATGCTGAGTAATATTCCATTGTGTATATATACCAGGTTTTTTATCCATTCATCTATTAAAGGGTATCTAGGTTGGTTCTACAGTTTAGCTATTGTGAATTCAGCTGCTATAAATATTGATGTGGCTGCATCACTATAGTATGCTGATTTTAAGTCCTTTGGGTATAGACGGAGGAGTGGAATAGCTGGGTCAAATGGTGGGTCCATTCCAAGTTTTCTGAGGAATTTCCAGAGTGGTTGCACCAATTTGCATTGCCACTAGCAATGTATGAGTGTACCTTTTCCCCTAGCATCCTCCCCAACACTTTTTGTTGCTTCTATTCTTGATAAAAAAATTTGAAGAAGACTTAGAAGATGAAAAGACCTCCAATGTTCTTGGGTAGAAAGAATTAATATTGAAAAATGGCCATACTACCAAAAGTGTTATACAGATTTAATGCAATTCCAATTAAAATCCCAATAACATTCCTCATAGAAATAGAAAAGACAATCATGAAATTCAATTAGAAAAATAAGAGAAACAGAATAGCCAAAGCAATCCTTAGCAAGGAGAGTGAAGCAAGAGACATCACAATACCAGACCCTAAACTATACTACAGAGCCGTAGAAACAAAAACAGCATGGCACTGGCACCAAAATAGACTTGTAGACCAATGGTACAGAAGAGAGGACACAGAGACTAACCCACATAATGCCAAAAACATACTTTGGAGAAAAGATAGCCTCTTCAACAAATGGTGCTGGGAAAACTGGAAATCTATATGCAACAAAATGAAATTAAACCCCTATCTCTTACCATGCACAAAACTCAATTCAATGTTGATCAAGGATCTAGGAATTATACCAGAGACCCTGCACCTAATAGAAGAAAAAGTAGGCCCAAATCTTCATCATGTCAGATTAAGTCCTGACTTCTTTAACCAGATTCCTATACCCACCTTTTTAATGGGATTATTCTTTTTTAACTGTTGAGGCTTTTTTTTTTAGATTTTTGGAATTTTAGATTTTTTGTATATTAATTCCTTGTTGAATTAATAATTTGAAAAGGAGTTCAGTGGTAGAACACTTGCCTATCATGCATGAGGCCCTGGGTTCAATCCCCAACATTTCAACAAACAAGGTTTGCAAATATTCTGGAGGTTTTCTCCTCACTCCACTATTTCCTTTGCTGTGCAGAAGCTTCTTAGTTTGATATCATTCTATTTGGCTAGTTTTTTTGTTTGTTTGTTTCCTGTGATTTGGGGATTTGATACAAAAAAAAATCAATGCCTATTCCAATGTCTTTAAGTATTACCCACATGTTTTCTTTGAGTAGCTTTATAGTTTCAGGTCTTCTTCTGTTCCCTTTCTCTATATGCTGTAACAAACCTACTTAGCTTTGTTGTATATTTTGAGGTTAGGTATGATGATGACTCAAGCTTTATTCTTTTTGCTTAATTCACTGTGGATTCATGGGTATTTTGTGGTTCTATACTGATTTTAATGTTACACTTTCTATTTATATAAAGAATGCCATTGGCATTTTGATGACTATTGCATTTGCTCTGTAAATCACTTTTGATAGTTTGGACATTTTATCAATATTAATTCTTTCAATCCTTGAACACGGCAAGTATTTTCATTGCTTTGCGTCCTCTTTGATTTTGTTCATCAGTATTTTGTTGTTATCATTTTCAGAAATCTTTCATTTCATTGGTTAAATGTACTCCTAGGAATTTAATTATTTTTTGATAGCTAATGTTAAAGGGATGGTTTTCTTTATTTCTTCCTCAGCTAATCCATTATTGATGTATAAAGATCCAACTACTGTTTGAATTTTGATTTTGTATCCTGCAGCTTTGCTTATTTTGTTTATCAGTTCCTACAGGGCATTTTTAGTGGAGTCTTAAAATTTATTTATATAGAAAATCATGCTGTTCGCAAACAGTAAAGATTTGACTTCCTTCTTTCTACTTGAATATCTTTTTTTTCCCTCTTGCATTTTTGTTATGGCTAAGACTTCCAAACCTAAGTTGAATAAGACTTGTGAATTAGTGGACATCCTAGTTTTATTTCTAATCATATAGGAAAAAAAATAGCTTTTCCCCATTCAGTATAAATTTGGCTGTGGGTTTGTTCAAATGTACTCTTTATTATGTTGCATTATTTTGCTTCTATATTATTTTTGAGGTTTTTATTTATCAATTATATATTATATAATATATAATTATTATATGATTAAATATATGTCATATATAATATATATATATATATATTATATATTACTGTTTGGATCTGAAATATCCCTGTGAATCTTCTTACATTGAAAGTTTGGTCCCCAATAAAGCAATGCTCAGAAGTGGGGCTTTACAAAAATAGATTGGCTCATAAGGGTTTTAACCTCATCAGTAATGAATCCATTTGATAAATTAATCATTTGAGTTGACTACTGGGAGGAGGTGTAAACTGTAGGTAGGTGGGATATGGTTGGAAGAAGTAGGTCACTGAGGGCATTCTGTTGTTGAATATATGTTGTCCCTGGGGCTGCTCTCCCCTCCATCCTTCCCTTTTTGCTTCCCAGCTACCATAAAAAGATCACTTTCCTCTGTTGTGGCCTTCTTTTGCTGAGATATTTTTACCTTGGAACTAGCCACACATGGATTGAGATCTCTGAAGTAAATCTTTCCTCCTCCAAGATGTTTTTGTCAGGTATATTGGTGGCAGAAATTAAAAGCTGACTAACACAGTAGTATATAGTAAGTGATTCTCCTTCCCCAGATTCCTGAGTAGCTGGAACTACAGGAATACATTGATATGCAGACTGAGGGTTTTTATTATAATGGGATGTTAAATATTTTTCTGAGTAATTTTTCAAAATGATAATGTTTTTTATTCTTCACTTTTTTGATATAATGTATTACATTTATTGATTTCCATATGTTTAAACATCCTTGCAGTCCTGGGGTAAATTTTACTTGATCATAGTGTGTAAACATTTTGATGTTCAGTTGGATTCAGTTGACTAGTATTTTGGTGAGGAATTTAGCATGTATATTCGTGAAGAATATTGGTCTGTAATTTCCTTTTTTGTTGTGTGACCATCTGGTTTTGGTATCAGAGTAATGCTTCCCTCATAAAATTGGTTTGGAATGATTTATGCCCCATTTCAGTTTTTTGGGATAGTTTGAGAATAATGAGTGTCAGCTTTTAAAAATCCAATAGTGAAGTTATAAATCCTGAGGTTTGTTTGCTAGGAAACTTTTACTTATTGATTATGTCTCATCAGTTATTATTTGTCTGTTAAGGTTTTCTATGTCTATTTTTTTTTGTGGGGAGGGACTGGGGATTGAACCTAGGGTTGCTTAAGCACTGAGCAAAATTCCCAGCCCTTTTTTATATTTTATGTTATAAACAGGGTCTCACTAAGTTGCTTACGGCCTTGTTAAGTTGCTGAGGCTGGCTTTCAACTCACGAACCTTCTGCCTCAGCCTCCCAAGCACTGGGATTACAGGCATGTGCCAGTGCACCTGGCTTTCTATGTCTTCTTAATTCAATTTTGGTAAGCTATAAGTGTCCAGAAATTTCAGCTATAGTTTTTATTTTTATTCATTTATTCTTGATTTTTAATTTATTAATGTACAGTTTGTCATAATAGTCCCTAATTACCATTTGCATTTCTGTGGTGATATTTTAGTGTATACTTTTTCATCTCTGATTTTATTTATTTGTGTTTTCTCTCTTTTTTCATGGTTAGCTTGGTTAGTGTTAAAACAATTTTATCTAACTATCTATAATACACTGAAATTTTTAATTTTTAGTCTTTTTCATTTGTTTCTACTCTGATCATTGCTATTTCTTTCCTTCTATTTATCATGTACTTGGTTTGTATGTGGTTTGATGTGTTGCACCACTAGTTTGTTTATTTGAAATCTCTCTTTTTATATATATAGATTCCATTTTTGCTGCATCCCACATTTTATATTCTGTCTTTATTTATTTATTTATTTAGTACTAGGAATTAAAATCAGGGTTGCTTAACCACTGAGAAATATCCACAGATGTATCTATCTATCTATCTATCTATCTATCTATCTATCTATCTATCTATCCATCTATCTATCTATTTCATTTACAGACTGGTTCTCAGTTGCTTAGGGCCTTGCTAAGTTGCTGAGGTTGGCTTTGAACTCAAGATCCCGCGTCAGTCTCCTGAGGTGCTGGGATTACAGATGTGCACCATTGTGCCTGATTTCATTTTTTTAAATAAAGATTTTTCTTTTATTTTTATTAATTTAATTGTTACTTTATATTATACATAATATTAAGATTAACTGTGATACAGTCACACACACTCATTACATAATTTGGTCATTTTTATTCCCAGTACATTCCCCTTTCACTTTCCTCCTCCTTCCCCCAGATTCTTTTTTTTTCTTTATTGGTTGTTCACAACATTACAAAGCTCTTGACATATCATTTTTCATACATTAGATTGAAGTGGGTTATGAACTCCCAATTTTTACCCCAAATGCAGATTGCAGAATCACGTCGGTTACACATCCACAATATTACATAATGCCCTATTAGTAACTGTTGTATTCTGCTACCTTTCCTATCCCCTACTATCCCCCCTCCCCTTCCCTCACATCTTCTCTCTCTACCCCATCTACTGTAATTCATTTCTCTCCTTGTTTATTTTCCCATTCCCCTCACAACCTCATATATGTAATTTGTATAGCAATGAGGGTCTCCCTTCATTTGCATGCAATTTCCCTTTTCTCTCCCTTTCCCTCCCATCTCATGTCTCTGTTTAATGTTAATCTTTTCTTCCTGCTCTTCCTCCCTGCTCTGTTCATAGTTGTTCTCATTATATCAAAGAAGACATTTTGTATTTGTTTTTTAGGGATTGGCTAGCTTCACTAAGCATAATCTGCTCTAGTGCCATCCATTTCCCTGCAAATTCCATGATTTTGTCATTTTAAGTGCTGCGTAGTATTCCATGGTGTATAAATGCCACATTTTTTTTTATCCATTCATCTATTGAAGGGCATCTGGGTTGGTTCCACAGTCTAGCTATTGTGAATTGTGCTGCTATGAACATTGATGTGGCAGTATCCCTGTAGACGTCTACTCCTCTATTTTCTTTTTTTATTTAATTGATTTTTTAAAAAATACATGACAGGGCTGGGGTTGTGGCTCAGAGGTAGAGAGCTCACCTAGCATGCATGAGGCACGGGGTTCGATCCTCAGCACCACATACAAAAATAAAGTGAAGATATTATGTCCACCTATAACTAAAAATAAATATTAAAAAATACATGACAGTGGAATGCATTACAATTCTTATTACACATATAGAGCACAATTTTTCATATCCTTGTATATAAAGTATGTTCATACCAATTCATGTCTTTATATATGCATTTTGTATTTTTTTGCATTCTATTTCTTAGTACACATGTATAACACAATTTTTCATATCTCTGGTTGTATATAGAGTATATTGACACCCAATTCGAGTCTTCATACATGTACTTTGGATAAGGATGTCCATCACATTCCACCATCCTTACTAATCCCCTGCCCTCTCTCTCCCCCTCCCACCCCTCTGCCCTATCTAGAATTCATCTATTCCTCTCATGCTTCCCTCCCTACCCCACTATGAGTCAGCCTCCTTTTATCAGAGAAAACATTCAGCATTTGTTTTTTGGGATTAGCTAACTTAACTTAGTATTATCTTCTCCAACTGCATCCATTTACCTGCAAATGCCATGATTTCATTCTCTTCTATTGCTGAGTAATATTCCATTGTGTATATATGCCACATTTTTTCATCCATTCATCCACTGAAGGGCATCTAGGTTGGCTCCACAGTTTAGCTATTGTGAACTGTGCTGCTATAAACATTGATGTATCGATTTCTAGTTTTACATCAATAAGGCCAGAGAAGATACGTGGTATGAATTTTAAACATTTATTGTTGTATTCATTTTTTTAACCCAATGCACTTTATGTTGGAGAATATTCCATGTGATTATGATAATTATGTGTACTATGCAGCTATAGGATATGAATTCCAACATTTAGTTGTTATTCTTGTTCATTTTTTGCTGAATGATCTGCTCACTGCTGAAAGTGGGATGTTGAAGTTCTCAATTTTTATGAGAGTTTATTGGAGTCTATTTCTTCATCTAGAGTCAATAATACTATTTTATATAATTCTGTGATTTAAGACTATATGTATACCTACTTACAAGCGCTATTTCCTCTTATTGAATTGATTCCTTGATAATTCTATGATGACCTTCTTTGTATCTTTTTAAAGGTTTTGGCTTGAAGTCCATTTTATTGAATAGAAGTGTAGCTATTTCTGCTTGCTTTTGGTTTATGTTTGCATATATTATCTGTTTCCATCCCTTCACTTTCAGTCTTTGGATGTCTTTACTGGTGAATGGGTTTTGTGTAGGCTTGTCATCATTCACTGTATTTTTTAAATCTATTAAGCAAGTCTAAATCAACAATTTAAAATGACAATTTCAATCTGATCAAAATTTCATGTGTCTTCTCTTTTTCATACCTTTATTTTTTAAAAAATTTTTATGTGGTGCTGAGGTTGAAACTCAGTGCCTCACATTTGCTAAGCAAGTCTTTACCACTAAGCTACAACCCCAGCCCTTGTGTGTTTTCTTAATGGTATTTATCATTCTCCTTTCACTTTCAATTCTAAGAAAAAATATAGTGATGATGATCATTTATTGTCTTGGAAAGCTTTTATTTCTCCTTAATCTATCTATCTTTCTTTCTTCTTTCTTTCTTTTTTTTTTTTTTTGGTACTGGGGATTGAATCCAGGAGAACTTTACCACTGAACTACATCCCAAGACCTTTTTATTTTGAAATGATCTCACTAAGTTGCTGAAGCAGGTCTTGAACTTGGAATCCTCCTGTCTCAGCCTCCAGAGTTGCTAGGATTACGAGCAAGCACCACCGGATTGGGTTTTCCTTAATTTCTGAAGAATATTTGCTGAGTATAATATTCTTGGTTGAAGTTTATTCCCCTTTTCTTTCAGGACTTTGAATATATCTTCCTTCCTTCCTTCCTTCCTTCCTTCCTTCCTTCCTTCCTTCCTTCCTTCCTTCCTTCCTTTCCTCCTCCTCCTTCTCCTCCTCCTCCTCCTCCTCCTTCTTCTTCTTCTTCTCTCTCCCTCTCTCTCTCTCATTCCCCCTCCCTCTCCTGGTGTGTGTGTGAAAACTACTGTTAGTCTAAAGGGAAATACCTTATGTGTGGCCTGATTCTTGCATTTTTTGAATTCTTTCTTTGTCTTGGCATTTGGATTATTTTTCCTTACAGTGATGGGTTTCAAACCCAGGGTCTCATGCTTGCCAGGCCAGTGCTGTACCATGGAGCCACATCCCCCCACCCACGGTGAACTTTCAAAAATTTGTAATATGCCTCAGAGAAAGTCTGCTTTAGTCCAGTCTTATTGGATTTCATTGAGATTTCTGGAACTGAATGTCATATCTATCCCAAGACTTGGGGATATTTCAGCTATTATTTCATAAAATATATTTTTATGCCTTTCCCTTCACTTTTCCTTATGGACCACCACTAATAAGTATGTTTTTTCATTAATATTCTATAAGTTTTATAAGTTTTCTTCAGGCTTTTTTGTTTGTGTTTTGTTGAGTGGGTGGGTTATTTCAAAACACCTCTATTCCAGCTCAGAAATTCTTTTTTTCTCCTTGGTCTACATTGTTGTTAAGGTTATTGATTATAGTTTTAATTTTATTTATTCTTAAATTCCAAAATTTCTGTTTTTAAATGATTATCTCTGATCAATTTCATTTAAAACATGGATTATTTTCTCAGTTTAATTGAGTTATCAGATGGTATTCTTTTATATATCATTGCATTTCCTTATTTCGAATTTTTCCTCACCATTTGTCAATTTTCTTGTCTTTGGGGTTTATTTCTAGAACTTTGACACACTCTTCTTGGACAGCCCATTTTACTCTTGCTAGGTCATTTTAATTTTACATAATTATGTACATCATTGTGGCATATTCATACATGAAAGTAATACATTTGATCAAATTATGTTTACTTTTGGATTTATGTATTTAGTTTCTTATGTCCCTATATTCATATATTTGCATCGAATAGATCACTGGTCTCTAACAATTTTTTGAGTGATTTTTGCACTAAAATACTTCCTCCTGGAAATGGGCTTTAGGGATTTTTTTGGTGGGCTACATTGGCTTTGGTCCCAGGTAGGAGCAATAGTATGGTCACCATGTAGCTTCTTCAGCTGTAATCAATGTCAGCAGTGCTTATAGATGTCTTAGTAGTCTATACTGCTTTCAAGATTGCTCTGCCATGTGAACTGCAGCATATACAGGTGTGGGATGCAGGGCCAAGGAAAGTTAGGTACTGCTGGGACAGAAACAAAGGCAGGACACCAATCAGTTTCTGAGGTCTATGCAGAGGTGGCGCTGCTCTGTGTCTGTGTATGTATGTGTGTGTGTGTGTGTGTGTGTGTGTGTGTGTGTGTATACATATATGTGTACTCACACATATATATGTATGAACACATCTTCTCAGTTACTCTTGCTTATAGAAAGGAAAATTAAATGTTTTAAATGAACAAACAACTAATTTCAAAGTTATATTTCTAATTTTAAAGTGTGAAGCTTATTTTCAGAACTTTAGCCTAAATTAAATATTGGATGAAAAGGAATACTTTTAAGGCTTGTCAAAATATGATATATACTGGCATTTCAGAACCTTTGTCATGATGCATTTGTTGTACTTGAAAAATGTAATATAAGATTGCTCCATGAATGGCACAATTGTTTAAAAACACTCATTATTTAACAAATCAGAATGATTAAGCTGAGATATATTTGTAAGGGAGCAAATATATTTATTTTAATTTATTTTCTTTGGAACAAATTTTTTGAGAAAATTTTGTGAATGTTTATATTTGACTTTTTTGCAAAAACAGATCTAAAAATTGTAGTGCAGTAATTTTATTCATATATCTATACCTGGAATATAATAACTTAGGTAGATGACAATGCATATGATTTTTGACAATTCATCATCAGTTAAGAAAAATATTTTCAGTTCACTTATCTGACAGAATTATTGTTTAATTTACAGACTGAGTATTAGAGATACTTGAATTAAAATAGATAAACCTATATTTTGTGCCCAGTGCCCAAATGTTAGGAGTGATATATGACTCCAAGGGGAGGAAATCACACAGTGTTTTGTTAAATAGGTGAGTTTTTCAAATATATGTATTAACTATATATAGCATATAAAAATATCAGATATTGTGGGCATATTATTTTTTATTTATCATTTTTAGATATACATGACACTGGAGTGTATTTTGACATATTATATATACATGGACAACAACACATTCCAATTAGCATTTCATTCTTGTGGTTATACATAATATAGTGTTACAATGGTCATGTACTCACATAGAAGTAAAGTAAATTTATATCTGATTCACTCGGCTGTGTTTCTTATTCCCAATCCCTTCCCCACCCTTCATTTCCTTTTGTCTAATTCAATGAACTTCTATCCTACCCCCACCTATCCTCCCTTATTTTGGATTAGCATCTACATATCAGAGAGAACATTTGGCCTTTGGTTTTTTAAGGATTGGCTTATTTTGCTTACCATGATATTCTCCAACTTCATCCATTTCTCTGCAAATTCCATAACTTTATTCCTTTTTAATGGTGAGTAATATTCCATTGTGTATATAAACCATAGTTTCTTTATCCATTCACCTATTGTATTGTGTTGATTTTAGGTCCTTTGGGTATAAAGTAAGCAGTGGGATAACTAGGTCAAATGGTGGTTTCATTCTAAGTTTTCTGAGCAATCTCCATACTGTTTTCTAGAGTGGTTGCACCAATTTATAGTGCCACCAGCAATGTATGAGTGTACCTTTTTCCCAACATCCTCACCAACTTTTATTGTTACTTGTATTCTTGTTAATTGTCAATCTGAGTAAGATGGAATCTCAGTGTATTTTTAAGTTGCCTATCTATAATTGCTACAGATGTTGAATATATTTTCATAAATTTTTGACCATCCATATTTCTTCTTCTGTGAAGTGCTGTTAAGTTCTTTTGTCCATTTATTGATTAGTTTATTTGCTTTTGTTGTGTTAAATTTTATGACTTATTCATATATCCTGGAGATTAATGCTTTATTTGAGGTGCAGGTGGTAAAGATTTTCTCCCATTCTGTAGGCTCTTTTTTCATGTTCTTGATTGTTTCCTTTGCTGTGAAGAAACTTTGTAGTTTGATACAATGTCATTTATTGATTCTTGATTTTAGTTCTTGCACTTTAGGAGTCTTATTGAGGTAGTCAATTCCTAAGCAGGCATGATGGAGAGTTGGGCCTACTTTTTTCATCCTGTAGGAGTGGGGTCTCTGGTATAATACCTCTGTTTTTGATCTACTTTGAGTTGAGTTTTGTGCAGGGGAGAGATAGGGGGTCAATTTCATTCTACTACATATGGATTTCCAATTTTTCCAGCTACATTTGTTGAAGAAGCTATTTTTCTCCAATTTATTTTTATGGCATTTTGTCTAGAATGAGAGAACTCTATTTATGTGGGTATGTCCCTATGTTTTCTATCCTGTTCCATTGGTCTTCATGTCTGTCATGGGCCAAACCATACCGATTTTGTTACTATAGCTCTGTAGTATACTTTAAGGTCTCCTATTGTGATGTCATGTGCATCACTTTTTTCCCTAAGGATTGTTTTGTCTCTTCTGGGTCTCTTATTTTTTCAAATGAATTTCATGACTGCTTCTTCTATTTCTATGAAGAATGTCATTGGAATTTAATAGGAATTGCTTTTGATAGTATGGCCATTTTGAGAATATTAATCCTGTCTATCCAAGAACATGGGAAAATTTTTCTTTTTCTAAGATCCTCTTCAACTTATTTCTAGAGTATTCTGTAGATGTCATTGTATATAGATCTTTCACTTCTTAGAGTTATTCCAATTTTTTTTTCTTTGAGGCTATTACGAATGGGATCATTTTCGTGATTTCTCTTTTAGCTTATTCATCACTTGGGTTTAGGAATTAAATTGATTTAAGAGTGTTAATTTTAATATTTTAATTTTTTAGTTGTATATGGACACACTATCTTTTTTTTTATTTCTTAAAGTGGTGCTGAGGATTGAACCCATTGCCTCACACATGCTAGGAAAGCACTCTACCATTGAGCCACAGCCCTAGCTCCTAAGAGTGTTAATTTTATATGCTGCTACTTTGCTGAATTCATTTATATTTTGTAGAAACTTTCTGATGGAGTTTTTGGGTCTTCTAAATAAAGAATCATTTCATCTGAAAATAGTGATAGTTTGAGTTTTTATTTTCCTATTCATATCCCTTTTATTTCTTTTTTTGTCTAATTGCTCTGGCTAGGGTTTGAAGGAATATCTTGGATAGAAGTAGGGAAAGAGGGCATACTGTCTTGCTCCCATTTTTAGAGGGAATGCTTTGAATTTTTCTCCATTTAGAATGATTTTGGCCTTGGGTTTAACATATATAGCTTTTAAAATGTTGAGGTATTTGGCATGGTTTTTCTAAAGTTTTGAGCATAAGTAGATGCTGTGTTTTGTCAAATGCTTTTTCTGCATCTACTGAGAGAATCATGTGGTTCTTATCTTTAAGTCTGTTAATGTGATGAAATACATTTATTGATTTCTATATGTTGAACCAACCTTGCATCCCTGGGATAAATCTCACTTGATCATGATATTTTTGTATGAGATTTGCCAAAATTTTATTAAAATTTTTTCCATCTATGTTCATCAGGGATACTGATCTGAAGTTGTATTTCCTTGATATATCTTTGATTTTTGTATCAGGGTAATATTAGCTTCATAGTATCAGTTTGAAAGAGTTTCCTCCTTGTGTAGTTCACAGAATAATTTGAGTAATATTGGTGTTAATTATTTGAAAGTGTCTTAGAAGTTGGCTGAGAATCTGATTGGTCCTGGGCTTTACATTCTTGGTAGGCTTTTGATGGCATCTTCTATTTCATTGCTTGAAATTGTTCTGTATAAATTTTCAAGGCCCTCCTGATTCAATTTGATTAGGTGATATGTGTCTAGAAGTTTTTTGATGTATTCATGACTTTCTATTTCATTGGAGTATAGATATTCAAAGTAGTTTCTGATTATCATCAATATTTCAGTGGTTCCTGTGGTGATATTTCCTTTTACTGTGAATTTTAGTGATTTGAGTTTTCTCTCTCTTTTTCTTCATTAGCCTGGCTAGGGTTTATAAATTTCATTTATTTTTTCAAATAATCAATTTTTTGTATCATCAATTTTTTAATTGATTTTTTTTAGTTGTTGATGTATCTTTATTTTATTTTTTTATTTTATTTACACATGGTGCTGAGAATCTAACTCTCTGCCTTACACATGGCAGGCAAGTGCTCTGCCACTGAGCTGCAACCCCAGCCGTTCAATTGATTTATTTGTTTGTTTCAATTTCATTGAATTTGGCTTTGAATTTAAATATTTCCTGCCTTCTACTGCTTTGGGTGTTGATTTTTTTCTTTTTGTAGGGCTTTGAGTTGTAATGTTATTTATTTGGTGACTTTCTATTCACTTAAATAATGTGCTCAATGCAATGAACTTTCCTCTTAGAACTTCGTTCATAGTGTCCCAAATATTTTTTATAATTCATGTTGCTATTCTCATTTATCTCTATTTTTTTTGTTTCACCCTTGATTTATTTTACTATTCATTGGTCATTCAATAGCATATTAGTTAGTCTCCATGTGTTAGAGTATCTTCTATTATTCATTTTATCTTTGATTTCTAATCTCATTCCATTATGATCTGATAGAATGCAAGGTATTATCTCTACTTTTTTTTGTATTTCCTGAGTTGCTTTGTGGTCTAAGATATTTGGGAATATTCTAACTCCATTTTTTATAAAAAATAATAATGATCACTTAAGGGTATTGGGCAGGGAAACAATACCTGTCATTAATCTTGTCTTTTTAGTTTAATTAATCATCTTATTAGAAGATGACAAAAACATTGAAAAGGACATACCTTTTATTTTAAAATGATTTATGTGATACATTATTAAATGAAAAAAACATGATAGTCATATATAGTATATTAACTTTGTGAATAAAAACATTTTGTCAAAAATACTGTATAAAATGTTAAGTGCTACACAGATTATACAACTAGGAAAGCTGTTATGTACTCCAATTATTGCTGAGGTTTGATTGTTATGGTAGATATGCTTTGGAATAGAATGGAAAAAAAAGTTTTGATTATTTTGACTATCTGTAGAAATGTTGTGGGTAGTTTTTCATAGGAAATATCAGAGATACCATTGTTTGCATTTACATAGGATGGTGTCATAAAATCATCTAGGAAGCCTTCTAGTTTTCTAACAGTTAAGCCATGATCTAGTCTTAGAATACTTCTTAGTTTTTAATTTTAGAAATTTGTTTCTTTTAGTTTTTCATCAACTTGTTCTTTTTCTTTATTTGCACAATAATGTCTAGTTCCCTAGCAGCAACTCATTTTCTTTTTGTTTTCTTCCTTTTTGCATTTCACACTGCTTTTATTAAAGTGAGTTTAAAAAAATTGTCCACTTGAATTTTGCTTCAAATGCCAAAATCAGCTTAGTGTATGTCTTGGTAGACATACAAGTATAATTTAGGTTATTAATATATTCCTAAATAGAGGCTCTCTGAGAGATTTACTATTGATGGATTTTATGCCTTTGAAATTTTAGCTCTTTTCATTTCACTCTTCTTCAGCATCACTTCATACTGGCTAGAAACATGTTGGCCATAAATAATGATTCAATTTTGATTTAAACAAATGACATTTGTTTTTCCTCATATAGCAAAATAATTTCAGATACTAGGTAGTAGTATCTGAAACTGTTTAGGGATTTTGTTATGGTTTGGCTGTGAGGTGTCCCCCAAAAGCTTATGTGTGAGACAATGAAAGAATGTTCAGAGGTGAAATCATTATGAGATCTGTAACCTAATCCATGTACTAATCCACTTATATAATATTACCTGGGTGGTAACTGTAGGCAGGTGGAATGTGATTGAATAACCGTAGACAGGTGGAATGTGAACAAAGGGAGTAGGTCACTAACAGCATGTTTTAAGGTTTATATTTTGTCCCTGCTGAGCAGAGCTCTCTCTGCTTTCTCTACCACATCCTTCTGCTGGGATATCCTGCCTTACCTTGGACTCAAAGCTACCTTAACTTGGACCATTAGCTGTGAAGTCAGCCAAGCAAGGTTTGAACCTCAGAAACCATGAGCCTAAATAAACTTTTCCCCTTCTAAGTTATTCTTGACAGGTATTTTGGTCACTGTGATGAAAAAGTTAACTAAAACAGATTTCATCATGGACTTAGGCTGCTTTCTTCAATGTATCCTAATATGGAGTTTTCACTATCAAGCTTTTCATGACTGAAGGTTGCTATAACTGAAGGTATTTCCATCTCATTCCAGATGCCTTCAGGATCTTCAGGTACTAGAATAGAAAGTGGGATAGAATGTGACAGTGCAGGTTCTACTTATTATTATCACAACTGAGTTTAGGAAGAGGCACTCAGAAATCATAAAAATCACAACCATTTAATTTCTCTAAAAGTGATATCTGAAAGGTGACTCTGGCAATTTACAATAAATACCATTTTTTCCTGACGCTAGGTATGATATCTATAAAAGCACTTGATCAGCTAAATTCCAAAATTATACCATTCAATTTTACTGTCTCGGCAATTTCTTCTGTGTACTTAAAGAGCAAGGGAAAGGAAGAAAGGGTTTTAGGGACTTCCCCTTAACAATTATGTCTAGCATGAGCCTTTTGTTAAAGAAGACACCCACAGAAGGACTTACCATTCATCTTACAACTAAATGGAACATTAGTAATAGTAATGATATCAGTAGGGATTCTTTTCTCCAAGATCAAGTTGGATTATCCCCCTTTGTCTAGGCCCAAACTTTATATATATATATATATATATATATATATATATACACACACACACACACATATATATATGTGAAATATTATATATATGTATATATATCAATATCTATCTATATATAAACTTTTAAAGATGTTTTAATAGTTTCATATTTCTGCTATTCCAAAATAGTTTAAATAATCCAAATTATTGGTGCATAGTTCTGGAGGTCAGAAGCCTAAAGTTGATCTAATTGAACAAAAATCAATGTGTGTAGGCATTACTTATGGAAATAATATAGAATGTGTAGAATTTATTTATTTGCCTCATCAGCTTAAGCTTCTGGGTTGGAGGCTCCATTCTCTATCATTCTTCCAATTTCATGAAATATATTGTTTTGGATTATATAAATATAAAATTTTCAAAAACATTGGGAATTTTCCATGTATGCCATAGGGATTCAATCCATCATATAGTGGCTTACTGACAGATGTTTCAAAGAGAATTCCATCTCAATTGGATGAATATCTGAGTTATGCAATTAACCTCATCAAATAATCTTTCCTGTGACTGCATATTATGACAATTTGATCTTTATGAGGTATCATTAAAAAAAATTACAGCAACAAGATTCTTCTTTTTCTGTAGACCATACTTTCTTGACTGCCTATCTTTAAATTGTAGTATCTTTTACAATCTGTATTTAGTGGGAATTTCCAAGTCATTAGCTACCAGTTACTTATTATGTAATATTTTCCTCATCAATTTATCTGTTTTCTCTCACATTTTAGCATAAGCATCAAGAAGAAAGTAGACCACACCTTCAAAACTGTGCTTGGAAATTCCTCACCTAAATGCTCAATTTCATCACTTACAAATTTTGCTTTCCTCATAAGTGCAGTACACAATTCCACAGTGTTCTTTCACTGTGTAACAAAGACATACTTTTCTCCAGTTTTCCATGAAATATTCCTCAATTCCTTCTGAGCCTTCACTAGCAGTGCTTCTAATATGCATATTTCCTCTCAAAATCTATTCCTGATGATTTAGATAAGGCAGTATATGTTTTCTCTATCATGCTCCTGGCTTTATTTTGAGCCATTATTGGTATATTTCTACTAACATTCTGTGCAAGGCTTTTTCCATCATGCTTCTGAAACTTTTTCAGCCTCTTCTGCCTGTTCAATCAAAAAATGACTTCCACAGTTTTATATATTTGTTGCAGGTACTTCATTTCCAGGTAATAGAATTTTTATTACTTTCTTATTGATGCTCTAACAAAACATAATTGTTTAACCATGCAAATGTATTATCGTACAATTCTACAAGTGAGAAGTCTGCAATGATTCTAACTATGCTAAAATCAAGTCATTTTGCTTGAGAGGAAATTCCATTTTATTTTATTTTTTGTCTTTTACACCTTCTAGAGGCCACTTACTATCATTCATCCATTTCCTCCTTATTCCATCTTCAAAGCCTGCAATGTCAGCCTGAGACCATCTCAGGCTGCTATTTCTCTGGTTTTCCTCTTCTACCTCACTCTTTCTCATTTAAGGACTCTTGTGATTAGATTGGGCCCATGAAAATAACCCAGATTAATCTATATCTTAAAGCTAGTTTAATAATAACTGTGATCCCCTATTTAACCTTGAAATTAAATATAACATTAACATGAACATCTAAAAGAACATTTATTCAATATATCACAAATGCAATCAGGCTGTAATAAGAATTATATTACTTTTAGACAAGATTGTGTTGCTTGAGAGCCTAACTAGCAGTTATTGTTTGGGGATTGCTTTACTTTTTTTCTTCTATTTTTCCATGGCTAATTCTATATTTCTGAGATGATTATGTTTGTGTGTGAATATGTCCTTTTTCATAACTTCTTACTCTCATTCCTCACTTTCTTGGTTAAAGGACTAGCTGCAGCAACCAGCATAATCTTCTCCTATCAAAATATCATTATTACAGCCAGCCAGGGGTTAAATGAAATAACGTCTAGTTGTTTATCCTTGCCCAAGGTTAGAAAATGAGAGAACTTTGCCATTTATAGTGTATATTGATTTTCCAAAAAAATCCTCTGAGATAAGTAGCATATGTATTATTGTCCTGATTTTACAGGTGATGCAAGTAAGGCTCAGAGAGGATCTCCTCATACAGGAAATAATACAGGATCAGATGTGACACAAATTTTTGGACAGTACTCATCCTTGCCCAATTGTTTCTCACTATTCTGATTTAGTATTGTCTGTCTCTGAGCTGGACCTAATCAATTGATTGTTCCTTCCTTGGGTTCAAGCATGCTTAATCACAAAATTGAAAAGAGAGATTTAGATATTGTTAAAATATTCTTTTGGGCCTTCTTCCTCTGCTGTCCTTTCCATTTTCAAGCCATCTCTTCCTCTCACTCCTATTCGTCTCCACATAGATCTAACAGAAATAGAATTATTTAAAGATAAATAAATGCTAACAAAATTTAATTCCAACATTTTTATAATTGGTACAGTGAGAATCATTGTTGTTAGTACGTGTGAGATTAATGTAGAGATTAAGAAAGGATGAAATTTGGAAGTGGACAAAGATTTTTGTTTTAGGGTGAAAATACCAAGAAAAAATATATAGACTCCTGTATCAAATTGTCCAAGTAAGGAAACCTTGAAAGAGTGTTGTTTCTTGTATTTTAATCTATAAAGTATATAAGTGATAATCATAAATTTTTTATACACATGGCCTTAGGGACTGTTTCCTTTGCTGTGTTTTTCCCATCCTCTCAAACAATTGAAGGTGAGAGATTTATTTCTCAGTATGCATTGGGGGTAATGGTGGGGTCATTAAATTAACTAATATTTTCTGAGCACCAGAAATGTGCTAGGCATTAACTTAGATGCTTTCCATATATTATTCCATGAAATACTCGTAAATTTTGTTAAGTAAGTGGTGATGACTTTTTACAGACGAGGTAAACAAGAGTTAGAGAGGTTAAGTAACTAGTGCAAAATTATACAACCATTAAATTTTATAGCTACTTGTAGAAAGACTTAAATAATTAAATAGTATAACCAGTAGTTCTATGCCTACTCTAACTTCACAAGGGCATTCCACATGTTACTATATTGCTACTATTTAAGACAAGAAATCTCAGTTTTAAGACTTCAAAAATAATGAAAAGAACTTGAGTAGAAAATGGTTCAAGGCCCAGCAACCTGCTGGCGTGGTAGTCACGTCACCTCAATTGGAGTAGGGGCAGAGCAGAGCCACCTCCCCCATCCGGTATAGGCCCAGCGACTCGCTGGCATGGTAAACACATCACCCCAATTGGAGTAAGGGCAGAGCAGAGCTGCCGCCCGCGCCTGCAAGGTAGGCAGACCTGCGACGGGCCAGCACAACAGGCCCAGCGGCCTGTCAGCGTGGTAGACAGATCACCCCAATTGGAGGAGGAGCACAGCCGCCGCCCGCCCCTGCAAGGGAAACTTTTCAACTATACAAGAGCGATATAAATATATAGGGGGGAAATTCAATAACAACAGTTTCACCAAGCAGAAAGAAACGTGAGCAGTATGAAAAGACAAGGAAAGAAAGGACCACAAGAAATGCAGGTCAACTCAACTTTAGAAGAGGTAATAGCTGCAGCAGATGGAATGTCAGATAAAGAATTCAAGATATACATGCTTCAGATGATCTGGAGTCTCAAGGAAGACATTAGACAGCAAAATCAGACAATGAAAGATCACTTCGATAATGAATTACATAAACAAATCCAAGAATCAAAAGATCAACTATACAGGGAGATAGAGGTTATAAAAAACAAACAAACAGAAATCCTAGAAATGCAGGAAGCAATAAACCAACTTAAAAACTCAATTGAGAATACTACCAGCAGAGTAGAACACTTGGAAGAGAGAACATCAGACAATGAAGACAAAGTATTTCAACTTGAAAAGAACAAGACTGTTAAGAAACCATGAGCAGAACATCCAAGAAATATGGGATAACATAAAGAGACCAAACTTAAGAGTCATTGGGATACAGGAAGGTATAGAGGTCCAAACCAAAGGAATGAGCAACTATTCAATGAAATAATATGAGAAAACATCCCAGACTTGAAGAATGAGACAGAATCCCAAATCCTAGAAGCCTACAGGATGCCGAATGTGCAAAATCATAAGAGATCCACACCTAGACACATTATAATGAAGATGACCAACATACAGAATAAGGAGAGAATTTTAAAAGCTACAAGAGAAAGGAAGCAGATTACATTTAGGGGTAAACCAATCAGGATAACAGCTGATTTCTCAACACAGACTCTGAAAGCTAGAAGAGCCTGGAATAAACATATTTCAAACACTGAAAGAAAATGGGTTTCAACCAAGAATTGTGTATCCAGGAAATTAAGCTTCAGGATGGAAGATGAAATTAAAACCTTTCACAATAAACAAAAGTTAAAAGAATTTGCAGCTAGAAAACCATCTCTTCAAAACATCCTCGGCAAAATATTACAGGAAGAGGAAATGGAAAATAACAATGAAAACCAACAGTGGGAGGTAGGACAGTAAAGGGGGGAAAATAATCAAAGAGGAAAACAAACCATGTTTAGTAACATAAATAAACAAATATGGCTGGAAGAACAACCCATATCTCAATAATAACTGTAAATGTTAATGGCTTAAACTCACCAATTAAGAGACACAGACTAGTAGAATGGATCACAAAACAAAACCCAACAATATGCTGCCTACAGGAAACGCATTTGATAGGAAAAGACATACATAGACTGAAGGTGAAAGGTTGGAAAAAATCATATCACTCATATGGACTTTGGAAACCAGCAGGAGTGTCCATACTCATATCAAATAAAATAGATTTCAAGCCAAATTTAATCAAAATGGATAAAGAGGGACACTACATACTGCTCAAGGGAACCATACACCAACAAGACATAACAATCATAAATATATATGCCCCAAACAATCGTACAGCTGTGTTCATCAAACAAACTCTTCTCAAGTTCAAGAGTCTAATAGATCACCATACAATAATCATGGGAGACTTCAACCCACCTCTCTCACCACTGGACAGATCTTCCAAACAAAAGTTGAATAAGGAAACTATAGAACTCAATAACACAATTAATAATCTAGACTTAATTGACATATATAGAATATACCACCCAACATCAAGCAGTTACACTTTTTTCTCAGCAGCACATGGATCCTTCTCAAAAATAGATCATATATTATGTCACAGGGCAACTCTTAGACAATATAAAGGCGTAGAGATAATACCATGCATCTTATCTGAACATAATGGAATGAAACTGAAAATCAATGATAAAAGAAGGAAGGAAAAATCATGCATCACTTGGAGAATGAACAATAGGTTACTGAATGATCAATGGGTTATAGAAGACATCAAGGAGGAAATTAAAAAATTCTTAGAGATAAATGAAAATACAGACACAACATATCGGAATCTATGGGAGACATTGAAAGCAGTTCTAAGAGGAAAATTCATTGCTTGGAATTCATTCCTTAAAAAAAGAAAAAAACCAACAAATAAATGATCTCATACTTCAACTCAAAACCCTAGAAAAAGAAGAGCAAAACAACAGCAAAAGAAGTAGAAGGCAAGAAATAATTAAAATCAGAGCTGAAAATAATGAAATTGAAACAAAAGAAACAATTGAAAAAATTGACAAAACTAAAAGTTGGTTCTTTGAAAAAGTAAATAAAATCGACAGACCCTTAGCCATGCTAACGAAGAGAAGAAGAGAGAGAACTCAAAATACTAGCATACGGGATGAAAAAGGCAATATCACAACAGACACTTCAGAAATACAGAAGATAATCAGAAATTATTTTGAATCCTTATACTCCAATAAAATAGAAGATAGAGAAGGCATTGATAAATTTCTTAAGTCATATGATCTGCCCAGATTGAGTCAGGAGGATATAGACAACCTAAACAGACTAATATCAATTGAGGAAATAGAAGAAAGACTACCAACTAAGAAAAGCCCAGGACCGGATGGGTATACAGCAGAGTTTTACAAAACCTTTAAAGAGGAACTAATATCAATACTTTTCAAGCTATTTCAGGAAATAGAAAAAGAGGGAGAACTTCCAAATTCATTCTACGAGGCCAACATCACCCTGATTCCTAAACCAGACAAAGACACATCAAAGAAAGAAAACTAGAGACCAATATCTCTAATGAACCTAGATGTAAAAATCCTCAATAAAATTCTGGCGAATCGGATACAAAAGCATATCAAAAAAATTGTGCACCATGATCAAGTAGAATTCATTCCTGGGATGCAAGGCTGGTTCAATATATGGAAATCAATAAATGTTATTCACCACATCAATAGACTTAAAGATAAGAACCATATGATCATCTCGATAGATGCAGAAAAAGCATTCGACAAAGTACAGCATCCCTTTCTGTTCAAAACTCTAGAAAAACTAGGGATAACAGAAACTTACCTCAATATTGTAAAAGCAATCTATGTTAAGCCTCAGGCTAGCATCATTCTGAATGGAGAAAAATTGAAGGCATTCCCTCTAAAATCTGGAACAAGACAGGGATGCCCTCTCTCACCACTTCTGTTCAACATAGTTCTCAAAACACTGGCCAGAGCAATTAGACAAACGAAAGAAATTAAAGGCATAAAAATAGGAAAAGAAGAACTTAAATTATCACTATTTGCAGGTGACATGATTCTATACCTAGAAGACCCAAAAGGGTCTACAAAGAAACTACTAGAGCTAATAAATGAATTCAGCAAAGTGGCAGGATATAAAATCAACATGCAAAAATCAAAGGCATTCCTGTATATCAGCGACAAATCCTCTGAAATGGAAATGAGGACAACCACTCCATTCACAATATCCTCAAAAAATAAAATAAAATGCTTGGGAATCAACCTAACAAAAGAGGTGAAAGACTTATACAATAAAAACTACAGAACCCTAAAGAGAGAAGTAGAAGAAGATCTTAGAAGATGGAAAAATATACCCTGTTCATGGGTAGACAGAAGTAACATTATCAAAATGGCAATATTACCAAAAGTTCTCTATAGGTTTAATGCAATGCCAATCAAAATTCCAATGGCATTTCTTGTAGAAATAGAGAAAACAATCATGAAATTCATATGGAAAAATAAAAGACCCAGAATAGCAAAAACAATGCTAAGCAGGAAGTGTGAATCAGGCGGTATAGCCATACCAGACTTCAAAGTATACTACAGAGCAATATTAACAAAAACAGCATGGTACTGGTACCAAAACAGGCGGGTGGACCAATGGTACAGAATAGAGGACACAGAAACCAATCCACAAAACTACAACTATCTTATATTTGATAAAGGGGCTAAAAGCATGCAATGGAGGAAGGATAGCATCTTCAACAAATGGTGCTGGGAAAATTGGAAATCCATATGCAATAGAATGAAACTGAATCCCTTTCTCTTGCCATGCACAAAAGTTAACTCAAAGTGGATCAAGGAGCTTGATATCAAATCAGAGACACAGCGTCTGATAGAAGAAAAAGTTGGCTACGATCTACATACTGTGGGGTCAGGCTCCAAATTCCTCAATAGGACACCCATAGCACAAGAGTTAATAACTAGAATCAACAAATGGGACTTACTCAAACTAAAAAGTTTTTTCTCAGCAAAAGAAACAATAAGAGAGGTAAAAAGGGAGCCTACATCCTGGGAACAAATCCTTACTTCTCACACTTCAGATAGAGCCCTAATATCCAGAGTATACAAAGAACACAAAAAAATTACACAATAAGATAACAAATAATCCAATCAACAAATGCGCAAAGGACCTGAACAGACACTTCTCAGAGGAGGACATACAATCAATCAACAAGTACATGAAAAAATGTTCACCATCTCTAGCAGTCAGAGAAATGCAAATCAAAACCACCCTAAGATACCATCTCACTCCAGTAAGATTGGCAGCCATTATGAAGTCAAACAACAACAAGTGCTGGAGAGGTTGTGGAGAAAAGGGTACTCTTGTACATTGCTGGTGGGACTGCAAACTGGTGCGGCCAATTTGGAAAGCAGTATGGAGATTCCTGGGAAAGCTGGGAATAGAACCACCATTTGACCCAGCTATTCCCCTTCTCGGTCTATTCCCTAAAGACCTAAAAAGAGCATACTACAGGGATACTGCCACTACGATGTTCATAGCAGCACAATTCACAATAGCTAGACTGTGGAACCAACCCAGATGCCCTTCAATAGATGAATGGATAAAAAAATGTGGCATTTATACACAATGGAGTATTACTCTGCATTAAAAAATGACAAAATCATAGAATTTGGAGGGAAATGGATGGCATTAGAGCAGATTATGCTAAGTGAAGCTAGCCAATCCCTAAAAAACAAATGACAAATATCTTCTTTGATATAAGGAGAGTAACTAAGAACAGAGTAGGGACGAAGAGCATGAGAAGAAGATTAACATTAAACAGGGATGAGAGGTGGGAGGGAAAGGGAGAGAGAAGGGAAATTGCATGGAAATGGAAGGAGACCCTCAGGGGTATACAAAATTACATACAAGAGGAAGTGAGAGGAAAGGGAAAAAATACAAGGGGGAGAAATGAATTACAGTAGAGGGGGTAGAGAGAGAAGAGGGAAGGGGAGGGGAGGGGAGGGGGGATAGTAGAGGATAGGAAAGGCAGCAGAATACAACAGACACTAGTATGTCAATATGTAAATCAATGGAAGTGTAACCGATGTGATTCTGCAATCTGTATACGGGGTAAAAATGGGAGTTCATAACCCACTTGAATCAAAGTGTGAAATATGATATGTCAAGAACTATGTAATATTTTGAACAACCAACAATAAAAATTAAAAAAAAGAAAATGGTTCAGCTATGTCTGGGTGATGAAACTAAACTAACTCTGGACAGGAAAACCACATACTAAATGTCAAAGAAGTAAGTTGATTACTTCCATATAATAGTAATACATTTGTTATTTGGGTTCTGATTCTTTTATTACTCTGTATTCTATCTTGGATTTAATAATGCCTTCAATAAAAAAAAGAGATTTAACTTTTCACCATACATCATTGACTTCAGAAATTTCGTGCAATTTTTGTGTAAAATATATCTTTAAGGGACATAATGTCTAGGTTTTGGCAACGTAAGGGGGCCCTTTCCAAGGCCTCTTCTGGTCACTCTTCTGTACATTGTAATGCAACCTAGCAGTGATAAAATTTGTGTTCATAAAAGTTGTGATTTTCATTCCCATTCTCTAGGATTACATTTTAAAAAAGAGGTCTTTTTATTCTCTTCTTTTTCAGTAGGCTTCTTAACATATTAGCTATGAAAACTTATCTATTGCTCATTCTTTTTTCTCCTTCTACTTCTTCTCTCTCCTTTGTTATGGTTTAGATATGAGATGTCCCCCAAAAGCTCATGTGTGAGACAATGCAAGAATAGTCAGAGGTGAAATGATTAGTTTTTGACAGTTATAAACCAATAGGTGGATTGATCCATTGATATGTATTAACTGGGCAGTAACTTTATGCAGGCCAGGTGTGGCTGGAAGAAGTAGGTCACTGGGGACATGCCTTTATGTGTTTATATTTTGTCCCTGGTAAGGAGAGTTTTCTCTCTCTGCTTCCTGTTGTCATGTTCTTCAGTGCTTTAATCCACCATGTAGTTCTCCCTCACCTTGGTCCCAGAGCAATGGAAGTCTGCTGACCACGGACTGGACTTCTGAAACTGTGAGCCCTAAAGAATCTTTTTCTCCTCTAAATTGTTCTTGTCAAGTTTTTTGTCAAAGTGACTCAGAGTTGATTTAAAAAAAAAAACAGCCTTTAATAGTTTTCTCTTGCTTCTTCTGAATTTAGTTTTTAAAAGTTATATGTAGTATGCTGAAACTTTTGCATCAAGGGCTGGGGTTGTGGCTCAGAGGTAGAGCACACACCCAGGGTGCGTGAGTCACTGTGTTTGATCCTTAGCACCACATAAAAATAAAGATATTGTGTCCACTTATAACTAAAAAATAAATATTTAAAAAAAGAAACTTTTTCATCAAGTATCTTTGCCTTTTGGGAGAAAGGAAGCCAACAATTAAATAAAAAGCAGTAGTCTGCTTGATGGATATTCGTCAATGACTTTTTTCTTATTTTTTTTTCATATTATCTATTCTGACTGTGAAGACTGTTGGAGAACTCCTGTATATTTCCTCCCAATTGACATCCATGGTCTTTTGGAAAGCCATATTTTATGGTTTGTCAACAATATGTGTCAAGAATAGAATTAAGTGTCTTTTTCATAACAAGACTATTTGAGGAGAACAAGTAGATCACTAGTCAACTTATGCTGACTTAGCTAAAAGAATAAAGATTAATGATGATGAAATCATTTTTCTTCCCTTATTTAATTGCTAAGTGTATTACCTTGGCAGTACTTTTATTGTCTACCACAATTGAATACAAAAGACCCAAGCCCAAATAAGCTTTAGTATAGAACATTTCTGATAACTTCCATTACCAATCACTACATAGCTCCATGAATCTAATTTCTTCTCAGACAAAAGAACAAAGACTGTGCTTCAGAAATTAGCATGCTTGTTTATATTGGAAAATATATCACTAAAAATCTGTTACTTTTCTTTACTATCAATGGTTTATATTCAGAATCCATGGCAATCTTATTTTCTCTTTATATATATTCTGTGTTTTCATCTTGTCATTTATACAATGAAAAGTGAGCTTACCTTAAATAAGTTGACTCATAATTAAAGTTCCCTTTTTGAATATGGAAATATGAACAGTAAGTATATTGAAAAATTATACTTTTGATAATACAGCTTATTTCAGCTAATGAATTTGTTCAATGTAAAATGTATGTATATTGTTTCTCAAGACCCTGATTAAATGTAATGTTTATTTTTGAGACTAGAACTTTTTTTGTCTGGGTTTTGGCATAAAATATGGTCACTGGTTTCAAGCAAAGAAAATCTCCTGTCCCAAATATTATCTTTCTTATCTTCCATTTCTCTGCTTTACCTTTATTGATGAATATACTCATTATAAAGACTCATCTATTAATTATGCAAGTAAAAGCATTATAAATGTCACAGAATTTTTAGCTGAAATAAACAGTAAATATATTACAAAAGGCAGCTTTTCTGTATGTGCACACACTATGCTTTCATGATGGAAAATAAAACAAAATGTTTACATCAGTAATGATGTGTAAAATTTTTTCTTAGATATATTCACCAATGAAGATGCCTAAAAGTATACTTTCTGCCCTTGAATTCATATACTTAAGTGTTTCTAACTTTACCATATGCTCAAGCAGCAAGGTTAGGTAAGAGCAGTTTAATATATGTATATATAAATATATATTTACAGTTAGGGCTGGTAGTGAGCCCTATGTTCCTGCTGTTTTCATGGGTGCACATCACTGTCAGAACTCAAAGCAGGAAAAACACAGGGACACTGTGATTCCTGCTGCTGGCTATTCCTGTGCACTATGTAGGCCAATATCACTGCCAAGAAAGGTACTTAAGCCCACTACTGGAGCTGCCAGAGATAGAGGCCCTTGCCAGTTACAGAGATTGCCTCAACAGTGCTTGGGGAAACATCCATCTCCTGAGCAGTACCACCATTCCCACTGGCACACTGGCCATACAATAGATATTCCACAACAAAAACATTCACCACACCTGTCTTGGCCACTAGAGCATCTCAAAACCTATGTGCCCCTATAGGGCTATGTAGGGCTACAATGGCAGGTGCTATGCCCAGAGTCATTACTTACAGCTGATGAAGATAAAGGGAAACTGCAGTATGGTGTCCTTCCAGAGCCAAAATTAACATTGCATGCCAAACTAACACCCCAAGTCACATATTTGATATAAAGGTCATCCCATAAAAAGAGTTGAATTAACTCATCCACCAAATGCACAAATCTTAACATAAAGAACACAATAAATGAAAAAAAAACAAGATTGCATGATGACTCCAAAAAACTCTTTAGCAATAAATCCCAAATAAAACAATACTAGCAAAACACTTAATAATTTAAAAATGAGGGGCAGGTGAAATTTAAAGGTTGATTGTAAAGAAACTCGATGAAATTCTAGAGAATGCGCAGAGTTGTTGAAATAAATTAGGAAAATAATGCATGATGAGAATGAAAAATTCAGCAAAGATATAAAGATCTTGAAAAGAACCAGAGATATTTGAAATGATGTCCTTAATTAGTCAAAAGAAAATATATTTGAAAGGCTCAAGAACAGATTAGATCAAGTGGGAGGAAGAATACCTGAACTTTAAGATATTTTTTTTTAAATATCCCAGCCAGAAGAAAAGAAAGAAAAAAGAGGAAGACAGCCTCTGAGACCTTTGAGACCTTGGGGACAGTATTAAGGAAACAAGTATTCACATTCTTTGGGATACCACAGGGAGAAGAAAAAAGAGAAAGTCATAGATAAATCCATTAAGTGAAGGTTGGGAATATAGCTGAGTGATACAGTGCTTGCCTAGCATGCATGAGTCCCAGGGTTCAGTCCCCACTACCACAAAATAGTTCACCCATTGAGAGGAAAGGAAGATGGTGGCATAGAAAGAGGCTTCACGTCCCAGATCCTGTGCAGACTGGAATTGAAATAGCTGTAGAACAGCTGCTAAATGAGGTAGATTACTGAGGGGATGTACTGAGGTTAAATATTGGAAATTCAGAGACTTGGGGAGAATGGAAGAGTTTGGTTAGTGGAACAAGGAATGAGGGAGTGAGAAAGATTTAATCATTTCTGAACCTTCAACCCTGGCCATCACCAGGACAAGTGACTGAGGAGGAGTCACAGAAATGGAATGGAAGAGAGACATATATGAAAAAATAATTACAGATACAGCAGCAGAGAGAAGTCAGACTGAATTTGGCTGAACCCAGAACTGCACAGTGGGCAGCAGTTTGAGAAGTATTCCACTTTTCTTAACATAAAAGCAGAACTGTGGCAGGGAACCATCTTACTGGGGCTCCATAAGCCTTGTGCCCTAAGCTTGCACCTTAGGGAAACAAAATCCCTTTCATTTTAATCTCCCCTGGAGATCACAAAAAAAGTACCACAGAGGAACAAACTGGTAGCTAGCCACCTGAATAATTTATACAGAGAGATCACTGTGAACCTAAAGCCATCAATATAGGCTGACCAGAAGAGAGAACAAAGCAGGACCCAATCCACTGCTCAGATGCATGGCACTTCTCCTGACACTGAAGACCCTCAACACACAAAATCTCATGTCCAGACCTGAGGATTGGGTCTGATGGGCAGAGGATGCACCAATTGAGTTCCTCTACAAAACCAGGAGACCCACAGTTTCCCAGGCCACCTGTAGAATCTCCAGAGCCAACTGTATCTGCCCTAAAGAAGGAGAGTGAAGTGAAGTCTTGGTAAATAGCTCTGACCAATGGGACTTGTCCACATGCATTGAGAAAACCCTGAGAGCACAAAAAATGGCCACCAGTGCCAAATAGGAATTTAAATATTAGGCTGGGAATGACACAATCTTCAGATGGCCCACCAGCTAACAGGCCTATAACAATATACTCAAAGCCATCTAGGTTCATGCCAGATGAAAAGTATTGGAAAAATATTGGGTATATAAGGTACAGTGATGAAGCTCCATACAGTAATTTGAAGAGAGTCTGTAAATACCTCAGCAAGGAGAACTTTTAGTATTTTTTATATTTTTAAATTTTACCATACTATATTCGATGTTGGTTTCTTTGATTTCTTGTCATTTCATGTTATTTCATACTTTTATATAATTTTAAGTAGTTTTATTTCATTAATTATATTTTTTCATTGTGTCATTTTTTTCTAATTGGTATTCCCTCATCATTTTTCTTCTTGTTTTTAATTCTGTGCATTTTCCTACACACACATCATTTTTCTTTATTCATTTTCTTCTTTTTACCTATTTTTTCTTTTTCTTTACCCCCCACCTTTTGCCCCCATTTTCTATGTAGCTTAATATTAATTTTATTTTTTCTGTTACTTAATTTTTCATTTCATGCTATACAATCTCCCCACTTTCTACTCTTTGGTTAATAGAATGGGAGAATATTTTCTATATTTTTATTATATGTTGTTAAATGATTTGCTGGCAACCTGTAGATGCTACTGATGTTTACTCTCTCCTCTCAAAACAGAGATGGGGATCAAACACAGCACTTTGAATATCTCAAATGGGTGCTTTGAGGGTGAGATAAATTCTCAAACTTGGGGACATTGTAAAGAGAAAGCAGCTCACTAAAAAGACAGTGGTAAAAATGTTCATCCCAACTGAAGAGCAATTTCCAAATATAAATACCAGTAGCATGAGAATACAAGAAGATAAGATGCTTCCATATGTTCAAAATTTCCCAAATACTAAATGGAAATATACTGAGGTGGAGGAAATGATGAACAAAAAATTCAAAAAGTTGATTTTTAAAATGATTAATTTATTAAAAGAAAACCTAAGGAATGTGCTAAGGGAGAAAGAACATTTCAATCATGCAATATGGATGCTGAAAAAATAATCAGAAATCTTGGAAATAAAATACTCATTTAGACAAATAAAAAAAAAAACTTATTGGAGATTCTCACCAGCAAAGTAAATCAACCAGAAGAAAGAATATCAGGGCTGGGAGACAATGGAAGACAACATACATGTATTAGAACACTAGATAGTAATAAAGAAAAAATAAACTAGGAACAGAATATACGAGAGCTCTGTGACAACATTAAAAGGCCAAACTAAAGAATCATAGGCCTTAAGGAGAGAAAGGAGACACAGACTGATGGCATAGAAATTATATTTGTAGCCACAGGACCTTGCTCTTGGGTTGGATCTACTCACTGACTGCAGGTTTCCACAGCAGACTTTTCACTTTCTTCGTGTCTCTAACTTCCTGGTGTCTTCCTTGAAGCTTTGGCCTCACTTTTTTATCTTCCTCACACATCAACATCTCAGAGGCTGTCCACAGGGATTCCAAATCTGGCACTCATTATCTGGCCTCCCAGGTCTTCCTTTGAAATATCAGTGGAAGCTTCTTGACTTCATAACTGTTTTTTGTTTTTTTGTTTTTTTGTTTATTGTTACCAGGGATTGGACTCAGGGGCACTCAGCCCTTGAGCCACATCCCCAGCCTTATTTTTTATTTTATTTAGAGACAGGGTCTCTTTCACTGAGTTCCTTAGCACCTTGCTTTTGCTGAGGCTGGCTTTGAACTCGATATCCTCCTGCCTCAGCCTCTCAAGCCACTGGGATTACAGGCATGTGCCACCACATCTGGCATAACTGTTGAATTTTTCATACCTTCAAAACTAGTATCATCTGGATAATTCCCAGTTCTGCTGTCAGTGGAAATAGTAGCTGGGGTCCATTGTACCATGGCTGCAGAGGCATTTCTGTAAAGATGAACATAGTGAAGGGAATTCTGGGGCAACAACTTCCTAGGTGGCCCCCAGGGCAAACAGTATGTCCCAGCACTCTCTTCTCAAAGCAAAGTATTTTAAATGAACTTTCACTTTTACATACTTGAGCCTGAGATGGGTAAGTTCTGGCCAATTCCTAATATGAACTCAAGACATCTTTCCTATTGTCACTATACAAATTATTTGGCTTCTTTTTAGTGATGCTGATCTCTTCAGCAATCATATCTTCCTTGGCCAAAACTTTCATGAGCTTTTCTGGCCAAATTATAAGTTTTCAAATCTTTCAGCTAAGCTTTTTGTTCATGATTATCACAATAAAACTGACCAAAATCAGCCAATAATACCCACGTGATCATCTTAATACTGCACTGCCTTGAAATTTCCTCCAACTGATTAGTATGCCATATTTCATTTCAACCACACACAAAGTCTCAGAACATAGACAAAATGTAGACATGTTCTTTTCCAGAATGTTATCAGCATGGCCTCTAGTCCAATTCCCATTAGAATCCAAGTTCCCATCTGGAACTTCATGAATTCAGTCTACATTTTACTGTTCCTATTGGCATTCTTGTCTTCTGAGCTCCCACCAGAATCACCAATGAATGAAGCTCTGCTTAAAACATTCCAAGGCTTTTATACTAGCATCACCAAACATTTCCAAATTCTTCCTGAAAACCACTTCCAAATGTTTTTTAAACTATATGGCCAGGTATAGTCATAGTAATGACTCTACTTCTCTGTACAATTTTCTGTATTCTTCAGATTTTCATCACTGTGACAAATATCTGATATAAACAACTTAGAGAACTTAAGATTTATTTTGGCTCAGTTTCAGAGGTTGTGAACCATGACAGACCAGCTCCATTTCTCTGGGTCTAAGGCAAGTCTGAACATTAAGGCAGAATGCTGTGGAAGAAGGATGCTGCTCAGTTCATGAAAAACAGGAATTTACATAGACACAACACAGGGAGCAAAGACAAGATATTGTCCCTCAGCAAACTCCTCTAGTGATACATGCCCTCAAACTAGGCCAAACATTCTATAGTTTATGCCAAATTCCAGTAGTCCATTCAAGTTATTAATCCATCAAATGGATTAAACTACTGATGAAGTTAGAGGCCTCATGATTTAATCATTTCCAAAAAGTCCCACTTCTGAACATTGCTGCATTGGAGAGTAAACCTCACCACATTAGACTTAGGAGTACATTGTGAATCTAAGCCATAGCACCTCCCAACAAAAAATGAACCAGAGCTTGATAGATTCACAGCTAAATTTTACCAGGTTTTAAAGAAGAATTAATATCAATACTCCTCAAATTAATCCATGAAATTGAAAGGGAGGGAATGCTTCAGATTTAGGCTGTGAATCTTGTATCACACTCACCAAAACCAGGTAAACATACTTCAAATAAAGAAAAGTACAGAACAGGGGCTTGGATAGTGGTTCAGTGGTAAAGTGCTTTCCTAGCACACAAAAGGCTCTGGGTTCAATCCTCAGCACCACATAAAAATTAAACAAAGGTTATTGCATACACCTACAACTAAAAATAAATAAAGAAAGAAAAGTACAGAACAATATCATTGATAAACAGATATTAAAAGTTCTCAATAAATAGCAATTTATATTCAATTTCACATTAAAAAGATGGTTACACCATGGTTGCATTGAATTAATCCCAGGGATGCAAGTTTGGTTCAACATATGTAAATTAATAAATGTAATACACCACATAAATAGAACCAATTCCCAAAATCACATAATCACCTTAATAGATTCAGAAAAAGTTTTTGACAAAATTCAACACAACCCCATGATAAAAACCCTAAAGAGGGCTGGGGTTGTGGTTCATTGTTAGAGCACTTGCCTAGCATGTGTGAGGCACTAGGTTTGATCCTCAGCACCACATCAAAATACGTAAATAAAAGAAAGGTATTGTGTTCATCTACAACTAAAAATATTTTTTTTTATAAAAACCCTGAAGAAACCACAGATGGAGGGAATCTACCAACCCAAAGCCAATCTCATCTGGAAAGGTTAAAAAAGTACAGGAAATTTTCACTAAAATAGGAACATGAAAAGAATGTACACTGTCATCACTCCTATTCAAGGTACTATTTGCAATTTTAGCCAGAGCAATTAGACAAGAGAAAGAAATGAAAGGGATACACATAATAAGGGAAGAAGTCAAATAATTCCTATTTGCAGATGACAAGGTCCCATGTTTAGAACACCCAAACGCTTCCACCAGAAGTCTTTTGGAGCCGATAAACAAATTCAGCAAAGTAACAGGATACAAAAATCAACATTAAAAGTGAACAGCTTTTCTATATACTACTAATGAATCTGCTGAGAAAGAAATCAGGAAAACAACTCACAGTAACTTCAACAAATACCAAGCAAAAAGCCTAACCAAAGAGATGAAAGTTATCTATTAAAAAATTGTAGAAATCTGAAGAAACATATTGAAGATAGAGCTTGGGGTATAGTTTATTGGGAGAACATCTACCTAGCATGTCCAAGGTAATGGTTTTGATAATCATCACTACACCAAAAAAAAAATGTTTGAAGAACACTAGAAGTTGAAAAGGCCTCTCATGTCCTTGCATTGACAAAATTAATATGTTTTCAAGTGGCCCGATTACCAAAAGTGGTTCTCAGGCAATTATCATCAGAATACCCATGATAATCTTCAACAAACTAAGAAAACAATCCTACAATTCATATGGGAGAACAAAAGACCCAGAATAATCAAAAGAATCCTGAGCAAATAGAGCAATGCAGGGGCTGCAGATATAGCTCAGTGATAGCTATATGCAATGGCCATGGGTTCAATTCCCAGGCCATTGCATATAGCTATGTGCAAGGCCATGGGTTCAATTCCCAGGACTGAAACAATAACAACAACAACAAAGTGATGGAGGCATCACAATATACAATTTCTTTTTTTTCCTTTTTTTTATTGGTTGTTCAAAAATTTCAAATTTTACTACAGAGTCATAGTCACTAAAACAGCATGATACTGGTATAACATGATACATATAGACCAAGGTAAAAGAATATAAGACATAGAGACAAACCCACAGATATTCATTCATCTGATTCTTGACATGTATGCCAAAACATACAGTGAAGAAAACACAGTCACTTTAACAAGTGATGCTGGGAAAACTGGATATCTATATATAGATTAATGAACTATCTCTCCCCCTGTACAAAAGCCAACTCTAAATAGATCAAAGACCAAAGAATAAATCCAGAAGCTTTGCAAATATTAGAAGAAAAAATAGAAGAAATCCTTCAAAATATAGGCACAAGTAAAGACTTCCTAAATAAAACCCCTATAAATAAGGAAACGAGATAAATTGATAAATGGGACATAATCAAATTTAACAGCTTCTGAACAGCAAAGGGAATAGCAAAGAAAACAACAGTGTGAAAGTAAAACCAACAGAATGAGGAAAAAAATCTCTGCCAGCCACTCCTCTAAAAGAGACCTCCTCGGTATAGCGATACCAGAGCTCAAACTGTACTACAGAGCAATAGTAACAAAAACAGCATGTACTGGTACCAAAACAGGCGGGTGGACCAATGGTACAGAATAGAGGACACAGAGACCAATCCACAAAATTACAACTTTCTTATATTTGATAAAGGGGCTAAAAGCATGCAATGGAGGAAGGATAGCATCTTCAACAAATGGTGCTGGGAAAACTGGAAATCCATATGCAACAAAATGAAGCTGAACCCCTTTCTCTCGCCATGCACAAAAGTTAACTCAAAGTGGATCAAGGAGCTAGATATCAAATCAGAGACTCTGCGCCTGATAGAAGAAAAAGTTGGCTCCGATCTACATATTGTGAGGTCGGGCTCCAAATTCCTTAATAGGACACCCATAGCACAAGAGTTAATAACTAGAATCAACAAATGGGACTTACTCAAACTAAAAAGTTTTTTTTCTCAGCAAGAGAAACAATAAGAGAGGTCAATAGGGAGCCTACATCCTGGGAACAAATTTTTACTCCTCACACTTCAGATAGAGCCCTAATATCCAGAGTATACAAAGAACACAAAAAAATTACACAATAAGATAAAATAACCAAATCAACAAATGGGCCAAGGACCTGAACAGACACTTCTCAAAGGAGGACATACAATCAATCAACAAGTACATGAAAAAATGCTCACCATCTCTAGCAGTCAGAGAAATGCAAATCAAAACCACCCTAAGATACCATCTCACTCCAGTAAGATTGGCAGCCATTATGAAGGCAAACAACAACAAGTGCTGGCGAGGATGTGGGGAAAAGGGTACACTTGTTCACTGCTGGTGGGACTGTAAACTGGTGAGGCCAATTTGGAAAGCAGTATGGAGATTCCTGGGAAAGCTGGGAATGGAACCACCATTTGACCCAGCTATTGCCCTTCTCAGACTATTCCCTGAAGACCTTAAAATAGCATACTAGAGGGATACTGCCACAACGATGTTCATAGCAGCACAATTCACAATAGCTAGACTGTGGAACCAACCCAGATGCCCTTCAATAGATGAATGGATAAAAAAATGTGGCATTTACACACAATGGAGTATTACTCTGCACTAAAAAATGACAAAATCATGGAATTTGCAGGGAAATGGATGGCATTAGAGCAGATAATGCTAAGTGAAGCTACCCAATCCCTAAAAAACAAATGCCAAATGTCTTCTTTGATATAATGAGAACAACTAAGAACAGAGCAGGGAGGAAGAGCAGGAGGAAAAGATCAACTTTAAACAGAGACATGAGGTGGGAGGGAAAGGGAGAGAAAAGGGAAATTGCATGGAAATGGAAGGAGACCCTCATTGATATACAAAATTACATATAAGAGAATTTGAGGGGGAAGGGAAAAAACAAGAGAAAGAATTAAATTACAACAGATGGGGTAGAGAGAGAAGATGGGAGAGGAGGGGAGGGGTGCCGCAGCCCGTCTGGCTGGGCAAAATAACCAGGGGGGGGGGGCGTGACGAATAACTTGTGTATGTTGATACAGCAGGAGTAGGAGCCGTTTATTGTAGGACAAAGAGAGGTATTTATACATTTTGCACAGCTTATCTTAATTAGCATAAACTAGATACATCAGTCAACCAATAAGGAATCTCCACACTTAATGGCTCGCTTTTGTTACTTCTCAAACCACTCCCTCTGGCATTTTGCCAGGCACCATCCAGACTTGTTTACGAACTCTAACATTTCTCTGGCAAAATACCACGTGTTATTTTGACTTGTTTACAGACCTTAACATTTCCCCCTTTTGTTTAATTTAAATAACAACCATAGTGGTTTTTACACAAACACCATAAATAACCTGCTACAAACAGAAAGGGAGGATACAAAATGTCACAATACCAAGCCAATTGATGGCTCCATGCAAGAAGTCCTTGGAAAAATTATACCAGCAATGACACCGTTAGCAAAGATACCCAGAGGGGGGATAGTAGAGGATAGGAAAGTTAGCAGAATACAACAGTCACTAATATGCCATTATGTAAAAATGTGAATGTGTAACTGATGTGACTCTGCAATCTGTATTTGGGGTAAAAATGGGAGTTCATAACCCACTTGAATCAAATGTATGAAAAATGATATGTCAAGAGTTTTGTAATGTTTTGAATAACCAATAAAAAAATTAAAAAAATAAAAGAGACCTCCTTCATTCAGAATATACAAAGAACTCAAAAAATGTAACATAAAAAAACAAATAACCTGGTAAATAAATGGATAAATGAACTAAACAGTTTTAAGGATAAGAATAAATTAATTTAAGAATAACAATAAATAAAAATTTTCAGTTTTAATAATAATAATATATGCTAATGAGGATGTATGTGAAAAGCAACTCTCATACACAGTTGGTGGAATTATAAAATATGGTCAGTATGGAAATCAGGATGAAGATTCAAAAAAAAAAGATAGATCTACTATATGATCCAGCTAGACCACCCCTTGATATTTACCCCAAAGAAATAGTCAAAAGATTTTAAAGGTATATGCATACCCATGTTTATTGCATTGCAGCACAATCTACAATAACCAAGTTATGGGATCAGCCTAGGTCTTCATCAAGATAGAGAGAGAGAGAGAAAGATGAAGTAGATGAATCTTATTTAAGCATAAAGAACAAAATTATGTAATTTTCAGGAAAGTGTATGGAACTGGAGACCATAATTTTAAGTGAAGTATGTCAGATTTAGAGAAAAATCATATTTATTTTATTTCATATGTGAAAGGTAGAAAGAAAAAAATGAAAAAGAGAATTCATTAAATTAGAAGGGGCAACACTAGGGTAGAGGAAGGGGACTCCCTCCAGGGAAAGGGAGGGGTAAATGTAAGATAGTGAATTTAATCAAATTATAATTTTATTCATGCACAAATATGCCACATTATACTCACCATTCTGTATAATTTATGTACATCAGTACAAACGTGTTTGTAAAAAATATTTTCAAACCAAATAAAATATTTGGCTCTAGAGTATCTATATGTTTAAAATTACAGCCAGGTTCAGTGGCACCTCACGAGGCTGAGGCAAGATGATGTTGAGTTCAAAGCTAGCTTCAGCAACTAGATGAAACCCTGTCTCTAAACAAAATACAAAAAAAGGCTGGGGATGTAGCTGGATGGTTAAGTGCTCCTGTATTCAACCCATGGTACAAAAAAAAAGAAAGAAAGAAAAACAAAAAACTAAAATGCTGATGACAGAACACAGACCTAAATAAATGGAGAAACATGTAATGCTTATGAATTGGGAGACTCAAAAGAGTAAAGATGTCCATTTTCCTCAAATTAGCTTGTAGATTGAACACAGTCTCTATAAAAAAAATCTTAGCAAGTTTTTGTAGATATTGTAACTGTTCTAGGTTCTATACCTATAATAATTAAAATGATCTTGAAAAGAGAAATAGAATGGAGACACCCAACATTAAGGCCATTTTGTTGTTGTTGTTTTGGTGGATTTTTTCTGTTTTTTTGTTTTTTTGTTTGTTTGTTTTTGGTTTTGTTTCCAGGAGGAAGAGGTTTTTTTTGTTTGTTTGTTTGGTTGGTTGATTGTTTTTTTTTTTTTTTTTAATTTCTTTTGGTACCAGAGATTGAATCTAGGGGCACTTAAACACCGAGCCACATCCCCAACCCTTTTTATTACCTTTTATTTTGAAACAAGATCTAAGTTGCTTAGTGCCTAACTAAGTTCCTAAAACTGGCTTCAAATTTATAATCCTCCTGATCTGGACTCCCAAGTCACTGGGGATTAAAGGCGTGAACCTGCATATAACTACTATATAACTGCAGTAATCAATAGAGTGTGCTGAAGGAATATGGATCAATAAAGCCAAGAATAGAAAACCCAGGAATAGATACACAAATATGTTTTTTGACAAATGAGCAAGAAGTAAGTTAATGAATGGTTTTCAACAAATGCTGCTGGAGCAATTAAAAATCTAAAAGTACCCAGGTGCAGTGGCACACACCTGTAATCCCAGCAGCTCAGGAGGCTGAGGCAGGAGGATCACCAGTTCAAAGCCAGCCTCAGCAAAAGCAAGTCACTAAGTAACTCAGTGAGAACCTTCCTCTAAATAAAATACAAAATAGGGCTAGAAATGTGGCTCAGTAGCCAAGTGACCTTGAGTTCAATCCCCAGTACCAAAAAAAAAGAAAGAAAGAAAAATATAAAAGCAACAAAATGAGTTTCAACACATACTTCACACCTTCCACAAAAATATGTTCAAAATGACTTATGAACTTAAATGTAAAACTTATAATCATATAACATTTTTAAAAGTACGGTTAAACTTTTGAGACTTTGGCCTAGGTAAAGAGTTCTTAGTCTTGACACCAGAGTGTGATCCATAAAAGGTAAAAAATTATTTGTTAGACCTTATCAAAATTAAAAACTTTTCTCTTGAAAAGCCCATGTAAAGAGAATAAAAAGAACACACACTGGGAGAGTACACTTGCAAAGTATATATCTAACTGTGTATACAGAATGAATAAAGAACTCTCAAAATACAAGAGTAACGAATCCAAATATGGGCTGGGGTTGTGGCTCACCAGTAGAGCACTCACCTAGCACATGCAAGGCCCTGGGTTCAATCCTCAGCACCACATAAAAACAAACAAAATAAAAGTATTGTGTACAACTAAAAAAATAAATATTTTAAAAAAGAACCCAAATAATCCCATTAGAAAAATGGTCAAATATATGAATAGAAATTTCACTGAGTAGGAGAAAAATTGACAAGTAAACATATGAAAAAATATTCAAATCATTAGCCTCAGAGTAATGCAAATTAAAACCAAAACAAAATATGTAAATGTATTAACTAATATAAAGCAAGCAAAAAAAAAAACTACACACATACACACACAAAAGTGATAACATGGATTGTAAGTGAAGATGAGGAGAAATTAGATTGCTCAAGTATTTCTGTTATTATGTAAAATAGTACAGATAGTCTGAAAAAGAATTTGATAGTTTCTACATATACTTACCATATAACTCAGCAATTACAATTTTTAATATTTAGCCTAGAGAAATGAAAATATATGTTCACACAAATATATCTACATGAATGTTCATAGCAGCTTTATACCAAGAACTACAATCAACCACAATATCCTTCAACTGGTAAATGGTTAAACAAAAACTATGCCATGGAATGCTATGTAGTAATTAAAAGGAAAGAACCATTGGTACATGCAACCACTTGTATTAATCTCAAGGGAATTATGCTGAGTTTAAAAAGCTAATCTTTGAAATGCTGGACCCCCTGATGCACTCTGGCTCTCCATCTATCAATGTAGAGCTCCCCTGGTCGCCTCTATCTTGGGACACTGCAACTGCTGCCATAGTCCCCTCCGCATGGTAGTCTGCACCTGGGGAAACCATACAGGGTCTGGAGACAGTTGCCCACCATAGCACCACATATCACAGTGCTTCACCTCTGAAAATGCTGCACAACACCACCACATTGACTGCCCTCACTGCCCCATCTCTGAAAGGGGTCATTTCCATCTTGGGACACCTTCGTCGCCATCTTGGGTTACCTCGGCTGCTGCCATCACCATCTTTAGTTGGGGCAACTCCCATCCTGGTACCTATAGTTCCTTAACCCCACCTCCCAGCCACTAACCCAGCACAGTGCTTGGAGCTATGTGGCCAGCTTCATAGCTCTTGAAACCTGCTCCTGATCTGCCTGATACAGATCAGCTCTCTGCAATAGGTGCAAAAGCCCCAGTTCTCAACCCATAGGACCTCTGTAGAGAGAGGTACCTGATTGAGAAGTAGAAAGGGAGGGGGCGAACAAGATGCAGTTTAAAGACTAAATTACAGACCAGGAACTGTGGGGTCTATAGGCAATCTAGGGTTTAAGAACAGGTGCCCATATCACATGAGTGGTCCCCAAAAGAGAACCTTGGAGTGCAGTCTTCCAACAGTGACCAGCAAGTGGTATACCCCACCTCCAGGAGTTCTGCCTCCAAGACCAACCCTCCCACCCTGATAACCTTCACCATGCTGAGGGTGGAGATACCAGCAAACAACAGACAACCCTACCTACCAGGTGAGAAGGGAAGCAGGAAAGATACTAAACTAAAACAGAAACAATTCTTTAATTTTTATTTGATATTTTTTCTTCTTCTTTTTCCCTCTCTCTTTTCCCACACTTACATAGCCAACATTTGTGAAATCAAGTATTTTTCATGCAATTGGCCACTGAGGACTGGGATGTCTGAATTTAATATTAGTTTTATTGGATATTCTTGTAACTCTTATTGTTACATCTTCCTTTTTAAAATTTTTTTCCTTTATATGTTTTTGTTATCTATCTACCTATATCTCTATTTCTCTTTCTATTTTATTCCCATTTATCTGCTCAGAATCTCATTTTCTCTTTTCTCCTGCTACCAGCCAACTTCTTTTCATTCCTCATTCACACTTCCTAAAATCTAGTACCTCTATATCCTCACTTCCTACCACATTAACAACTCATCCTACACCCAACAGTTCTCTCATTGTCCACCATTAGAATCTGTAGACCCTTAAACAAACCTACTGTTTATATTGTAGATAATAATCAAACATGCCATTTATGTCTATTGTAACAAAACAGTAATCATTTTAATAGGAGATATTTGGTTTAAAGTTGCATGTTGTTTCCATTGAGATATGTTAATATTGACCTCATCCTTAAAGGAGAGGTATTGGAAATCTGCAGGGTCACTATAAGTCTATAGGGTAAAAACTGTAACACCTCAGATCTGCAGTGCTAGAAGGAAAGACACACCAAAAACCTGAAATAAACAAGGAAAGAAGTGCCCCCCAAAAACCAAAATACTACATTATTAGGATCCATGGTCAGTATAGCAGAAGAAAGTTAAGGATGCACATAATTAAAATATTCTGTGAATTAAAGGATGATATTAGAGCAAACAAACAACAAAAAATTACTTCAATAAATAGCTATGTGAGCAAATACAGGAAGCAAAAGATTACTTGAATAAAGAGATAGAGATTCTGGGGGAAAAAAACCAGAAATCCTTGAAATAAAGGAAACAATAAACCAAATTGAAAACTCAATAAAAAAAGCTTCACTAACAGACTAGGTCACTTGGAAGACAAAACCTCAGACAATGAAGACATGATATATAATCTTGAAAATAAAGTTGACCAAACAGTGAAGATTGTAAGAAACCATGAACAGAACCTCTAAGAATTATGGGGTCACATGAAAGGACCAAATTTAAGTATTATTGGGCTAGAGGAAGGCATAGAGATACAAACCAAAGGAATAAACAATCTATACAATTAAATAATGTCAGAAAATTTCCCAAACCTGAACAATGAATTGGAAAAGCCAGTACAAGAGGCTTCCAGTACACCAAATGTAGAAGATCACAACAGATCAACACCAAGTCACACTATAATGAAAATGCCTAGCATACAGAATAAGGATAGAATTTTAAAGGCTGCAAGAGAGAGGAATCAGATTACATGTAGGGGGAGACCAATTCAGATCTCAGCAGATTTCTCAACATAGACCCTCAAATCTCAGAAGGCATGGAACAATGTATATCAAGCTCTGAAAGAAAATAGATGTCAACCAAGGTTCTTATATATAGCAAAATTAAGCTTCAGATTTGATGATGAAATAAGAACCTTTCATGATAAACAAAAATTAAGAGAATTTACAACTAGAAAGTCTGCACTACAGAATATTCTTAGAAAATATTCCATGAGGAGGAAATGAAAAACAACAATGAATATCAGCAAAGGGAGGAACTACACTAAAGGAAAATCGAATCAAAGGGGAAACCAAGTCAAGTTAAAAAACAAAAATGACTGGGAATGTAAACTATGTCTCAATAATAACCCTGAATGTTAATGTCCTAAATTCATCAATCAAAAGACATGGACTGGAAGACTGGATTAAAAAAAAAAGACCCAGGGGCTGCTATTGTGGCTTAGTGGTAAATTCCTTGCCTTGCACATGCAAGACAGTGTCTTTGAGCCTCAGCACCACATAAAAATAAATAAACAAAATGAAGGTATTGTATCCATCTACAACTGAAAAATGAAAAAAAGACCTCCAAGAGATTCATCTCATAGGAAAAGGCATACACAGATTGAAGATGAAGAGTTGAGGAAACAAAAACATCACTCACATGGACAGTGTAAACAAGCAGGGATTTCAATCCTCATATCAGATAAACCATATTTCAGTTAATCAGAAAGGATAAAGAAGAACATTTCATACTGCTTAAGGGAACCATAAATAAGCAAGACATAACAATTGTAAATACATATGCCCCAAACAATGAAGCATCTATGAACATCAAACAAACTCACTTCAATTTCAAGAATAAAATAGACCACAACACAATAATACTGGGTGACTTTAACACACCTCTTTCACCACTGGATTGATCCTCCAAACAAAAACTAAATAAAGAAATTATAGAATTTAATAATACAATCAATAATTTAGACTTAACAGACATATATAGAATATTTCATCCATCAATGAATGAATAAACTTTCTTCTCAGCATCACATGGATGCTTCTCTAAAGTAGACCATATATTAAGCAACTCTTAGCAAATATAAAAAACAAATTGAGATACTACCCTGCATTCTATCAGGTCATAATGGAATAAAATTAAAAACCCATGATAAAATAAAAAAATAAAAGCTACTCCAACATATTGAGTCTAAATTATATGCTATAGAATGAAAAATGGATAGCAGAAGGCATTGGAGTGGAAACTCATCTCACAGGAAAAGACAACCAGAGACTGAAGGTAAAAGGGTGGAAAAAATGTAACACTCACATGGACCATGTAAACAAGCAGGGGTTTCCAATCTCATAAAAGATAAAGTGGGCATCAAACCAAGGGTAGTGAAATGGGATGAAGAAGGACTTTCATACTGCTTAAGGGATTCATACACCAACAAGTAATAACAATCATAAATATCTATGCCCCAAACAATGGGGCATCTATGTATCTCAAACTAACCCTTCTTAACTAGAAGAACCAAATAGTCAACAATACAATAATACTGGGTGATGTTCATACACCTCTCTTAACCACTGGATAGTTCTTCCAAACAAAAATTAAACAAAGAAAATTAAACAAGGAAACTATAGAACTTATCAAAGAAACTATACAACTCAATAATAAATCAATAATCTGAACTTCACAGACATATATAGAATTTCCATCCATCAATAGGCAAAACACTTTCTTCTCAGCAGCCCATGGATCCTCCTCCAAAATAGACCATATGTTATGCCACAAAGCAAGTTTTAGCAAATACAAAAAAACCTTGCATTCTATCTGACCATAATGAATGAAATTAAAAGTCAATGGTGAAATACAAAATAGAAGCTACTACAACACCTGGATGCTGAACAATATGCTATTGAATGATGCATGGATAACAGAAGCTATCAGGGAGGCATTAAATTTTCTTAGAGGTAAATGAGAACTCTGATACAAGTTATGAAAATCTATGGGACATTGTGAAGGCAGTGCTAAGAGGAAAATTCATTGCATTAAGCTGACTCATTAAAAGAATTAAGAGTCAAGAAATAAACAGCCTGACAATGCATCTCAAAGCCCTACCCCCCCAAAAAAAACCAAACCAAAGCCAAAAGTAGTATAACACAGGAAATAATTAAAATCAGTGCAGAAATCAATGAAATTGAAACAATAACAACAACAAAAACTATTTTAAAAATTGGCAAAGCAAAAAGCTGGTTCTTTCAAAAAGTAAATAAAATTTACAAACCCTTAGCCACCCTAAAGAAAAAAAAAGAGAGAGAGAATTCAAATTATTAAAATTTATGATGAAAAATAAACATCATGACAGACACTATTGAGATACAGAAGACAATTAGAAACTATTTTGAAAATCTATACTCCAGTAAAATAGAAAACCTTGAAGACACTGACAAATTTCTAGAGACATATGATCTACCCAAACTGAATCAAGAGGACATACACAATTTTAAAGAGATAAATTTCAAGCAAGGAAATAGAAGTCACCATCAAAAGCCTACCAAGAAAAGCCCAGGACCAGACGAATTCACAGCTAAGTTCTACAAGACCTACAAAGAAGAATTAATGCCAATACTCCTCAAATTATTCCATGAATAGAAAAGGAAGGAACCCTTTCAAACTCATTCTATGAAGCTAGTATCATCCCAGTACCAAAACCAGGCAGAGACATATCAAGAAAAGAAAATTTCAGAGCAATATCCCTAACTAACATTGATGCAAAAATTGTCAATAAAATTTTGGCAAATTGCATACAAAACCATATTTTAAAAGTTGGGCTGGGGATGTGGCTCAAGCGGTAGTGTGCTTGCCTGGCATGTGCAGGGCACTGGGTTCTATCCTCAGCACCACATAAAATAAAGATATTGTGTTCACCGAAAACTAAAAAATAAATATTAAAAAATTCTCTCTCTCTCTCTCTCTGTCTCTTTCTCTCTCTCTTGCTCTCTCTCTCTCAAAAAAATTAGTGCACCATAATCAAGTGGGGTTCATTCCAAAGATGTAAGGTTGGTTCAACATATAGAAATCAATAAATATAATTCATCACATCAATACAGTTAAAGATAAGAATCAGGGCTGGGTTTGTGGTTCAGAGGAAGAGAGCTCACCTAGCATGTGTGAGGCACTGGGTTCAATCCTCAGCACCACATGAAGTAAAATAAAGGTGTTGTGTCCACCTTTATATAACTAAAGAAATTTTTTAAAAGATAAAAATAATATAAAGGTAAGAATTATATGATTATATCAATTGATGCAGAGAAAGCATTTAACAAAATACAGCACCCATTAATATTTAAAACACTACTAAAACTAGGGATAATACATACTCAAGGGCTGGGGTTTTGGCTTAGAGGAAGAGTGCTTACCTAGCATGCATGAGGCACTGGGTTTGATCCTCAGCACCACATAAAAATAATGATAATAAAAAAGTATTGTGTCCACCTACAACTAAAAAAATTAATGTTTAAAAAAGTACATACCTCAACATTGTAAAAGCTATCTATGCTAAGCTGAAGGCCAAGATGATTCTAAATGGAGAAAAATTGGAAGCATTCCCTCAAAAAACTAAAACAAGACAGGGATGCCCTCACCACTTCTATTCAACATAGCTCTTGAAACTCTAGCCAGAGCAATTAGACAGATGAAAAAAATTAAAGGGATATGCATAGGAAAAGAAGAACTCAAACTATCAGTATTTGCTGATGACATGATTTTATACTTAGAGGATCTAAAAAACTCAAACAGAAAATGTCTAGAATTAATAAATGAACTCAGCAAAGTAGGAGGATATAAAATCAATATCCATAAATCAAATGCATTTCTATGCATCTGATGAATCATCTGAAAGAGAAATTAGAAAAACTATCCCATTTACAATAGCCTCAGAAAAAATAAAATAAAATACTTGGGAATCAACCTAACAAAAGAGGTGAAAGACCTCTACAATGAAAACTACAGAACACTAAAGTAAGAAATATAAAAAGACCTTAGAAAATGGAAAGATCTCTCATGCTCTTGGATAGGCAAAATTAATATTGTCAAAATAGCCATACTACCCAAAGCACTATACAGATTCAATGCAATTCCAAATAAATCCCAACATCATTCCTTATAGAAATAGAAAAAGCAATCATGAAATACATTTGGAATAATAAGCAACTCAGGAATAGCCAAAGTAATCCATAGCAAAATGAGTGAAGCATGAGGCATCACTATAGCAGACATTAAACTATACTACTGAGTGATAGTAACAAAAACAGCATGGTATTGGCAACAAAATAGACACATAGAACAGTGGTACAGAATAAAAGACACAGAGACAAACCTACATAAATACAGTTATCTCATACTAGACAAGGCACCAAAAACATACATTGGAGAAAAAGATAACCTCTTCAACAAATTGTGCTGGGAAAACTGGAAATTCATATGCAGCAAAATGGAGCTATCTCTCACCATGCACAAAATTCAACTCAGAGTGGATCAAGGACTAAGAATTAGACCAGAGACCCAAAGTCTAATAGAGAAAAATGTAAGCCCAAATCTTCATCATGTCAGCTTAGGCCCCAACTTCCTTAACAAGACTCCTAAAGCACAAGCAATAAAGTAAAAAATCAATAAATGGATTCATTCAAATTATTTTTTTTGCAGCAAAGGAAACAAATGTGAAGAGAGAGCCAATAGAATGAGAGAAAATATGTACCACATGCACATCAGACAGCGCACTAATCCCCAGGATATATAAAGAACTCAAAAAACTCAACACCAAAACACCAAACAACCCAATCAATAAATAGGCTAAGGAAATGAGTAGGCACTTCACAGAAGAAGATATACAATTGATCAACAAATATGTGAAAATATGTTCAATATCTCTTGCAAACCAAAACTACTCTTAAAGTTTCATCTCACTCCAGTCAGAAGGGCAATTATCAATAATTCAAGCAACAATAAATTCTGGAGATGATGTCAGGAAAAAGGTACACTCATACCTTGTTGGTGGGATGGTAAATTGGTGGAACCAATTTGGAAAGCAGTGTGGACATATCTTAGAAAACTTGGAATGGAACTACCATTTGACCCACATATCCCAGTCCTTGGTTTATACCCAAAGGACTTAAAATCAGCATACTATAGTGGCATAGCCACATCAATGTTTATAGAAGCTCAATTCACAATAGCTAAACTGTGGAACCAACCTAGATGCCCATCAATAGATGAATGGATAAAGAAACTGTGGTGTATATACACAATGGAATATTACTCAGCCTTAAAGAAGAATTAAATTATTGCATTTACAGGTAAATGGATGGAGCTGGAGAATATCATGCTAAGAGAAGTAAGCCAATCCCTCCAAAACAAAGGTGAAATGTTTTATCTGAGAAGTGGATGCTTATCCATAATGGGAGTTGGCAAGAGAAAAAAGGAGGAACTTTGCGTTGAGAAGAGGGGAGGGAGAGGAAGGGAGTGGGTGTTTAGGGAGAAGATGGTGGAATAAGACAGACATTATTATCCTATGTATGGGTATGATTGCACAAATGGTGTGACTCTACATCATGTACAACCAGAGAAATGAAAAGTTGTGCTTCAGTTGTGTAAAAAAGTTAATTTAATTTAAAAAAGAAGAGACTGAATCTTAAGGCAAGAGAAAGGATATGTTTCCTCCAATAAAGAGCTATCCTCTGGGCTGGGGCTGGCTGTGGCTCAGCAGTAGTTCACCTGCCTGGCATGTGTGAGGCACTGGGTTTGATTCTCAGCACTGCATGTAAGTAAATAAAATAAAGGTCTATCAACAACTAAGACAAATATTTAAAAAAAAAAAAACTAGCCTAAAAAAAAATCTTTGATACGTTGTATAGTGATTAAATTAGAATATTTAGGTTACACATCATCTTAAAGTATTCCAAAAAGATTTAAAATTATTATCTGTTAATTAAAATATGAATTTAAAAAATGAATCTTAAAAAGTTACATGTTATATGATTCTACTTATGTAATTTTCTTGAAATTAAAAAAAAATCATCATACAGAAGGAAACAGTTTAGTAGCTCCCCGGGGTTGGTTAGAGTTTAGAGTTTCAGGGCAATGAATGTGACTGTAAATAGAACATGGTCACCCAGTTGTGATGAAACAATTCTTTATTTTGATTGTAGTAGCGGTTACGTGAATGAAAATATGTATGTGAGGGCTAGGGATGTGGGTCAAGCAGTAGCGCGCTCGCCTGGCATGTGTGTGGCCTGGGTTCGATCCTCAGCCCCACATACAAACAAGGATGTTGTGTCTGCTGAAAAACTAAAAAATAAATATTAAAAAATTCTCTCTCTCTCTCTCTTTAAAAAAAAAGAAACTACATATGTGGAAAAAATGCATAGAATTATACATGCAAAAATGAGTGCATATGAAACTGGTGAAATCTTGATGTTTTAGAGTACAGTAATTTTTTTGAATTTTTATATTATATTATTATTATGCAAAATGTCAATATCAGGAAAAACTGAGGGATGGGTACAGAGAGCTTCTGTTATAAAAAATATTCAAGAGAATTAATGAATTCTGTTAATAAGAAACAACCAATTAAAATACCACAAGCTTGTGTTTTCTCTTTTTTGTTTTCCTGGAGCATATTTGCCAATGTTTTTTCTTTCATCTTTTTTGCATGTTTGTTCTAGGTCAGGGGTCATTAATATTTTGCATATTAATTTAGCTTCTGCATCCAGCCTTTAGAAATTCACAGCCAAATTTGGTGAAAACTCACTTTGAAAATTAAGTTATATTAGAAGATAGGCTTTGTCCATTTGTTTATTGCTGATTGGTGCTGCAATCACAGAGTTGAGTAGAGCCAGTATGGCCCACAAAGACCTAAAATTTTAACTCTTTGACTCATTTCAGAAAAAAAAAAAGTTTACCGACCTCTTTCTAAAGTATAACCCCAGCCCTCCTATAGCAACCTACAGAAAGGATAGGGGATAAAAGCGCAATATATTAAGTATTATATACCAAGTACAGAGTCCTTGTCAGAATCTTCTTTGAAGTTTTCTTTCATTAATCTGCTAACAACTTGAACTTTGTCAAAAGCCCAAATATGTGCTTGAATAATTTAGCAATCACTTGGTATTTTACTGTCTATAATTGCTTTACTGAAGAATAATATTACAAACAACTTTTAAGTGCCTAGTAGGCAGATAAGCTGTTTTCTATCCTCCAGAGCTATTCTTTGCATACATATTTTGAAATTATCTCATATTGTAATTTAGTATACAGAGTGAAAGGTTATCTGCAAAGTGCTCATTGCTCATGCATTTTTTCCACTTTCCCCAATTAAATATTTTGTCTCCATGTATTATTCTCGCTCTTGAAATGTCTTACTAATAAAAAGTAATAAATATTGATTCATTGCTTAATTTTATGCCCTACATCAAAGCTTGATGTATTAAAATATGAGGAGATTTATATTATAGCCTGATACACATTTTCCTTATTTAAATTTATTTAAGCTTAAAATGTTCATAATCCTTGGTGAATTTTAGAAAATAAATATAGAACTAGAAGACACATAGGTCAGACATAAAGAGAATGAAATACACAAAACTATGTCAATATATGGAGTCAATAAGTTTCTAAAAAATAAACTTGAAATAATAGCAGCTTTTTGATATGTTGCATAAAATTGTCATTTTCTAGCATTTTGTGTGGTTACTATGAAAATCATGACATCATTTCAATTATAGCTTGCCTCATTCTTTTACAAAGAAATATTATTGGGAGGTAACCCAGCATTAGCCATCTTGAATAAGCAAAGACTGAAGCATAGCTGTGAAGAACATTGGCAAAGATCCATTATAAGGGAATTTTGTAAGTGATTATTCCACCATCACAGCTGTAACTTTTGCTCTGACATTAAGCTGGGTAATTTGAGGGTAAAGTATTTAAAAATAAAAACTGAAGCTCTAGCTGCAGTGACTACTGTTAAATTTGGTTGGGGCTAACTTAGTTAACAAACCAAAACTTAGGAGTATAACAAACAACCCAGTTTCAGCCAATTACAAGCAGCCAAAGTTGGTTTATCACCAGAAACCAGCTCCTTACATCATGCCCAAATCAGGCAGATGTTTACCTGTAGCCAGTTGGGTGATTTCTCTACTTTTGCTTCTGCATCTAGCCTTTAGAAACTCATTGTTAAATTTCTGGGTGGAGCTCTCTCAATCTCCACTGGTTCAGGATGCTACCAGATTTATGAATCATTCTTTGTTCAAATAAAATCTGATACATATAAGTTCTCTAAATTTTTTAACACTACACATGTGTTTGATTTATAGGATTGAGATTAAGGATGTCTTCTTTCTTCAGATGCTAGCTCTACATTCCAAATTTATTCAACTATAAATTAGTTGACTTTAATCTAATAATTTAACATTTCCACATCTTTTATAGATCTTTCTAACTGTAAAATTGAAAATATAAGGAAAACTAGTATTAAAAGGTCATTATGAGTATAATATTTCTTTTTTCTCATTATAAAGCACAGTCTTTATTTTTTTAATTTTTTTATTGGTTGTTCACAACATTAGAAAGCTCTTGACATATCATATTTCATACATTAGATTGAAGTGGGTTATGAACTCCCAATTTTTACCCCAAATGCAGATTGCAGAATCACGTCGGTTACACATCCACAATTTTACATAATGCCCTATTAGTAACTGTTGTATTCTGCTACCTTTCCTATCCCCTACTATCCCCCCTCCCCTTCCCTCACATCTTCTCTCTCTACCCCATCTACTGTAATTCATTTCTCTCCTTGTTTATTTTCCCATTCCCCTCACAACCTCTTATATGTAATTTTGTATAACAATGAGGGTCTCCCACCATTTCCATGCAATTTCCCTTTTCTCTCCCTTTCCCTCCCATCTCATGTCTCTGTTTAATGTTAATCTTTTCTTCCTGCTCTTCCTCCGTGCTCTGTTCATAGTTGTTCTCATTATATCAAAGAAGACATTTGGTATTTGTTTTTTAGGGATTGGCTAGCTTCACTAAGCATAATCTGCTCTAGTGCCATCCATTTCCCTACAAATTCTATGATTTTGTCATTTTTTATTGCTGCGTAGTACTCCATTGTGTATAGATGCCACATTTTTTTTTTATCCATTCATCTATTGAAGGGCATCTGGGTTAATTTTCAATTTGGATCAATTTCCAAATTGCAAGAATTAAAATGGTACAAAAGATACCTGTATACTCTGAAGCCCAGATTTACCTATTATTAGGTCACCCCATTTATTTTTTGTTTTCTCTTTGTAGTTCAAACTAGGGAACTCTTTACAAATGTAAGAAATTTACATACTAGAAATATTATGAAATAGTAATAAACAAGTACATACATTTCATATGTTTATAATAATGGATTGTGTATATGTCACATTTTCTTTTTCCATTCCATCCATTGAAGGGCACCTATGTTGGCTCCATAATTTTCCTGTGTATATATAGGAAAACACCACAGTGAATCCCACCATTGTGTACATCCACAAGAATGGGATCCTAATTACAATAAGATATATTCCATGCTCATAGAATTATATCAGAATGGATTCTACTGTCATGTATAACTAAAATGAACCAATGAAAAAGTAATGGATTGATGTAAAATCATAGTGTAAATATGATTTATTTTTATTATTATCTTTTTTTGGTATTGATTATAATCTAAGGGTTCATATAGTCTTTTTTTTTTAAATGACCCTTTCCAAGGGCTGGAGATATAGCTCAGCTGGTAGAGTGCTTGCCTCAGATGCACAAGGCCCTGGGTTCAATCCCAACCACTGCCAATAACAACAACAATAATGGTCATTTCCTTCCTTTTTTAAAAAAAATTTTTTTAGTTGTCAATGGACCTTTTTTAATTTATTTACTTAATATGTGGTGCGGAGAATCGAACCCAGTGCCTCACACATGCTAGGTGAGCACTCTACCACTATGCCACACACCCAGCCCTTACTTCCTTTTCTTTACAACTCCAATGGTTATGTGATTAGCAATTAAAGATCTCACATATGTAGAAAGAATTATAGGTGATTCTAGTGCCCTGTACAACCTTGTCTTTCAAAGAGAAGCAGGTGTTTTAATTGTTCAGTACTTAAGATAATACATTCATATAACATTTAAAAGAGTTTCATAATCTGGACATAACATGTTACTTTGTTTTCTTGTTGATATATTAGTTTAAGGTCAAATCTTAACTGTTAAAGATGAATTGACTATAACAGGAACATTCATATTATTGCTAATCCATTCAAGAAATGTGTATTATGATAAGGAAAAGAATGCCTTGGATGGATTAATTGAAGACATTTAAGTTCTTCAAACCATTAGAGAATATTCATGGTATGATTTAGCTTTTGCTAACTATCACATTTTCCACAAATGTGGGGTAGGGTAAGTATCTTCCTTAATATTTCTTTTAAATTGGGAAGTCATTGGATAATTCACACAAAAGAGCATTGTTTTCCTTTTTAAGTACACCTGAAAAACGATTGGCCTAGTTAAAAATTTGGTTTGGAGAGTAATATATTTATAATGTAAGTTTAGAAGATAGGGTTTGGTTTCATTATATTTTAGCTATATTTGATAGCAATGATTCTCATACCGCATGGTGAATTATTCCTTAAATATGACAGGATTAACGTTTTGAATCTGCATTGGTTTACTTTCCTAAGGTCTTATAAGTTTGGCATAAATTAACTTTGGTAAGACACAAGGTGGTAAAATTCTTCTCTGATATAGGTGTAAATTAATCTGAAAAAAAACCACTTAAAATTTATGCTATGTGCTTTCTAAAAATAAAAGTGACATCTAGCTCTGAGTTATGAGGGCTTCATATTAAGAATATATCAAATTTAGTAAAATATGATTAAATTTAGACTTCAAGACTAGTAACTTAAACAGATTCTATTTAAATACAATCATTCTAGTTTTAGACAATCACTAAGATGTTTGTTACCTGAATAGTTTTAAGGCTAGAAATAAATTTCATTAACACTTTTTTTTATAAGATTCTGCCATCTTAACTTGGCTCCCAATGATTACTGTGATTTCAATATCAAGTTATAAATAACTTCATTATTGGTTTTTTTGTTTATTTATTTATTGCAGGGAATGATTCTGATTTTGCATTCAGGGGAAGGACAAGAAAGACTATTTGACTTCTTCCTCTTGCCATTCCTAAATTATTTGAATATGAAGTACTATCAGTCAGCTTTCTGTTGCTATAAAAAGATACCTATTGTAAATAACTTATAAAGAGAAAAGGCTTATTTTGGCTCACAGTTTGGGATGTTCTAGTTGATCAAACCCCAGTTACTTTTGGCCTGTTGTAGGAGCATGCTATGGAGCAAACTGCTCACTTCATCATCAAGGAACCCAAAAAGAAAAAAAGGAGTGAGGCTCCGAAAATACCCCTCATGGGCATGCCTCCAGAAACCTAATGACCTCTAACTGGGTCCCATTTCTTAAAGTCCACAGGACCTCCCAATAGTACCACCCTGGGAACCAAGACTTTAATACATGGACCTTTGGGGGATATTTATCCAAATAATAATAATAGTCAATCTTCATTGTTCACAGAGCCTACATTTGTAAATTCCTCTACTCACTGAAATTTACTTTTAACTCTAAAAATCATATGCATGTTCCTAAGTGAGGTTGAATGATATTATGTTCTGTCTTCTTGTTTTAGCTCTCATACTACAGACAAGTACACCTTTTTTGTAATTTAGTGTTCCATTTAGGTTTTTTTTCCTTGTAATTTCACTGTTTAAAATGTGTCCCAATCATAGAGCTGATGTGCATTCTCATGTTCCTAAGCTCAAGAAGGTTGTGAAATGCCTCATGGAGAAAATACATGTCAGATAAATTTCCTTTTGGAATGAGTTACAGTGTTATTGAACATGAGTTCAGAGTAAATAAACCAACAATGTATTTTAAATAATTGGTCTTTAGCAGAAACACATATAAAACAAAACTATGTATTGATTTATAATAAAAATATTTTGAGCATAAGCTTCTAGGAACTCAACTCTATATGTCCCCTAGAAGTGATAGCTCAGTATTTACTAATTCAGTGTTTGTGACAACTTTTCAGAAAGTAACTTCCAATAATGATAATTGACGAGGGAGAAGTTGTATTTTTGCATACATAAAAACATAAATTCATCAGTTTTACTCCCCCCTACCTTTTTTCTCCTCCCCTCTTCCTTCCCCCTGATCCTTCTTTTGCCCTTCTGGTGTCTTTTCTAACTTTATGTAGTCCATATTTTTTCCTTTCGACTTCCATATATGAGAGAAATCATACAGTATTTTTTAAAGTTTGACTTACTTTGCTCAAATTTATGATCTCCAGTTCCATTAATTTTCTTAGAAATAACATAATTTTGTTCTTTGTGTTTGAATAAAACTCTTTCTCTCTGTCTCTCTCCATATATATATATATATATATATATATATATATATATATATATATATCACACTTTCATGCTTACATGCTTACATTTAGTAAGTGCATTCTATTTCCTCTAGCTCCTCCAGTTCAAATGCTCCATCTTTAATCCCTCCTCCTCATAGTTAGTTCTTATTATCTGTTATCCCAATTACTGGCATATTGGGTTAAATGCTTCATTTAGATACTACTTCCTAGAGGTTATAATACAAATTTCTTTTATTAATACATATTTTATTTTCATCTATGTTCACAAGTCTATCTCCCTGCTCTCAGACTGTCTTGAGGGCAGAACATTGATATATCCACATTGTAGTGTAGTATATTATATTAGGTAAGTGTATAATAAGGACTGAATGCCACATGAAGAAAGCTTTATTTCCCATTCGAGATTCCTTAAGATCTCAGAATTTCATGATGATGTTTCAGTATTCTGATCCATTCCAGCTGTATCCTAAACTCTAAATTAAGACACTGTTACAAACTAGTACCACTGTAAATATGCTCAGTGGTTTCTGGCATGACTTGAGAGGTATTTTGAGGGATCATGCCTCAAAATATGTGCTTTGGAGGTATCACACAGACCAAGATCCTTCCATGAGAGATATTACACTTGCACTTGCCTTTATTTAGCTCCTGTTAAAATGTTCATATAGCAAGGGAGTATTAATTACTAAATCCCTAACATCCTAATATGAACGTATCAATAAGACTCAATTCATCTGACAGAAAACAAGGAGCAATATGCTAGTTGGTTCTTTGGGGCTCCTAGAAGTGGTACAGAAAGTAGAATTTATGAATAGTAAGGAGAGCTTTGCCAGATTTTTTGAATGGATGTTTTATTGTTTTGCCAAGCTATGTTAATAAAAATATTATATAGGAGGAAGAGCAGAATAAGCCACTTTACAGGAATTTCACTTTAGTATATTTAGTATAGTATATTTATTTTAATATATTTAGTATAGTATATTTCACTACACTTTACTTTTTTGTTCCTAAAATCTTTTTAACTTTTATTAGTGATATTATATACTAATTATGAACCAGAATTATCTGTGAAACTTTATACAAAATATATTTGCCAGTATAACAACCTATACCAACTACTTTCAGAGAATAAGGTCTAAGACGATTCTGATGTTCAGCCAGGATTGAAAGTGAATGTCTTAGTATGGATTTATCATTGATTTTTTTATTCATTGAATATTTAATAAAAACCATCTATGTGTACATCTGTATACTTTTAAAAATAATTTTATCTGTAGAGTGTAGACACAATACCTTTATTTTATTTATCTATTCTTATGTGATGCTGAGGATTGAACCCAGTGCCTCGAACATGCTAGGCAAGTGTTCTACCACTGAGCCACAACCCCAGCCCCACATCTGTGTACATTTGGGTGTTTCTAAAAATGTTAATTCATTTACAAAGCAGAAAGTCATGTACATTAAACATGAGGACTTTACCAGAAATTAAAAAATAAATATCAGCATTATATATTTTAGAGTAGAGGTATACCATGTATGTGGAGATTTGTTGAAAAGTTGTAAAGTAGGGGCTGGAGTTGTGGCTTAGTGGTAGAGCACTTGTCTCACAAGTGTGAGGCACTGAGTTTGATTCTCAGCACCACATATAAATAAATAAAATAAAGGTCCATCAACAAATAATAAAAATATTTCTTTAAAAAAAGGTGTAAAGTAAAGGAATAATCAAAATAGTATAGGACAGATCAAGAAAGCTAAATTCAGGTAGATTGTCACAAGAGGTAACAAACATAATGTATGTGAATTGGTCAAAAGGAGAAAAGTTATGCTAAATAGGCAAACTGCTTATGCAAGGGTATGAAGATGGAAGTGAAAAAGATATAAGTACATTTGTTAACATTTCCCCAAACAGAATATTAGGAAATCATGATATGAAGTTAATCTGGTAAAACATATAAGGGAGAAGGGAAGCTTAAGTACTGGGTAGCAGGTTGAAATTTGATGATAGGCTGCAGAAATTGTTATTAATTTCTATCACTGAAATTATGGAAATGGTATCTGAAAAATAATTATGGAAATTTTTATGTAAGTAAATTGGATTGGAGATTGATGACAAAAAAGCAAATTAGTAGGTGGTAGTAGAAATCCAGTTGTGAGATTACAAAATGCAGAAGAGTACCAAATGAAATGATGAAAAAAGAATTTTATTAGTATCTACCTCTTCTTGTCACATGCTGAATCACTTAACTGTTGCTTTCTACCTTCATTTAAGGGCACACTTAACCTCTTTGGTTCTATTCCACACTGCAGACATCTTTTGTTCCTTGAAGGTGCCTATACACATAATGTTTGCTCTACATAGAATACTATCCTGTGCTGTACCTCCTTCATTACATTAATTAAAAGTTTTATTGAGATAATTATAAATTCACATGCAATTTTAAGATATAGAAATATCCTTGTGCACTTTACTCAGTTTCTCCCAATAGTAATATTTTTAACAAAACTAGGACTTGGGCTTTGATACAATTCACTAATCATATTCAGATTTTTTTTTAATTTGTACTCATCTCTGTGTATTTGTGCATGCATGTGTCTCTATCAAGATCAACACAGTTTTAGCACTTGGGCTGATTCATTCGCTACCACAGTAAAGCTATTAAACAGTTCTAAAACCACAAGGAGTCCTCATTTTGCCCTTTATGACCAGGTGTATCTTCTTTTAACCACATCCACATCCCTGGAAACCACTAATTTGTCTCCCACTTATAAAATTTTGTTGTTTCAATAATATCATATAAGCGGCTGGGGTTATAGCTTAGTGGTAGAGCACTTGCCTTGCATGTGTTAGTACTGGTTCAATTTTCAGCACCACATAAAAATAAATAAATAAAATAAAGGTATTTTAAAAAGAATATCATATACATGGAATCATATAGTATATACATTTTTGATATTGAGTTTTTAGTTAACTCAACATAAATCCCAGGATATCCATCCAAGTTGTGTATCAGTGCTGCATTCTTTTTTATAACTAAGTAGTATTTCATATCTAAATAGTTTGTTTTACTATTTACCTATTAGAGGATATCTGAGCTGATGCCAGTATTCAGTTATTACAAATAAAGCAGGTATGCACATTCATTTGAGAGTTTTGTTTGTTTGCACAAACTGAGGTCCATTTTTTTTCATGTTATGCCTATTTCCCATATGAGCAAGTGGACTCATCTAGCCAGCCAGGGTACAGGCAGGGTCTCTGGGTTAGTTTGCTGGAAAAATACTCCCTCATCTCTGGCTGATGTTGAGGCTTTGCACACCAAGAACGTTATAAACTGCCTACCTACATGTTGAAGGTGTGTCTGAACACATATAATAAGTAAGTCCTTTGGCAAAGAATAGAAGATTTATTGGTTCCAGCATTTAACAAAATCTGTCTGATCATTATCTTACCACTAAGCTAACTTAAAGCAGACACATCAGTGGTCACACATTTCACAATAAAAAATAGATATTTTACAGAATTATTGTCATTCTCATATTACATAAAAGTGCATACTAAAAACATTATTTTGAGTATTGATTTTACCCTTGAACATTTGGCCGGATTTTAAATGTACCCAGGATTTGTTTTAATTGGAAGTAATAAAAGATGCAGACATTCAAATTACTGTCATGAAGGAAGATTTTTTTTCCTTTGGATCTAGGGGTCAAACTCAGGGGTGCTTAACCATTGAGCCACATCCCCAGTCATTTTTTTTTTGTATTTTATTTACAGACAAGATCTTTCTGTGTTACTTAGGGCCTTGATAAGTTGCTGAGGCTGGCTTTAAACTAGCCATCAGCCTTCTGAGCCACTGAGATTATGGACATGTGCCACCACACCCTGCAGAAAGAAATAGGAGTCATGACACACCACACAGGGCCACATGGACAATTAGTCAGGAGACATAGAAAGTCAGGGTAAAACATGAACAAGAGCCTTTTTGTGGTTTCTGTGGGAAGGAAAATGCCAAGTAGGGTGTATTAATAAGAGTTCTCTAGAGGAAGAGAACCAACAGTATATTTATCTATTCTATATATCTAGGCATGATTATAGAAAGTGGATTTATTAGATTGGTTTATATAACCTGAAGCTATATAATCTCACAATGACCATCTGCAGGCTAGAGAGCTGCAGGAACTAGTAGCTGCTCACTCCAAGAAGCTGAAGCCTCAGATCAATGATGCCACCCCGGTCCAGGAATGAAGGCCTGGAAACTCCCTGGATAGTCACTGGGCATAGTCTGCTTTAGAAGAGTAGAGGAGCTGAAGTCTGATGTCCTCAGATGATCACAGCAGCAAAAAGGAACCCATTCAAGCAGAACCTGTTCCAGAAAGGTGTCTGCTGCTGGTGCTTTGTTCTTCCAACTTTTGTTCAATCCAAGCTTATTGGACAGTACTGCTCACCGTTAGGGTGGGTCTCTACTGAAGTTTGCTGTCACACCTGCAATTATTTCTAGAAATACCCTTTTGAGACACCCAGAAGCCAACTTGATTGGATTAAAAATGACTAAGATTAATGAATTTTATTATCTCTTAGTCAAATTAACAATTCAGATTAAACTTTATACAGAATAATCAGGTTTTGGTTTGGCTAATGCAAATAATGCAGTTGGGCTAGGGTGTGGAGGCTAATTGTCTATTATTACCTGGTCTTAGTATACTTTGTTAAGGGGAAGTAGGGGTGGGGGAGTGGCCAAGAGTTCTTGTTAAAGAAGAGCTTGATAAAGGAGGAAGTTGAGCTTTATTTACTGGTTTGCATCTGAAAAGCGTACTTGCAGAGAAATCATTAATTATCTCTTGGAATTGCCTATGCCTGGGAGGGTTAATCTTCCCCAGAGTCAGCAAGGCCCCAGATGTCAAAACATTACACTAAAAAACTACATATTCCAAGTTAGTGTGTGTCAGTTTCTTCATTTTTAAGTTACTCTTAAATTCCTTTTTATTTGAACTGTTTTGAAAAAAAGTCACTATTCAAAATATATACTTCAGCAGGGAGGAATTATGCTTAATCTGTTTTAGAATGAAGTAAAAATTATTTTAAAAATTCCATGAAAGAGATATTTGTCCCTCCCCTATTGATTTATATATTATTCATCTGGTCCTATTTGGACTCATACATATGTATTTTATACTCTGGGTTATTATCCAATACTAGTTTATTTATTTTGTTCTCAAATGTTCCAAGTTTGGCCATTAGGAGCTCTTTCAGATGGCTGCTGTGTCCTTTGGATATGCATTTATCAATTTAGGGTGTTTTTTTAAACACATATTTGCTTTCTGTCACTAAAAGATACTCCTCGTTCATCTTCTAGTCACAGATTTGGTCATTTTCCTCAAAATGCTGAATTTCTTGTGCTGAAGAATGATATCATAAATTAATACTGGAGCAGTAGATATGCTCATTGATACTGGTATTCATTGCTTCTAGGCATTTTCAACTTACAATGCAGTAAATTATGTGTGCATACTAACCCATGCATATATACATATTTTTAAATATTTCTGTATTCCTATATTTCTATCTTTATGTTTAACCCCAGAGCTGCAAATACTCCAAGAATATTGTTTAGTGATCCCAAAGAAAAAAACTTGGAGAACTCAATTGAGGGGGTTTAGACATTTTATTGCTCTCACACTGCTCAGCATAGGCTGGCTAGGATACAACAGAAGGCTGAACTGTGCGTACAAGCAGGGGAAGTATATAGAATAGGTTGCATGCACACTGCACAGGTGGAGTTTTTCAGATGTTTTGTGAGCCCATTTTGTTACTTTAAATCCAAGGTAACTCTGCTTTGATTCTCACCTGAAGGTTGGAGATAAGGGAAGTAGCCAACTTTCCCTCTCCATTTCTTTCATCATCACATTCTTTAGAGACTTTATCTGAGGTCAAGCGTTCCTTGGCAATGATTAGAGTTTAACCCAACACTGTATTAAGCTAAATATGGGATAATGCTGATGTTTCCAACTCTAATCCATTACCATATCAATCATTCTACCCTTCTCCCATTTTTTTCCCATAACATCCCAGGTCTATATCCCCTCCCTCCCCATACTTTTCCTTTCAACTTTCCCTTTCTTATTTTCTCTATTTTTATTCCATCTTCAAGTTCAATTAAGTATACAATTATTAATGTATAACCCATTGAGCCTACTTTACATTACTCCTCACCCACATTCCTTCTGTGTTAATAGGGTTTTATATTTCCTTAATAATTGCTTTATAGTATATGTTGATATATGGTTTACTTTGAAACTACCACTGTCACTTACGGCACTCTCTAACTTCAAAGAGGCATTGGAAGTCGAAATTAACAGTTGGATAATGCTGAACCTGTGTGTTGAAGCTGAGATAAACCATAAGCACACAACTTAATATGGAGATTACTACTCACCAAGAACCCCCAAATAAAAGAGGAAGAGAAACCCATATCAACAGGTGCAAAAATCTAGGATATCTGAAAACAAGAGGGCAGAGTTCAAGAAGACAATTCCCAAAATTCATGATCCCCCAAATAAAGGAACACATAGGTTGTGAAGGGAATGAAATAGCTAAGAAAGATTTTTAAAGGTGATTATTAAAAAGACTAATGAGCTAAAAATTCTAAGGAATAAATGAACAGAAAATATAGGAGAAAATATTTTCTCCTCATTTTTGTCATTCGTATCCCCTAGTTTTTAGTTTTTCTTTCTTTTTTATTATTTAAACTTATTTTGACTTTAGAGGAGAATTTTTTATTTGTTTTTGGTTTGTGTGTTTTGGTTTGACATTTTGTCAAATTTTTCTTTTGGCTCTTGTTTTTATTTTCTTATTACTCCTCTCTCTTCCCTCTTCAATAGCCTAATTGCTTATTCCCTCTTTTTTTCTCTCATTATTCATTTTATTTCTTTCAATTATTTTTACTCCTCATTCTTTATAGCCATCACTTGCTATTTCTCTCCTGCTATAATTCTGTTTGCCTTTTGAATATTTAAAATTTCTTTTACCTTCTTAGTCCTTTTTCTTTCCTCTTAATGATCTGCAGTTTTACTTTCTTTTGCCCCCCTCATTCATGTTGTGGCAATTAGTACTGGGAAGGCACAGTTGATACCTGTTTATACTTTAATGCTAGATCTTTTTTAGTGAGGATTTGTGGATTTTTTTTAATATTGGCACCATCATTCTTCTTTTTTCAGTAATTAATTATATGCATGCCATATTAATAAATTAGATATTTATTCTAATGCTGTATATTGATCACTACTGTTGTTAATGCTACTGTTTCTTCTATTTCTGAAAGGGTCTGGCAAGTGACTGGTACGTTATGAGTTCACAGGTCAGAGCCTCCATGGATGAACAACAACTTCAACTCAAAAACTGAGAGTGCAACATCCTTCACACACAAACCAACCCTGCTCAAGCTTCAACAATACTTTAACACACAGAATAGGGGTGACAAACCAACAGCTAGGCCCCAAGTAGAGTATATCTTATTCTATTTAGGATCCCATTCTTGCAGTTGTGCATAATGCAAAGTTAACCTGGTTGTATATTCAAATACAAGGCTAGAAACATATGCCAAATTAATTCTACTGTCCTTCCTATTCCTCTCCCTGCTCCCTTCCCTTCGATTCCCTTTGTCTACTCCAGTGAATTTCTATTCTTCCCCTTCTGACCCTCCCTTGTTTTGAGTTAGCATCCACATATCAGAGAGAATATCTGGCCTTGGATTTGGGGGAATTAGCTTATTTCACTTAGCATGATATTCTTCAGTTCCATTCAGCTACAGACATCTTAATCCTTGACAAAGGCTTCAAAAACATACATGGAGAAAAGATAGCTTTTTAAAATAAAGGATGCTAGGAAATTTGGTTATCCATATGTAGAAGAATGAGACTAGAACCTTATCTCTCACTTTGTGCAAATATCAAATCAAAATGGATCAAAGACCTAGGAATTGGATCAGAAATAGTAAAACTGCTAGAAGAGAGCATACAAGCATTACCCTAACACACTGGCATGGGCACTGGTTTCCCTAATAAGACCACAAAATTTCAAAAAATAAAACCAATAATCAATAAGTGGTGTAGCATTAAATTGAAAAAATTTTGCACAGCAAAGGAAATGATTGAGTGTGAAGAAAGAGCCTACACAATGGGAGAAAATCTTTGCCAGATGCTCATCTAACAGAGGATTAATATCCAGAATTTATAAAGAACTAAAAAACACCCACCCCAAACCCCTAGTAACCCAGTCAATAACTGGGTTAAAAATCTAGAGACAAGGGCGCTAGGGTTGTGGCTCAGTGGTAGAGCACTCGCCTAGCATGTGTGTGACCTTGGGTTTGAGCCTCAGCACCACATAAAAATAAACAAAACAAATGCCGCAGAATGTCTTCTCTAAGGGGGGGGGGGCGTGACTCAAAATTGGGTAGAGAGGAAGCGCATGGGAAGAAGATTACCTCTAGATGGGGAAGAGGGGTGGGAGGGAAAGAGAGGGAGAAGGGGAATTGCATGGATGGTGGAAGGAGACCCTCATCGTTATACAAAATACATGTATGAAGAGGTGAATTTGGTGTCAACATATCTTGTATACAGAGATATGATAAATTGTGGTATGAAGGTGTATTAAGAAGTGTAATGCAAATAATAATAATAATAATAAGAGAGCTCATGTAAAAAATAAATTAATTAAAATTAAATAAATAAATAATAAAGGTATTGTGTTTAACTACAACAAAAAATAAATAAATAATTTTTAAAAAGAGCTAGAGATATTTCTCAAAATAACAAATAAAAATGGCCAACAAACAGAGAAAATCCTCAATATCCTTGGCAATCAGATAGTTGCATATCAAAACTGCACTGAGATTCCATTTAACCCCATTTAGAATGGTAATTATAAAAATGCAAATAATGATAATTGCTTGCAAGGATATCAGGGAAAAGGTATACATTGTTGGTAGTCCTGCAAATTTGAACATCCACTTTGGAAAGAAATATGTATGAGATTCCTCATAAGAGTAGGAATAGAACTAGCATATGACCCAGATATACTACCCCTTGGTATTTATCCAAAACAACTAAAATCTGCATACTATGCATACCAAAGTTTATGGCTGCACACCATAATTCACAAATCCAAGTTATGGAACCAGCCTTAGTGCTCATCAATAGATGAATGAATAAAGAAAATGGAGTATTTGTATACAATGGTGAGAACTCATCCATAAAGAAGAAAGAATTTTGTTTTTTGCTGGTAAATAGATGGAACCCAATATAACCTCATGCAAAGGGAAATAAGTCAGACTCAGAAAGTCAAGGGTAGATTGTTTTTTCCCATATGTAGAAGATAGAGAGATAAAAGGAATAAAAAGGGAGACCTCATGAAAATAGAAAGAAAATCAGTAGAGTACAAGTGGGAGACCAAAGGTATTGGCAGGAAGGGAAGGAAAGGGAAAGAAATGAGGAATTATGCTAGGTGCATGTATAAATATATAACAATTCATTACATTTTAACATTTAACTATAAGACATCAATTAAAAATGAATAAATAAATAGTAGGAATACCAATAGAATAGAAGGGAAGGGAAGAGGGGAGGAAAGAGAGTAGTACTGGGGATTGAAATGGAGAAAACTATTCTATATGCATTTATGAATGTTCAAAATAAACACCACTATTGTGTATAACTGTAATGCACTAAAATAAAAATAATAATCTTCTATAAATAAAAGAAAACAATCAACAGAGTAAAGAGACACCTTACAAAATGGGAAAAATATTTGATATATATTTCTGTGACATAAGATTAATATCCAGAATATATAAAGAACTCAAAACTTTAACAACAAAATTAACTCAATAAAAATGGACAAATGATCTGAACAGACACTTCACAAAAGAAGTACAAAGGACAATCAGTACATGAAAAAGTACTCAAGATCTTTACCCATCAGGGAACTGCAAATCAATACCACATTGAGATTCCATCTCATCCCAGTTCAAATGGCTATTATAAAAAAAAATCCTGTTAAGGATGTGAAGAAAAAGGAACATTTATATTCTGTGGGTGGTAATCTAAATTAGTGCAGCCATTATAACAAACATGGTGAATGCATACATGCGTGTAACTCTATGGAAACATAGCGAATCCTATTAATGTATATAGTTAATATCTGTTAATATAATTACATATTAAATTAAATTTTAATCATATGCAATGATAAAAATCAACTGAAATGTGTTGAAGACTTAAATTCAAGTCTCTTTAAACCACAAAAGTAATAGAAGAAAACAGGGGAAAAATTACATGACATTGACATAGGCAATAATGTTTTACATTTGTACCTAAATGTGCAGGTAACAAAGCAACAGTAGACAATTGGGACTACAACATACTAAAATGTGTGTGTGTTTGTGTGTGTGTGTGTGTATGTACAAGAAAAGAAACAACAGAGTGAAGATTACCTACAGAAAAAAGAAATCAAAAGGAGGGAAGGAAGGATGGTAGGAAGGAAGGAAAAAAGAAGAAAGGATTGATTTTAATAATTTGTGGCAACATGAATGGAATTTGACAACTTTGTGTTAAATGAAATGCTGGTCACCTAAAGACAAATATTATATATTTTCTTTAATATGTGGAATTTAAAAGAATAATATTCCAAGGAACAGAGATGAGAATGGTGAAGACCAGAGTCTGAGAAGGGGAATAGGGAACTGATGGTAAATAGGTGAAAAACCTCAATTATATTGTATGTGAAGGTTTATTTACTCTGAGATATATTGCACAACATGCAAATAGTAAATAACAATAAATTGTACACTTAAAAGTTAGTAAAAGAGTAACTTTCAAATGTTTTCAACAATAAATATTTGAGGTGATGTATGCGTTCATTATCCTGATTTAACAATTCCACATTATACTCATAAATATTCACATCACTTTGTAACCAATAAACATATACAAAAACATTTATCAATTTTATAATACAAAAATGATTTAAAATCTATTCTATGCGGTGATATATTTATGGTCCCACAAATTATTTTACACGTTTCCAACAGCATTCCCCAGTTTCATTTAACGTTCTTAATCTGAAGACATCTGCTCCACTTATATTCCAAAAACAAAAAAAAATTATTTTGTTTATAAAAATACGTTTTAATATGTAAGAGAGTTGTGACATAAAATACATGCATGTATAGACATATATCAAATATATACATATATCCAAACTTTTATGATATATTTTAATTGGATTTATAAGGTTTAGTTCATATTCTGTAAAATTCACCATTTTATGTGTGAATTTTGACAAATTCAGTTATGGAATCAAATCTATAATTATACTATATTTATATTTTTAAAAAAGCCTTTTATGCCCTCACTCCACATCTAACCACTGAAAATCACGTATCTTATTTGTTTCTATAGCTTTATAATTTCTACAATTTCATATCAATAAAAGCCTATAGCATATAATCTATTGTGTCTGGAATCTCTTTATTGGTACATAATAATTGGTTTATAATAACAATACACTATCATGAATATATCATAGTAAAACCAATTTCTCTGCACAATTAAGATGCATCAATAAAGAAAAAACACTGCAGATAACTGCTGGTAAGGATGTGAAGAAAAGGGAAACTTTATATACCATTAAATGGAAAATAAGTTAGTATGGCCATTATACAAAACTATATGGATGTTCTTTGAAAAATAAAAATTAGAACTACCTCCTAGTCATGGTATCCCACTACTGGTAGTATATCCAGAATAAATGAAATTGGTATGCCAAAAAGACATCTGCACACACATGTTCATTGCAGCACTATTCACAACAGCCAAGAAATGGAAACAACGTGAGAGAGTATTGATTGATGGATGGATACAGAAAATATGGTATAGATACACAGTTAAATACTATTCATCACAAATGAAATCCTGTCATTCATGACAACATGGATAGAACTGGACATCATTATGTTCATGAAATGTCAGGCATAGAATGATGAGTACCACATGACCTCACTCACAGGTGAAATCTAAAAATAGGATCCTCCTAGAATTTGAGAGAAGAATGGTGGTTTCCAGAGGCTAGGGACAGGAGCAGAGAGGAGGGAGGTATGTAAAAAGGTAGATTAATAGTTATTTATGTTACAGTTAGATAGCAGCAAATAGTTTTGGTGTGCTGCTACACATCAGGGTGATTATAGATAACAATAATGTGTTATGTATTTCAAAAAGCTAGAAGAAAGAATTGTAAAAGTATTTTACCATAAATAAATGATAAATGAGGAGATATGCAAGTTTAACCAGATTTAAACTTTATAAAATATATACATATATCAAAGCTTTTTAAGTTACCACATTATGTATACAATGATTATGTGTCGGTTAAATATATTTAAAATAAATAGCAAATTCTAAAAATTGAATGAACAAACAGAAATAGGTATCCACATAGAAAGAGAAGTTAAATTTCACCTGCTATATACAGTTGCTCACAGTGTAGCCAAGTAATTCTTTTTAAACTCTGTTAAGTTAGAGTAGTACCCTGTGTTTCATTCATGATTTTGGGAAGCTGAATCTACTCATATCAAACTCCCCCAAGCACTCACTCTCTCTTTGGCCAATCTAGCTAACTTTGTCAAAATTGTTTTGCAGTTTTACCAAGAACCAACTTTGATTAGGTTGATTCCCCCGCCCCCCCCCACACACACACACTGGTTCCCTAGTCTTTCAGTTATGTCTAACATAGTCATTACTGTCCTCTTCTTTCTGCTTAAACTCCTCTGAAAAATCTACCTTGCATGCCCCACTTTATGGATAGGTGGATCAGAGAACATTTAAGTCATGATTGGCAACTTGATTTATGTGGTTCATATAAGTTCCTAGTAAATCATGTACTATCCCCTAAAATCTTACAAACAACCAAGGGTTGTTTATGAAAAGGAAAAATTACTACTTCTTGGGTTGGGTATGATATTTTCAAAAACTCGGCATTTTCCATTCATCCTCCTGGGATTTTATCACAGGCTTTGTATGACATTCCAGTATCTTATCATAAGAGTCCTGTGGCAGAGCCATTTTCACGGGAGTCTAGAGTAGCTGGAGAGGATCTCTTGTGATGGGCATCACTTAAACATGACAGCTCTACCAAATCTCCCAGCAAAAATGTTTGAGCAAGGACCCTGAATAAATGTTATTTCCCAAATTCAAAGCGGCCCTATCATGCCTGTGCCATTTACACACAATAAGCAGCACTTTGAAGGGAATATCCCAGTTTATTCCTAATAATTGGACCTAGAGACACTTCCCCTGAAACATGAGGAACATCAATTTTTGCAGAATTTTTCTGTTATCTTCTGACACACGTTTCTTACTAAGCCATGTAGGATACCTGTTATTCTTTGCTGTTTATATGATGTTCAATATGATGTCCTATTGGATAGTGAGATAATCAAGGTTCTTTCTAATTGAATCATGATATAACCAAGAAGGTGATACATCTGTGAGACAAAATGGTAAAATATACTCTGATGAATTTATCAGTATTGTACACTGTCTGGATTTTTTCTTGTCTTATTTAAGAAATTCTTCCTTTTCCCAGAAATCAGAAGGTAGTTTTTTTTGTATTTAATTATTAAGTATTTAAAGTGTGCCATTTTGAATTTAGATCTGTACCTTGCATGTGTGTGTTTGAATATGTATGTGCATGCCTATGTATGAGTTTGTGTTACAGGAGGTAGAGTTTCAATGAATCTTTTCCCCATGTGGAAATTGTCCTAGTATCATTTACTGGAAACTACATAACCTCCCCATTCATCAGCAATGCTACTTCTTTCCTATAATAACACTCTGACTATGCATTTTTTTCTGGGCTTTCAATTCACTTGCTTTGGACTTTCTGTCCACTCCTACATCAATATGATCTGGGCTTAATTACTGTTTGTTTATACTAAATGTTGATATCTAGTAGAACAAACACTCTAGTAAGCCAAAACAATTTTGGTTATCTCTTCCTATGTGGCAAAATGTCCCCAAACTTCGTGGCTTAAAATAATTACTTGATCTAGTGATTTAATGAGTGTGTCATTTAGGCAGGGCTACAGTGGACAATTCCTTTGCTCCATTGATGTCAAGTGGCATCACTCATTGAAATTCTTTGGTCACTAGGATGCTCTGGAAGGTCAAGATGGCTTGATTTATGTGTCTTGTATTTTGAGAAGATATATGGGAGCCTGGGATCAACTGAATCCCCCGCCCCTCTCCATATACTCTCATAGCTAGTCCACTTGTCTCTCCAATACGGTAGTCAGACTAATTATGTGGAGCCTGAGTGCTGGAATTGCCATATTTCTTAAACAAAAATAGGTGCTGTCCAGTAAAATATGAAATATATATATATAAATAGCATGCAAGATTTGTGGCATACTTATTTCCATTTATTTTAAATTTAAATATATCTGGATGCTCTGTCTTTTATTTGGTAACCCTACTCAGGATTCCAGGGGACCAAGACAGAAGCTATAAATCCTCATTAAGTTTAAACCCACCATGAGTACTGCATTACATCCATTAGTCAAAGAGGTCACACAGCAACCCAGATTCAAGGGGAAGGGAAAAGACCCTTTACAAAAGCAAGAATATAAAATAAATTGTATCTATTCTTGTATGCTACAGGGTTTTGGTTATGTCAAACCCTTTGCTCTTCTGTATATGAATCAGAATTGACATTACTTGTTCAGTTTTCCATAACAAACTAGTTGAAATCACATTAAATATATAGAGTTATTTTGGGATAATTATCATTTTGGAAACCACCAAGACTTCCCATCCATGATGATAGCATGTCTCTATTCACTTGAGTCATGTATAAATATTTCAGTGATTTTTTATTATATTCATAATGATCATGCACATTCTATGGTACATGTATTCCTAGGGACTGTATGTCTTTGATGCAGTATGTTATGTGGTATTTCTTTAAACTTTTTTATCTGTTTCCCACTGATGTGTAGAAACATGGATTGTTATATATTGATCCTATATCTAACAAATATGCTGAGCCCTCATTAGTACTAATATATCATGCATAGATTTTTCTACATAATAAGTCTTATGAGTACTCTGAAAAATCCCATTTGGGGCTATTCCTTTCCAAATATTATACATAGATTTCACCTTATTGTCCTTGTAAGGACCCTCATATTAATGTTGAATAAGACAATGATAACAGGCACCCCAACTTTATGCTTCATTTTTTAATTTTTTAAATTTTTTAAAATTTACTTATTTATTCTAATTTGTTACACATGACAGCAGAATGCATTTCAATGCATAGTACAATATAGAGCAAAAATTTTTATTTCTCTGGTTGTATATTAAGTAGAGTCACACCATTCGTGTCTTCAAACATGTACTTAGGGTGACGATGTCCTCTCATTCCACCATCTTTCCTACTCCCATGCCCATTCTCTACCCCTCCCTACTCTTTACCCTATTCAAAGTTCCTCCATTCCTCCCATGCTTTACCCTTAACCCCTTATGGATCAGCATCCACATATCAGAGAAAACATTAAGACTTTGGTTTGGTGGGGGATTGGCTTACTTCACTTAGCATGATATTCTCCAACTCCATCAATTTACTTGCAAATACCATAATTTTATTCTCTTTAAATGCTTAGAAATATTCCATTGTGCATATACAATTTCTTTATCCATTCATCTATTGAAGGGCATCTAGTTTGGTTCCACAATTTAGCTACTATGAATTGTGCTGATATAAACATTGATGTGGCTGCAACATTGTAGTATGCTGTTTTTAAGTCCTTTGAGTATAGATTGAGGAGTGGGATAGCTGGGTCAAATGGTAGTTCCATTCCAAGTTTTCCAAGGAATCTCCATACTGATTTCCAGATTGGTTGCACCAATTTGCAATACCACCAGCAATGTATGAGTGTGACTTTTTCCCCCACATCCTTGCCAACACTTATTGTTGCTTGTATTCTTAATAGCTGCCATTCTGACTGGAGTAAGATGAGTAGTTTTGATTTTCATTTCTCTAATTGCTAGAGATGTTGAACATTTTTTCATATATTTGTTGATCAATTACATATCATTTTCTGAGAATTATCTGTTCAGTTCATTAGCCCATTTATTGAATGGGTTATTGTTTTATTGGTGTTAAGTTTTTTGAGTTATTTATATATCTTAGAGATCAGTGCTCCATCTGATGTGTGTGTGGCAAAAATTTGCTCCCATTTTGTAGGCTCTCTATTCACCTCACTGTTTCTTTTTCTGAGAAGCAGCACTTCAGTTTGAATCCATCCAATTTATGGATTCTTGATTTTATTTCTTGCACTATAGGAGTATTCTTGAAGAAGCCAGTGCCTGATATGACATGATGAAGATTTGGGTCTACTTTTTCTACTATTAGGCACAGGGTCTCTGGTCTAATTCTAGGTCCTTGATTCACTTTGAGTTAAGTTTTCTGCATGATGAGAGACAGGGGCTTAATTTCATTTTGCTGCACATGGATTTCCAGTTTTCCCAGCACCATTTGTTGAAGAGGCTACCTTTTCTCCAATATATGTTTTTGGTACTTTTGTCTAGTATGAGATGACTGTATTTATGTGGGTTTGTCTCTGTGTCCTCTATTCTGTACCATTGATCTACATGTCTATTTTGGTGCCAATACCATGCTGTTTTGTTAAGTTCTGGTATAGTGATGCCACCTGCTTCACACTTCTTGCTGAGAATTGCTTTGACCATTCTGGGTCCCTTATTTTTCCAGATGAATTTCATGATTGCTTTTTTCCATTTCTATGAGGAATTTCATTTTGATTTTGATTGGAATTGCATTAAAACTGTATAGTGCTTTTGAAGAATGATCATTTTGACAATATTACTTCTGCCTATCCAAGAACAAATGAGATCTTTCCATCTTCTGAGGTCTTCTTTAATTTCTTTCTTTAGCATTCTGTAGTTTTCATTGTAGTCACTTCTTTCATTAAATTGATTCCCAAGTATTTTATTTTTTGAGGCTATTGTAAATAGGGTAGTTTTCCTAGTTTCTCTTTCAGAGGATTTGTTACTGATGTATAGAAATGCACTTGATTTATGGGTGTTGATTTTATATCCTGTTACTTTGCTGAATTCGTTTATTAGTTCTAGAAGTTTTCTGGTGGAATTTTTGGGATCCTCTAGTTATAGAATCATTTCATCAGCAAATAGTAATAGTTTGAGTTCTTTTCCTATCTGTATCCCTTTAATTTCTTTCATCAGTCTAATTGCTCTGGCTAGAGTTTCAAGGACTGTGTTGAATAGAAGTGGTGAAAGAGGACATCCCTGTCTTGTTCCAGTTTTTAGAGGGAATATTTTCAATTTTTCTCCATTTAGAATTATATTGGCCTGGGAATTAGCATAGATAGCTTTTACAATGTTAAGATATGTTCCTGTTATCCCTAGATTTTCTAGTGTTTTGAACATGAAGTAAAAGAATTTTGTCAAAAACTTTTTCTGGATCTATTGAGATGAGCATATGATTCTTATCTTTAAGTCTATTGATGTGATGAATTACATTTTTTTATTTCCATATGTTGACTTAGCTTGAATCCCTGGGATGAACCTCACTTGATTGTGATGCACTATCTTTTCAATATGTTTTGTATTTGATTTGCCACAATTTTATTGAGAATTTTTCCATTTATGTTTCCTTAGAGACATTGGCCTGAAGTTTCCTTTCTTTGATGGGTCTTTGTCTGGTTTTAGAATCGGGGTGATATTGGCCTCATAGAATGAGTTTAAAAGTGTTCCCTCTTTTTCTATTTCATGAAATAATTTGAGGAGCATTGGTATTCTTCTTTAACATCTTGTAGAACTTAGCTATGTATCCATCTGGTCCTGGGCTTTTCTTGCTTCATAGGTTTCTGATAATGTCTTCTATTTCATTGCTTGAAATTGATCTGTTTAATTTGTATATATCATCTTAATTCAGTTTGGGTAAATCATATAATTCTAGAAATTTGTTAATATCTAATAATTTCTATTTTATTGGAGTAAAAATTTTCAAAATAATTTCTAATTATCTTCTCTATTTCTGTAGTGTCTATCATGATATTTTCTTTTCATCACAGATTTTAGTAATTTGAGTTTTCTTGCTCTTTCTCTTCATTAGCATGGCTAAGGGTTTGTCAATTTTATTTATTTTTTCAAAGAACCAATTTTTTGTTTTGTCAACTTTTTGAATTGTTTCTTTTGATTCAATTTCATCTCTGATTTTAATTATTCCCTGTCTTCCACTGCTTTGGTCTTGATTTGTTCTTCTTTTTCTAAGGCTTTGAAATATAATGTTAGGTCAGTTATTTGTTCACTTTTTATTCTTTTAAGGAATGAACTACATGGAATGAATTTTCTATTAGTACTGCCTTCATAGAGTCCTAGAGATTTTGATATATTTTATCAGTGTTATGATTTAACTCTAAGAATTTTTGCATCTCCTCTTTGATGTCTTCTTCAATCCACTGTTCATTCTATAGCATATAATTTAGCCTCCAGGTGTTGGAGTAGCTTCTGGTTGTTTTTTTTTAAAATTGTATCATTGATTTCTAATTTCATTCCATTATGATTTGATAGAATGTAGGGTAGTATCTCTACTTTTTTGTATTTGCTAAGAGTTGCTTTGTGGCAGAATATATGGTCTATTTTAGAGATGAATCTATGAGCTGCTGAGAAAAAAGTATTAATTTGTTGATGGATGAAATAATCTATATATGTCTGTTAGGTCTAAGTTATTGATTATATTATTGAGTTCTATAGTTTCTTGTTTAACTTATGTTTGGAAGGTCTATCCAGTGGTGAAAGAGGTGTATTAAAGTCACCCAGTATTATTGTGTTGTGGTCTATTTGACTCTTGAAATTTGAAGAGTTTGTTTGATGAATAGAGGTGTTCCATTGTGTGTGTGTGTGTGTGTGTGTGTGTGTGTGTGTGTATATTTACTTGTTATGTCTTGTTGATGTATGGTTCCCTTAAGCAGTATGAAATGTCCTTCTTTATCTCTTTTGATTAGCTATGGCTTGATGTCTACTTTATTTGATATCAGGATGGAAAACTTTACTTGTTTCTGCAGTCCATGTGAGTGGTATGTTTTTTCCCAACCTTTCACCTTCAGTCTGTGGATGTCTTTTCCTATGAGACAAGTCTCTTGAAGGCAGCATATTGTTGGGTCTTTTTTTAAAAAATCCAATCTGCTAGTCTACATCTTTTGACTGATGTTAAGCCATTGACATTCAGGATTATTATTGAGAGATGATTTGTATTCCTGATCATTTTTTAAATTTTTGGTATTTAATGTGACTTGATTCTCCTTTGATTGGCTTCTCCTTTAGTGTAGTTCCTCCCTTTGCTGATTTTCATTGTTGTTTTTCATTTCCTCCTCATGGATTGTGTGGAGGATGTTATGTAGTACAAGCTTTCTAGTTGTAAATACTTTTAACTTTTATCTATCATGGAAGGTTTTATTTTGTCATCAAATCTAAAGTTTAATTTTGCTTGATTAGCATCTATTTTCTTTCAGAGTTTGGTATACATTGTTCCAGGCCTTCTAGCTTTGAGAGTCTTGTTGAGAAATCTACTGAGATCTGAATTTGTTTCCCCCTATATGTAATCTGAAAATTCTTTCTTGCAGCCTTTAAAATTCTATCCTTATTCTTTATGCTAGGCATTTTCATTATAGTGTGACTTTGTGTCGATCTGTTGTGATTTTGTACATTTGGTGTCCTGGAAGCCTCTTGTATTGGCTTTTCCAATTCATTGCTCAGGTTTGGGAAATTTTCTAACATTATTTCATTGAATAGATTGTTTATTCCTTTGGTTTGTATCTCTATGCCTTCCTCTAGCCCAATGATTCTTAAATTTGGTCCTTTCATGTGATCCTATAATTCCTAGATGTTATGCTCATGGTTTCTTACCATCTTAACTGTTTGGTCAACTTTATTTTCAAGATTATATATTTTGTCTTCATTGTCTGAGGTTTTGTCTTCCAAGTGATCTAGTCTGTTAGTGAAGCTTTCTGTTGAGTTTTCAATTTGGTTTATTATTTCCTTAATTTCAAGGATTTCTAATTGTTTGTTTGTTTGTTCAAAATCTCCTATTGAGTAATCTTTTGCTTCCTTTTTTTGCTCACATAGCTATTTATTGAAGTGATCATTTGTTGCTTGTGTTTGCTCTCCTTTACCATCCTTTACTTCACAGAATATTTTAATTATGTGCATTCTTAACTCCTTCTCTGACATTTGTTCTGCTATGCTGGCCATGGATCCTAATAATGTAGTATCTTGGTTTGTTTGGGACACTTTCTTTCCTTATTTATTTCATATTGTTGGTGTGTCTTTCCTTCCAGTACTGCAGATCTGAGGTGCCGCAGTCTGGCTGGGCACAATTCAGGAGCCACTTGTCAAAAGAAACGAAGTTTATTTTTAGAACCACATAGGCCAAACAAAACAGCTCCTCAGGAAAAAACCCTCAGAGCCCAACTGCCACCACCGGCTTCCCACAAGCCTCTCACCAAACACAAGCCTCACCACCTCCCACAATCCTCCTGCTCTTGAGGCCGATTGGCTGGGTCGTGTGGGCGGAGCCAAAGATGTCCCCCAATGAGCATCACCACAGAGGAGCCAATCAGCTAGATGTTGCTGGGGCCGCTGTGAGCCAATCATCAGCTGGCAGTCTGAAAGGTTGCTGGCAGCTGGAAGTTTGCTGGGGCCCCTTCGGCTGTGGCTCTCAACACTGAGGTGTTACAGTTTTTACCCTATAGGCTTGTGGTGACCCTGCAGGTTTCAAATAACTCTCCTTTAAAGGAGAGATCAATATTAACAGATATCAATACAAACAATATACAGCCTTAAACCAAATATCTCATATTAAGACATTTACTGTTTTGTCACAATATATAAAAATGATGAGTTCAATTATTACCTACAATATAAACAGTAGGTTTGCAAAGGGGTCTACAGTTTTTGATGGTGGACAAAATGCAAACTGGGGGTAAGGTTTAGGATGAGATGTTAGTGAGGTAGGAGGTGAGGATATAGAGGTATTAGATCTTAGGATGCATGAAAGCAAAATCTTAAAAAAAGTTGGCTAGTAGCAGTTATAAAGAAAGAAAGTGATTATGGGAAGACAAGTAAGTAGGAAGACAATAGAGTACAACAAACAAACATAAAAATTAAGAAAATAAAAAATATAAATATAGGAGATAAAATATTTTACAACTGTAATATGCTATTCAGATATCCCAGTCCTCAATAGCATAATCTATGAAAAATACTTGGTTTCACACATGTTGTGGATGTGAGGGCAGGAGAAAAGAGAAAAAAGTCTAGAAGGATAACACAAGGATTGTTTCTGTTTGAGTTCAATATCTTTCCTGCTTCTCTTCTCATCCTATAAGTGGGGTTGTCTATTGTTTGCTGGTATCTCCTACCTCAGGATGGTGAAGGTTATTAGGGTGAGAGGGTTGGTCTTGGGGGTAGGATGGTGGGGTATAACACTTGCTGGTCCCCAAAGGGAGACTGTACCCCAAGGATCTCCTTTGGGGCCCGCTCATGTGATGTGGGCACCTGGTCTTATCTCCTTATACCACTTGTAGACCTCACAATTCCTGGTCTCTACTTTAGCCTCTAAACTGTATCTCACTCACTCCCTCCCTTCCTACTTCCCAATCAGAAACCTCTCTCTCCAGAGGTCTTGTGGGCTGTGCTCTGTGTCCTGTGCACCTGTTGTGACAGCTGTTTTGTATTAGGCAATTCAGAAAGAGGCTTTGTGAGCTAAAGACAGTCAATGTTGCAAGCACTGTGCAGAGTTAGTGACTTCAGGAGATGGGGGGGAGAGGATACTATAGGTACTTTGATATCTCTTCTAAGCCCCAGTCACTGTCCCAAGCTGGAGTAGCTCCAACTAGAGATGTCAACAAATGTGTCCTAAGAGGGAGGCAGCTGGGGTGTCAGGTGGGGCCAGGCGGTGGCATTGTGCAGTGTGTTCAGAGATGCAGTTCTGTGCTGTGCAGTGTTGGGGCTGGCAGCGGTCTCCAGACAAAGTCTGGTGTCCCCAGGTGCAGGCTACTGACTGAATGTAAGGTACTACTGCAGTGGTTGCAATGTTCCAAGATTGAGGCAACTGGGGGAGCCCCATGTTGGTAGATGGGGGTCCATATGGGAGTGGTAGCCAAAGGTCCTTTGAGTGGGCAGCAGCTGGGGGGGTCCTGCATGGGAGTGGCAGCCTGATGTCCTGTGTGGGTGAATGGCTGAGAGCACTGCTCTGATGCTAAGGCCTGGGGACCTGCACAGGCACAGGGCTGGGACTCTTGTGTGGGATCAGCAGTCCAGATCCTCTAATAACTCGCAGAGAAACAGTATTTCCACCGCTTGAATCTCAGGTCACAGAGTGACACAGAATGCAGCCTCCCTCTATTCTGCCATCTTAGATCTCCTCTTGTACTTCATTTTAACAGAAGTGATTCTAAACTTTACCTGCTATAGGTTTTATATAGATAATCTTTATGAGATGAAGAGAGATTTCTTCAATTAGAAGTTTACTGGTTTTTAAAACTGTGGATTGGTATACAATTTATCTACAGATTTTTCTTTGTTGAAATAATTCATTGAAAAAATGCTTTGTACATTATATTTCACCAGAGTGAAAGAAAGAGAATATTTCATATTGAGATAATTTAAAGCATCAAAATGTTCATATGATCTTAACGCTTTGCATATCTGGGCTCTCATACAAAATATCTTCTTAATGCAAGAATGTGAGCATGAACAAAATTATAGTAGGTGGTAAAATGATCCTGAAAAGTACTACTAAAAACATAAAAGTATATTTGCTTCAATTAATCAAATATGGTTATACCAATACTAACGTTGAACAGGAAAACTCCACATCCTACATCTAAAAAAAATTTACAAGAAAAAGTAGCCAGAAAATATGGGAAAAAAAGGAGAAATGAATTGGGGGTTTAAGGGGACTAATACTACCAGTATTGAGAAATGAAATGTAGGATGTGTAGACAAACATATGCAAATCTATCACACAATTAACACAGCTCTCAAATCACTATTTTTTACTTTGTGATTTTTTAAAATAGTTTTTTAACTGTCAATAGACTTTATTTATTTATATGTGGTGCTGGTAATCGAACCCAGTGCCTCACATATTCTAGGCAAGTGCTCTACCATTGAGCCACAACCCCAGCCCTACTTTCACTTTTTATCAGTGCATTATAATTATAAATAGTTGTGTGATTCGTTGATACATGCATACAATACAACTATATAATTTGATCAACTTTGCTCCTTAATACCTCCCCTTTCACTCAAAATGTAGACCTTTTAGTAAATGTTATTCAGAGAACTAGATTGTTATATGGAAAAAATAAAGCTGAATTCCTTATATGATAATTTCCTAAGGAATCAACAATTTGAATTTAAAATTTGATAACCACAGAAATATTAGAACAAAATATCCCCAAGGTATAATACGAATATGAATATGAATGTGAATTATTCTATGACTTGAGAGGGAAAAAATTCCCTATAGAGATTCAAATTGCAGATTCAATAAGAGAAATGGCATATATTTTGAATTATATAAAATATAATTTAGGACAACAAGTATATGAATAAAGAGTTCATCATCACTAATGATCAGGAAGTGAAATGAAAATTATAATAAAATATAACCTAGTCATTATCAAAAAGACAAAATGTATCAGAAGCTAAGAAGATGCAGAGAAAGGGGGAATGTCATACTCTAAGGTTATGTAAATTAGTATAGACAATATGGAGATGAGTACGAAATGTTCTTAAAAAACTAGAATTGTAATTATGATCCAGCAATCCTATTGTTGGGTATATATTCAAGGGCAATGAATTCAGTTTATAACAGAGACATCTCAACTCTTATGTTTATTACAGCACTATTCACAGTAGCCAATATATGGAATCAACCTAAATGTCCATCAACAGAAGAAGGTATAAAAATGTGGTATATTGCACAATGGAACATAATTTTAGATATGAAAACCTGTCATTTACAGCAAAATAATTGGATCTAGAGAAAATTATGTTAAGTAAGACAAGTAAGTCACAGAACGACAAATACTGCATGTCCTCACTTAAATGTAGAAGCAAAACGTTGATCTCATATGTGTAGAGAGTAGAATAGTGTTTGCCAGAGTTTGGGGAAGGTGGAGGGAAAGAAGTATGGAGAGAGGGTAGTTTATAGTTACAGGAGTACATTGGAGATGAAAAACCAATTATAATGTTCTATAGCACAGTAGGGTAACTATGGTTGAAATCAGTTAATTATATATTTCCAAATAACAAGGGAAGAGGATTTTGAATATTCTAAACACAACAAAATTATAAATGTTAGAAGTGATGGATATACAAATTGCTTTGATCCGAGCCTCACACTTTGCATGCATGTGTTGAAACATCATATTACAAATAAAGTATATTGAAAATCTACCAAAATATATAAAATATTTACAGATTTTTCCCATAGAACTAGGATTAACATAATTATTATAAAAATGGACACTACTAGAACAAGAGAAAAACCAACGAACAACCTTATGGAAAAATAGCCTAGAGAAGCGAACATAAAATTCACAGAAAGAAGATGCAGCCATCCCCCAAGAATATGAGTAGGCAAGGCTCCACTTTGCCTCTAAAAATCTGAATGCAAAATCAAATCACACTGAGGCATTCTTCTTCATCTACATAGACTGGGGAAAACCCCAAATTAGAAGTAAGTAAGATTAAATGTAAATAAAGCATGAGTAACATCTTTACACTTACCAAAGAGTGATTTCCAAGTTATTATTGCTAATAAGGTAAATGAAGGTACAGTATCCAGGATGTCAGTATTTACCTAACATAGAAACATATGCTATGTTTTAACAATACATCATGGGAGTATAATTCATGACATTTTTTAAAAGAATGTCAACAGATGGAGGGAGAGATAAGATGGCAGGACTGGGGATAAAAGCTAGACATTTTGTAGATGTGAATTTGCAATATGTAAAAATTCTAAGCCATCATAATAAAAAATAAATTCAAGAAATAATTTTGAATAAAACTTAAAAGTTAAAAATATAAGTAAACATGGACCTAAATTTGTTCCCAGTTTGCTGACAAAACTCATAGAACAGTTCTATTCTGAATGACATCTTGCCAAATTAATTTGACTTAAATTCCTGATGATGAGCTAGGGCTGTGGCTCAGTTATAGAGTGCTTGCCTAGCATATGTGAGGCACCATCCTCAGCACTACATAAAAATAAATAAATAAATAAGATCCATCAACAACTATAACTAAAAAATATTTTTTAAAAATTCCTGATGAGATCCACCCCAAATACCAAAGGATCTGCAATGATAGTGACTGATCAGAAATAATAAGCTATCCAGTAGCAATGAACATTGCCAACATACACACTGTTGTCTTGAACTATCATTTTCTGCTAAATGGAAACAAGGCTCTTTGGAGAAATGGCTGATTCCAAGGCTGGGGTGGGAATTTACAAAATGAATCTGGAACATCTCATCATACAACATAGAAAGGGAATTTGAAGAAACAACTAGGATTGTGCCAAAAGCACTTTGGATCCAAGTAGAAGAGGTTCTCAATGGCCAAAGGTGGGACTCTGAGAGCAACAATAGAGATGATAGTTTCAAAGAATTAAATAAATAAAAGATGTTTAAATATGGTAAATTATTCTGCCTTGCCTAAATGAAATGTGTCATTAGGTAAGCAAATGGTAGGTGAGCAAATGGAGAGTTTTATTTATAGAAGGATGCCACCTCATTAATGACAAAGTAGTAGAGTTTTGAATAAAATCATTTTGCAAACCGAATGAGATAATGGATCTAAACAATGACCACCAGAGGATGCAAACATCACCCAAAGAAAGGTAACCCCCAACATGAGCATCCTGCTTCTGCAGGTATTCATGTTACATCACACCCAGCAAGACCCTGAAGAGTGGCCCTTACAGAGACCAACAGGTGCCCTTGTGCTGCTGTGCACACTGCTGTGTACCCAGCTGGGCCTATATGATTGTCTTAACTGTGAGTCTCTACCCCCAATGCTGTGTGTAACTTCGTTGTACTCACCTGGGTCAGCAGAATGTCCCCACCCATGCAGGGTCAGTGGAGACTCAAGGGTTTTCCTACTGTTACAAGCACCACACTGAAAGTCATCAACTACCAATGAAGAAATGATACAAAAAGTCACTATTGTGTCCAGCTGGAACCAAAGTTAAAAGAAAAGCAATGCCTCAAGACATATTTACAGAAGAAAGCCTTTCAATATCAAAGCCACACTATGAAACTGGTAGGAATAATAGAACAAGTCTTATATGCAAATATCAACACAAGGACACACGTTGACTTCATATGAGGCCAATAAATCTTCAGCAACAGACCCCCCCAAAAAAATGAAAATTGCTGAATTAATTGAAGATAATTTAAGATAATCATTCAAAGGAAACTCATTAATATATAAGAGAATAAGACAGCCAAAGAAATTAGGAAAACAATTCATGACCTGAATGAAGAAATAGAGTAAAAATAGAGATAATAAAAAATAACCAAACAAAACTCTTGGAACTGAAGGACTCAATAAGTCAAATAAAATATATAATTGAAAGCCTCCAAAACACAAGCAAAAGAATGTCACCACTTTTAGTCATGTCTTTTGATATATCCCAGGCAGAGAGATGTGTGCTTGTGCGCACACACATACACAGAATGAATAAAGAAATACCACCAAGAATTATGTGATCTGATTAAGGAAACAAATGATAGAATTATGTGTGCTTCAGATGGAGTAAAGGAAATAGTACAAAAACATATTCAATGGAAAAGTAGCTAGAAATTTCACCCAACATTGTAAGAATTACAGACATCCAGAATCAGGAAGCGTAAATCACCTCTAAGAAAATGGACCATGAAATGTTCTATTCTGTAACATATTATACTCGAAATGTCAAAATCCAACACAAAGAAAGAATTCCAAATACTGCAAGAGAAAAGCACCAGGTTACATTTAAGGGAGCCCTCATTAGACTAACAAGAATCTTTTCAGCAGAAAGCTTACAGGTCAGGAGAACAAAAGGATGACATATTCAAAATCCTGAAAAAATAATGACTGCTGACCAAGAACACTGTATCAAAAAAAAATATGTATATATATATATAATGCCCATCTGGTACTGATGAATTTCTTCAGTTTTTGCTTGTTTTAGAACAAAACAGGTTCATATATATATATATATATATATATATATACATACACACACACACATATACATACATACACACACACATATACATACATACACACACACACATATATATACATATACAAATATGTATGTACATATATACATGTGTGTGTATATATATATATTCATATGTGTGTGTGTGTGTGTGTGTGTGTGTATGTGTGTATAATGGAAGGATAGAGAGGGAGAGACCAAAGGAACTTCTAGATCTAGAAGGAAAAGAAAGATAATGACCATCATGAACACACACTTAAATAAAGGAAGTGGAAAACAAGAATGGATGCAAAAGAAAAAGAAGAATCAGGGGCTGGGGTTGTGGCTCAGAGGTAGAGCACTTGCCTAGCATGCATGGGGCACTGGGTTCAATTCTCAGCACAACATAAAAATAAAATAAAGATTAAAAAATGAACAATAAAACCTTATTAGAGGAGAAAAACAAACTATAAAAATGAATGCAAAATAGAAAGGGACAAAGGATATTCAAAACATCCAGGAAAAAAAAGAACAAAATGATTGTAGTAAATCTTTTTTAAAAAACATTTTTATTATTGTATTATGATTACGCATAATGATTTGGTTCATTTTGACATAATCATATATCCATGGAATTTAATTTGCTCCTTTTCAGTCCATACCTCCTCTTTCCCTCATTTTCTCCCTCCCCTTATTCCCCATCCTCTATTATACTGATTTCCATTGATTGATAGATTGATTGATAATTAGTGCTTTACATATACATAAAGGTGAAATTTACTGTGGTATATTTACACATGTCCACAGAATAATTTTGTTAGATTCCTTACACATTTCCTCCCCATTCCTCCCTCCTTCAACGCCCTTAATCTCTTCCTTCTACTCCACTTGTCTTCCCTCTACCCTTACCTCCTTTCTATCCCTTACACTCTTGCTTCCTCATGGGAAAGAAAATTTTTGACCCTTGATTTTCTCATTCTGGCTTATTTCACTTAGCATAATTCTCTCTACTACCATCTATTCACTGACAAATGTCATAATTTCATTCTTCTTTTGACTAAGTAAAACTCCATTGTGTGTATATGCCACATTTTCTTTATCCATTCCTCTACTAACGGGCACCTATGCTGCTTCCATAACTTGGCTATCATGAATTGTGATGCTATAAACACTGATGTGCCTGTATTGCTATAGTATGCTCATGCTAGTTCTTTTGGATGAATACCAAGGAATGGGGTAGCTGGGTCATATGGGGGTTTTATTCCTATCCTTTTCAGAAATCTCCATACTTCTTTCTGAAGTGGATGTACTAATTTGTAGTCCAACCAAAAATATCTGAGTGTGCATTTTCCCCCACAGTCTTAATGAGAATTTATCTTTATTTGTTTTCTTGATGATTGTGATTCTCACTGGAATGAGATAAAATCTCAATGTAGTTTTGATTTGCATTTCCCTGATTGCCAGGGAAGTTGAAAATTTTTTTCATATATTTGTTGTTCACTGGTATATCTCCTTTTGAGAAACACTAGTTTAGATCTTTTGCGCATTTATTATTATTTTGCTTTGTTTTGTTTTGGTACCAGATATTAAACTCAGGGTCATTCGACCACTGAGCCACATCCCACTATTATTTTTTATTTTATTTTGGGATAGGGTCTCACTGAGTTGCTTAGTGCCTCGCTTTTGCTGAGGCTGGCTTTGAACTCATGATTGTCCTATCTCTGCCTCCCAAGCCACTGGGATTACAGGCATGCCCAGCTTGCATATTTATTGATTGGGTTATTTGTTTGTTTTTTTATGTTAAGCTTTTCAAACTCTTTTCAAACTCTTCCAGGAGACACATCTTGGTGGGTCCATACATGGCTGAAGAGGAAAGAGAGTAACCCTGTACCTTCCATGTGTCTGAAGGTAAATGTCCAAAAAGTCTAGCTATTTCCCTCTCTTATTTTTATGAAGCATTAATCCAATTTATGAGGGTCCAGCTCTCATGGCCTAATCATCACCTAAAAGCCCCATCTCTTAATACTTTTTCATTTAGGATTAAGTTTCAACATAAGTTTTTGAGAGGATGCATGGATTCAAACTATAGCAACTTTCAATACATAGCATCACAGTTCATTGTCAGTGGCTATTGCAACATCTGTGTGAAACACTTTTTTTTCTCTTTTTAATGTTGGCTTATTATAATTATGCCTAATAGTGGGATTCATTGTGACATATTTGTATGTGCACACAGTTTAATGAATTTCATTTCCCAGTATCTTCTCTTCCTCTCACCTCCTCACTCCTGATCTTCTTCCTCTACTTGTTTTCTTCCTATTTTCATGAGAACTCTTTTTTCCTCTTTTCTCTTTAGCTTTCTAATATGAGAGAAAATAGACAACCTTTGACTTTCTGAGTCTGGCATATTTCACTTAACATAATGCTCTCCATTTCTATCCATCTTCTTGCAAATGACATAATTTTATTCTTTATGGCAAAATAAAACTCCATTGTGTCCATATTTTCTTTACTCAAAAGCATTAAGGTCAACATACTATAGCAATTCTTAATATTTTTAATATCTATTTTTTAGGTAAAGATGGACCCAAAACAATGCTTTTATTTCTATGTGGTGCTGAGAATCGAACCCGGGTCCCTCCTGTGCCAGGTGAGCGCTGTACTGCTAAATCACAATCCCAGCCCAATATAGCCAATTTCTTCGACCAGCCTAAGTGTCCTGTAATTCTTAATAGCCAATTTCTTCGACCAGCCTAAGTGTCCTGTAACAGAAAAATGGATAGACTATGTGAAACAATTTTACCAGATATATTTAGAGAGAAAGATACAGAAATAATTTTCTGAATGTGAAGTTCATTAAATACTGTAGTATGTCTCAAGGAAATGTTAGCATCTCTCTCCATGGAAGTCTTGCCAAACTTAAGGGCCCTCAATGTTTTCAGAAAACTAAAGTGATATGGCCCCATGATATCTTCCAGACTAAGGATTACAGGCTCTAAAGGTGTGGAATCAAATGGTATTTGAAATGTTATGGATAATTATCATGTTGTGGACCTTAAAAGAAATAGACAAATAAATGTAATTAGGCTTGAAATTACTTAGCTTTCCAACTCAGCAGCTTTGCAGTTCCACAAAGAGAGCAGACTTTCTCATCTTTCAAACAGAAGACTAACAAGGAGATCTTTCTTCCTTGAGGAGGCTCATCTACTAAATCTCCCTCTCAAGTAAGGTTCATTTGCAGGAGCAAATATCTGAGGTATCTAGACTCTCTAGAGACAAAGTAATTAGCTTTGTTACAAACTGAGCATTGATGAACCTTGCTGGGTAAGGGAGGAAATTAAGGAAATGAGGGAAAGTTCGTCTGAGCCATGTGTTGCTCGGCTGTAAGGTAAAAATGTGGAACTCTCAAACTCTATGTATGCTCTAATTATGATGGTCTGTGCCTCTGTTTCAGTTCTCAGCTTGATGGACCAAAGTGGCTTATCCCATGTGAGCCTGCTTGTCTCAGGGATCCAACAAAAAAAAAATCCCTCAGAAATGGGACACTTCTCAGAAGAGCAGTTAGGTGATTTTTACCCCCCAGGGTGGGCCTTCGTCAAGTTTAGCAGTGAAGAGAGGTATAGGGTAAGAAAGATAAGGGTCTTGGTTTTAAACAACCACAAAGCTCCCAGTCAAGACGGCCCCTTTGTTCTAAATTCCCTCAATTCCAACCAGCTGTTACGGAGCGGAGCGCCACCTCTGTGTGGAAGCACTGTTTTTTTAAACACTGGGGACCTAACAATGAATATGGCCAAGGCCCCTGTTACTAAGATGAGGTGTTCACCCAGATGTGGTTTTCACCTTTCCAGAGCTCAGGGCTGTGCAAACATTTCTCGCCAGAATTTCAACTTGTCTTTCAGCCTCCTAATTAATTCCAGCCAAATTCCCATAAGTAAGAGACTGGAATAAACCAGTCTCCCCCACGCACCCTCCCGCCCCCCTACCAGGCAGTGTGCGGCTTCCTTCCTAGCAGTGGTGGGGCGGACTTGGGGTAGGCGGAGGCGGGCGGTACGAGGTGACCTGATTTCATTCGCCACGCTTCTCGCTTCGCGGGCGCGCGCCCACGTGACCACCTTCCCCTAAATAAAGTTGAACAGTTCTGGGCTGCGCACAGTTGCTGAGGGAGACATCGGCTCCAGTGAGCTTCTCTTGCTGCAGCAGTTTCCAGCTGGCACCTCTGCCCCCTCCCCACAATCCTGCACCTTTGGAACAGCGGCATCATCCAGAGCCCAGCTCAGTTGAACCGCCCAGGTAGGCCCCACCCCCACCCCCGGCGCCAACTGGTCCGCACACCAACAGATGCCTGAAAGGATGGGTGGGTGGGTCGCGGGGCTTTGGCACTGGCTCTCGGAGCTGGGCTAAAGAGATGGGGTGTCAAGAGAGAACGAGCTCAATGTGTGAGAAAACACTCATGAGGACGGATGCAGTTCGTGTGCATGGGTCCTGATGAGCGCTTCAGGATTTGGGGAGTCAGCATTAGACTACAAATGGGAAAAGTGTGGTTGACTGGAATTCTGAAAGCCTGGGGTTCCTCCCAGATCCTGCCTCATTCTTCTATATATCCTTGAGCAAAAAGCTTTATTAATCTTTCTGCACCTCAGTTTCCCCATTTTCAAGAACTGGTTTCAGACTCCCGCCACTAGGACTGGTAATGCAGCTGGGGGCTGGGAAGAGACAATGGCGGAGAGCGTGGCGCACCTGTGCTGAGGGCTGTGGACTTGAGGCACCCTGATAGTCCATGGAGGTGGAGGCTGTCTCGATAGTGGGGGGTGTGGTCTGTGGGGTTGAACCTGGTCGCTCAGTCCTAGGATGCACATCCCCATGACACCTGCTTGTGGATCCAGCTGTGGCTGAGAACAGAACTGTGGCCTGAGGGAGCGCAGGAGCCACTCGTTCTTTCCCTTTGCTGGCGTCCAATACAGATTTCTGTGCTTTAGCTGTGGCAGCAGGACCCCCAACTTGCTAGATATGGCTTCCTGTGAAGCCGGGTTCTTCCCTGGCTGCCCCCTTTCAAAGACAAGTCTGCTCCTGCTCACTGCGGGAAAAGGAGGGGGAAGGGAAGAGAGAGCAGTAAGGAGGGGCAGGAAAAGAGAGAGAGAGAGAGACAGAGAGAGAGAGAGAGAGAGAGAGAGAGAGAGAGAGAGAGAGAGAGAGTGTGTGTGTGTGTGTGTGTGTGTGTTTCTTGCTTTGCGCAATTGGGCATCTGTGTGTTGGGGAAGGAAGTGGATACCGCAGGGAATTCCCAGTCATCTAGCCCTGTCAAGGATTCAATCAGAAACCCCTGAGCTATCATTCTTAATTCAAGAGGCACCCCACCCACCTCAGAGCTGTCCTTGGGGAAGAATTGGTATAACTGAGAGACCACACCTCGGCTGGAAAAGGGGTAGGTAAGTGGGAGGCTAATGTTCTGGAGCCCAATAATGATTATCCAGCTAGCCCCATCTTGAGAGTGCTTTGAATACACAGGTTTCATCCAATATTGAGGGAGGGGGTGGAAGAGAGAAGGAGGTAAAGGCAGGGGGTGGAATGGAGGAGCACACCTACTGACTTCAGGCAGAGGGTAGCCCCTATGCATTCTAATATTATCGTCGACAGCAATGGCAGTTGTACTGACTGCCTGAATGACTAAGAAAACTTAAAGAGGAAAGCTCCCAAGGCTGGACATTCTGCACTAGATCCTAGGCCCTCTGGGGAAGGGTAGAGCCAGGGAACAGTTTAAGCCCCTAAATCTTCCCTTGGTTTGCATCTGAAACTGCAGTCCTCTGTCTTTGCTGGATTGGAGCAAGATAATGCTCCTGCCTGGAAAGCAAATAGAGACACAATCTGACTTTTAAATCCAGTTTCCATCCCTTACCCACAAAATGCCCAGTAGTTGCTTGTCTACCTCTGCTAACAATGCACTTTTAACTACTCCATCCCTCAAAGGCTAATTGTTTTCCTCTCAGAGTACCCATCCCCTCCATTCCCATCAACAAATCTCTATTTAGAATGTCAACCCTTTGCAGAAGATGAAATGGGATTTTAAAAAGAACCAGCCTTCATTGTGATAGTGGTGAGGAACAGGTATAATAACCCTTACATGTGCAGTAATGAACCCACTTCCCCTCTCTGGGTCTTAGTTTTTATTCCTGCATAAAGCATGTATTTAGGTTAGTGGGGAATTGTGTGGTTCATTGTTCATAGGAGACACACATACACTCATGAACTGACAGCTCATGATATAGCCAAAGATAATTAATTGCTAAATTGTTTTGTAGAACTTAAAGTGTCAGCTATCACTTCTCACTCTCTACATCATTTAATATATTGCCTTTTCACTTGATTTCCCTTCATCCACATAGATTAAAATGGAAATCAATGCACAGCAACCAAAAACCTTGATTGAGAGGAAAATAATCTGCTAATATAATTTCACTAGACTCAAAGAGGGAAATAGGTATACAGTTTGTTGTGGAGGAATAAAGAAGAGATAAAATATTTTAATTATGTGGTTTTCAGAGATGAGCCCCAAGCATGTCCAAACCTGTATCACAGCCCTGGCTGTCTACCTTTCCTTCCTAATGAGTTTAAGTGGAGGGGAGTTCAGCATTAGAACAGGAAAGTGGTGGTATGCTGATCTTTGTTCCTTCTTGGTAGAACAATTTTGAATAGCAGTGAGGTAACTTAAATTTAACTCAGGAATTGTTGCCCTAAAAAGACTGCCTATGGACTTAGTGCCTTAGGGTTAGGCTGTTTTGAAGGTGGAGGTGTTTTTTGTTTCTGTTTTTGTTTTGTGTATAAATACTATTTGAAAATATTTTTAGACAAAGGTTAAATGGTAGAAGTTTCTCATTTCCATATATGTGAAAATAAAATTAAAATACACAAAGCAAAACCCAGCTACTCTTACACTTGTATCCAAGAGAGAACAAGTTCAGGTCATGGAATCTGTTTTTATTTCTGTGTTCCTTTTATCAATATCCACTGCAGTAAAATCTATAAATGGTATGGGAGAGATTTTTCCATGGGGAAAGGGAAAGATCAGAAGGAATAGAGAAATTTGTCAAGAGAAATTGAACACCAGAGCAGATTCTCAAAGGCAGCAGTAAGTGACTGATTTAGATTGGTTTTTCCAAGTTCCTAGAAAATGATTTTAGAACAAAGAAGAGATGTTCAGCCAGGCACAGTGATGTACGCCTGTAATACCAATAGTTCATGAGGCTGAGGTGGGAGGATCATTAGTTAAAGCCAGCCTCATCAACTTATCATGCAAGTATTTTTAAAAGTAAATTTTTTTGTGTGCTGGGGCTGTAGCAACTTAGTGAGACCTAAGCAACTTAGTGAGACCCTGTCTCAAAATAAAAAATAAAATAGAAAAGGGCTGGGGATGTTGCTCAATAGTTAAGTTACCCTCAGTTCCATCCCTGATGCAAAGCAGGGGGTGGGGGGTTACATTGAACACTCTCCCAATGACACATGAAGTTTGAAACTGCAGCTGCCCATCTGTATCTATAGTCATACCCCTCTCATATATAAACACATGCAAACACACACACACACACACACACAGACACACACACACAGACACATTTTAGTTGGAATAATTTTTATTGATTTGACTTGAACTCAAAGAATAAGTGCCTGGAATTGACAGAAATTGTTCCATCTGGGACCCATCTTCCTAAACTTCCGTTAAAGCTTTAATTAGGCTAAACACAAGAGATGGGACAAGATATTATGTGAACTTAAGGAAATATCTAATTGGCTTAAAATTTATTTTAAATTTATCCTGTAGTTTAAAAAAATGTACTTTAAAAAAGATTTGTAGTTATAGATGAACAGAATGCCTTTATTTTATTTGTTTATTTTTATGTGATGCTGAGGATCAAATCCAGCGCCTCACTCATGCTAGGCAAGTGCTCTGCCACTGAGCTACAGCCTCAGCCCAAAACATTTTACTTTTTTTAATTTTTTTTTTTTTAGTTTTTGATGGGCTTTATTATCTTTATTTTTATGTGGTGCTGAGGATCGAACCCAGTGCCTCATGCATGCTAGTTGAGCACGCTACCACTGAGCCACAACCCCAGCCTCCCTCCCCAAATTTTATTTTTAATGTATGACTTGTATTACTAATTGTGAAAGTTCCTTCTGAGGGTAAATTTTTTTTTATTCATGTGATTTGACAGTGGCAAGGACAAGAGTAGCAACTCCAGGTTTATTTTTCTTTTCTTTTTCTTCCTTTTTTTTCTCTTTTTTAGTAACAGGGATTCAATCCAGCTGTGTTTTCACCACTGAGCTACATTCCCAGCACTTAAAAAAATAGTCAGTTGGTTAGACTGACTTTAACTTTGAATTCTCCTGACTCAGACTCCAAAGTTGTTGGGATTACATATTTGCACCATCATAGCAGCTACTTTTCTTTTGTATACTACTCAATTACATTAATAAGAGTCTACCTTGGAATATAAAGTAGAAGGAAAACTGAGTGGGGGTCATTTTAAAAGTTCTTTAAAAAGGAGTTTGCCAAAGGACACATCTTGCCTTGGTTGTCTAGGACATCTCAACATCCTCCCTGACCCACACTAAATCTTTAATCCATGACCAACTACAACTGGGAGCTTGGTATTTCATTTTCTGCTGCAGTCAGATAATTACTTTCAAAATGACAATATTCTTAGTTGGAACTTCAGCCTTTTAAATAAAAATAAGGGGGCTTTATCAAATGGTATAAAGCCTCTTTCAAATCCAACAGCCTGGTATTCAATGAGTTGATGAAAATCTATCTCCAAACTTCATAGGTCCTTTTAATGAGGCCAGATAAAATCTGGAAGAGGGGTGATGTTATTTAAATTATCATTTGGCTTTGTGGGGGGGGGGGCTATGGAGAGTGCCCGCAACATATTTCTGCCTTCCAGTATCTGCCAAGTCCAAAGGAAGAAATATGCAAGACATCATTTTGCCTACCTTATTCTACCTGAATACATGGCTTGCTTTAAAACCAGGAGATACAAGGTAAAAGCTGTTTATAATGTAGTTAAGTGAAAACTACATTCTCAAAAGATAAAACTGCCTTGTTTCTGTGTGTAATTTTGTGTCCTTTCATCCAAGACATTTACAAAATGTAGTGGCATTGGATTCTTTGGGTGTAAATGGAATATAACCCCTACAAACACTTTAAGGGACTATCAAAAGATACATTTTGCTGGGTGTGGTGATGCATGCCTGAAGCCCCAGCTACTTAGAAAGCTGAGGCAAAAGGATTCCAAGTTCAAGACCATCCTGGACAATTAAGCCCAAGCTCAAAACAAATAATAATAATAATTTTTAAAAAGGGCTGGCAATGTAGCTCAGTGGTATAATGCCCCTGGGATCATTCCCCAGCACTGCAAGAAAGAAAAAAAAACTGCATTTTTCACATGGCATTCACTGAAAAGAATAAATTTCTCATATAAAGGAAAGTAAGGGAGGGTCAGATATCATAAATATATAGGAAATATCAGTAGATATGGAAAAGGAGATGTAGAAAGAAAGAGGAAGATTGGGAAAGGGGAGGAAATGTGGAATGAACTTTTAAAAATCATGTTATGTGCATATATACATATAGTATAGGTAATTCCACCTTTATGTATAATTAGAAAGAACCAATCAAAAATAAATAAATAGATGAGTGAAAGGCATATTAGTAGAGTAGAAGAAAGAATGAAGGGAGAGAAGAAGAGAGGTAAAAGGTAGTGAACATGAACTGAAATCAAGTTTCATGCTTATATGATTTTGTCAGGATGAACCCAACTACTATGTGTAACATGCTCTAACAAAAAAAGAATTGTTCACAGTGGACAGTATTCTGAGCTTAATCTTGGAGCCATTGAGGGAGCATCTTCACAGCATTTCTGCACTCAGGTGTGTTTTGTGCAGCAGTAACTTACGTATTTACTACCTATAGCAGAGACTTTGACCCTTAACTATATTTTATTTTCATTTGTATTATTGTATGTCACTGTTCAATGATTTTCTCATGTGCATATCCTTAAATCTGCTATGTTGTCTTTTTACTTTAATCAAAGTCTACCATATTTATTGCTCTGAATTTTCTTTAAAATTCAGCATTTAAACTCTATTGGAAGTTAACATATTGTGAAACATATGTGCTTCTTATTAGAGTGAAGACATTATTTACTTTTTAAAATAATAATAGTATGCCAGTTTATAGTAAACAGAAGTACATTAGAGTTGGAAAGTGCTTAACAACACATAATTAATAAATTTAGTTTCTCATTGCAGGGGAGGGCTAGTCTGCAGACTTCTAGTAAAGTTGCAACTATGATTTATAGAGCCAGAGAGCAGTTTGGGGGTTGGTACTTAATGAAAATAATAGTATATTGGTAAGTCTTTTGAAATGTGAGACAGTATTTTCTTAGAATAAGTTATTTAACATTTATTGTTTATTTTAGGTTGACTGTAGAATCAGTGTTCATGCACTGAACCCAGCCAGTAAAGGGTACTACTTTAGAATGGATGTTGAAAATATCACTGTGACATTATATGCCACGGGTTACAAGGATTAATGTTTCCAAAATGATTGTTCAACTTGGCTTCATATTTTAATTAGAGTTAAAATACTTACCAAATGCATGCCATTTTGGCTCAACTTGTTTTTCTAGGTTCCTAATTTTCTACTATTTTAGAAAACACTTCATTTCTGATTAAAAGCACCTTAAGGAATGATATCCTTGCTTCCAGAGTATAATGTTAATGAGAACTAATATCAAAGAAGCAGGAGACAGGGTTCTGCTAATACCTCTCTTGTAAAGTCACTAATATGCCATGCTACCTCAATGAGTTATTTGCATCTTGTATATGTTGCAGACACTCTTGCCATTTTAAAACTTTAGTTTAACTGCTGTAGACAAATATTAATAGAAAATTGACTCCACTTTTTTTAAACCAGCTCCTGAAGTAGCGTACTGAAGATTGCATTCATTTTTCATATGAGAGAATCCAAGTCGAGTCTTCTTTAGTCATCTTCAAGTTGGGGACTGTGAGAGAACAAGTTTCATTGTTGCCTTTTCTTCCAATGAGATCATCCTTCAACTTAGGATTCATGCCTGCCTTCTGGACTTCTGAGGACTATGAGAATATTAATAAGATGAATGCAACCATCCAGGCTGAAGCCACCCATCTGGATGCTCCCCTCTCCTCCATGGTGGCCCTGATAATAGTGTTGATAATTATTTTCTCATTGGTAATGACCTCCTTTGTGACATACTGTTTTCACAAGTGGAAGCTGAGGGGCCGCAAACTGCAGAGAGCCCTGGAAGAGTATCAAAGAGATCAAGAGAAAAATATATTTCATAGCCCTCCTGATCTTATTTCTTAAAATATTGTAAACTGACAATCGAAGGGCACCATCTGAAACAAAGCAACATGACAAGAAAGAACAAGAAATGGAACAACATGAAATAAGAAGAAATTAGATGTGAAAACAAGATGAAGTAAAACCATAGGCAACAAAATGACATGCTGCAAAATGACAGGAAGTGAAAGGGGAGGAGGAGAATGATAATTGTACAACAACTCTAAAACAGGAGTTCATGTCATAGTTCTGTTAATCCAACTGTTCATTGTTTGACAGTTGCCTATAGTTTCATTATAGATTATAAGCAACTTGGTGATAGTTTTTTTTCCCCTTTCTTTGTGTATTTGTTTTGTTTGGTGTAAAGTGAAAGCAAAACCATCATGTATTTTACATCTTCATTTTATTTACCAACAACCTTTGGATTGCTGATGGATGTGACTAAATAAAAGTTCTATACTGATCATTTACCTATGAAAGATGGCAAGATGAATATAAAGATAAGAACCGTGATATCAGGCATATAATATGGTAGTTTTATTTTCTGGCTAGTAATGTTTGCATTGAAGATAAGAAAAAGATTGCATAACCATAGCACATGTAACAGTGTAAGTACTGACTGTAACAAAATATCTAGATGTGTTGAAATGTAGGCAATATGTGTTTTATAAAAAGGAGAAGAAAATAAGTCCCAACTACCTAATAACCCCATCTCCTGAAGTTTTGCTTAAGTTATAGATTGCTTGAAATTAATATTAATTAATATATATGTTTGAAGCAAAATTCTTTTCTGGTAATAATGCTGTATGTATACATGTTTTGGTAAAAAAAAAACTTGTCATAATATGAATGAGATGGTTTTTAACAGTATGTGCTATGTAAGTATTGCTAACAATTAAAATGTGAATTTTCTTGGATGTTATAAATGAAATCTATTAAATGAGATCGTGTAAAATGTAATGCATTGTGGAGCTTACCAAACTGGATATAAAAGCAAACAGTCCTACTTTGTGACTCAACAAATATAGGTATTAAAAAGAAATTGTCTTTAATTTTTTTTTTGAGAGAGAGAGAGAGAGATTTTTTAATGTTTATTTTTCTGTTTTCGGCGGACACAACATCTTTGTTGGTATGTGGTGCTGAGGATCGAACCCGGGTCGCACGCATGCCAGGCGAACGCGCTACCGCTTGAGCCACATCCCCAGCCCCAACAACATCTTTATTTGTATGTAGTGCTGAGGATCGAACCCAGGCCCCACACATGCCAGGAGAGCGCGCTACTGTTGAGCCACATCCCCAGCCCATGTGTTTAATTTTTTAAAGTAGAAAAGGTCTGGGGTTGAGCTAAGTTAAGAGCAATATCTATACATCAGAAGATATCTTGAAAGGTAGGGAAGCAGGGAGATTGAGATTGAAGCAAAGATATTTCTTAATGATAAATTCATGGTTTAAAAAGTCCAAAGAGCAAAAACATTTACAGAGATGAAATAAATTGTCTTTTCTTAGGGAACTTAGATTAGGATTCAAAATGAACATTTAGGAAATAAACTAAGAACACTTAAAAACCATACAAAAGGAAATGCAAATGTATGTAGTGAATTCAATTGCCTTAGGTTCCACAATCCTATGAATATATACAGTCTATAAATATTTTTAAAAGTCTTGTTCCCACTACTTATTTGTTTATACAGGACCTCCAAACTTCTTTGCAAATTTACTGGGAGTTTCCAAAATGTGTAAGTTGGATATGAGGAGGGGGAAAATTATATTAACAATCAATATTTCAGCTCTACCGCTAAGCCACAACACTTTTTAACAATGATAAAAAGAGAATTATATTATAATGTTAATGGAAAAGAGTTCTAGAGCTCGCCTATCACGTGTGAGGCCCTTTGTTTGATCCTCAGCACCACATAAAATAAATAAAATAAAGGTATTGTGTCCAACTATAACTAAAAAATAAATATTAAAAAAAATTCATTCATCCTTTTATCAGGAAACAACTCCTGTGATAACTGAGTCCCATGATAATGACATTAATGCATGAAGGCAGAGCCCTCATGACCTGATAAACTCTTAAAGGCTCTACCACTAATGCTGTTGGATTTGGGATAAACTTTCTAACACATGGAGTTTGGGGGACTTTCTGCCAGTACATAACAATCATCCCTTTAATTCCAGCTTCTAGTGGAAGATTGACCTTCCTTTAATTTAGACTCTCAGAGGCATCCTCCTCAAAATTCAAATTTCTATGAACAGTGCATTCAAGGCACTATAAACTTTCCCTATTATGTATATCAAAGTCTTCCCAACCCCTTCCCCATGCTCAGTTCTAAAGCTATTCACAAAATTTAGCTATTTGATGTGACAACAGTTCACTTATTGTACTAAAATATGTATTAGCTATCTACTGTATTATGACAAATTACCATAAAATTTATCAGCTTACAACCACAATCATTTATTATTTTGAAGTTTCTGTAGGCCAGGAATTCTGGCACATATAAGCTGAATACTCTCTGACTCAAGTATTTTATTAGATAGGCAGTAAAGATGTTGGCCAGAAAACAGGCTCCACATGAAGGATCTGCTGGAGATCTAATTACACTAATGTATCTATTGACAAGATTTAGTTCCTCACAACTTATTGTATGTGGGAATTTCTTAGTTCCTTGCTATCTGTCCCTCTCTATAGGGTAACTCACAACAACTCAGCAGGCTTCCCTCCCAGGTAGGTGGGACTTTTATAGTCTGAGGCATGCCTTCATACCCTTCTCAGTATTTCTGCAGTAACTACATCCTAGTCATCCATTGTAAGAGAGATAATAAACTGAATATTTATGTCATTTAACACAATTATGTCAGGTGGCATATGGATTTACTTTAATTTAAAATAAGTACAGCAACTATGGTTAAATGAGATGAAGTTATTTTTATTAAGGAATAAAAATAAATTGTAACAAGAACCTTATAAAAATATTAGCTCTGAGAAAATATTCCAGTTAAAGAACACAATAGGTAGGAAAATTATATCCAACTGTACAATAAATTAATAAGTTGAAATTTTTTACTAAGATGGCTGTATGGATAGAAGGCAAAACAGAAATTCTGGTATGTGCTATTAAGTAACCCAGAAAAGAGACAAAAATGGGTGGGAAGAATTATGTGAAGAAATAACAGGCACTGGTGTTGTAGCTCAGCAGTAGAGCGCTCACCTAGCACATGCGAGGCCTTGGGTTTGATCCTCAATACTACATAAAAATAAATAAATTAAAGGCATTGTGTCCAACTACAACTAAAAAATAAATATTAAACATAGAAATAACAGACATAAATCTTCCCAAAGTAAAGCACTTTGATTGAAAGTGATTACAGAGTGCCAGCTCTTAGATTGAAATGGCTTATTCTTATGAAGATGTTGTATTAGTTGTCTATTTCTGTCATAAGAAATTACAATATGTTTATATTGTAGAGAAATTTAAGAATACCAAAGAAAGAGGCTGAGGTTGTAGTCCAGTAGTAAAGCACATATCCAGCATGTGTGAGGCCTCAGCTTCAATACCTAGCACTGAAACGCACGTGCATGTGTGCGCGCACACACACGCACAGACACACACACACAGAAAATTCTAAACACTTTTAGGCAAAAAGGAGATGACTTACAAAGAAATAAACATTTGACTTATGTCATAATTTTTAACAATGATAAAAGAGAATAATATTATAATGTTAATGGAAAAGAGCATTGACTCTAGAACTATATATGCAGTCAAAATATCATTCAAATGTGAGAATAAAATACAAATATTCCCAGGTATAGAGGACTCAAAACACTTGGAGAAAGTACTCAAATGTGAAGAAAACACATCCAGGAAGTACTACCGGAAATATGGTAAGAATTATTTTGCTAATTTTTTATTGTTTTAAAATTGTTCCAAAAGAGGGCTGGGCTAAGGCCCTGGGTTCAATCCTCAGCACCACATAAAAATAAATAATTAAATAAATAAATAAAGTTTAAAATTTTGTTTCAAAGGAGAAAGAGAAAATAACAAAAATTCACATGTTTGGGGGCAGGATCCATACATCTGTGTTCAATAATTTAATTAGAATAAACCACTGGACTTGATGGCATTTGCACACATGGCTTTTGTTTATTATAAATTGGCAAAGGAAGAAGATGCAGGGGATGGAGTCAAGAAGTTCACAGGTAAAATTTAAAATTATTTTCCATAAGTAGGGGAAGAAAGTCAAGATGGGGAGTTACACAGAGGAAGCTTCTATTTGCAGTAATAAACCACAGTAACTGGCTCAAATTTACAATGTTTCTGCCAAAGTAAGCCCACTTAAGATTTAAACTCCAAAACTTATTAAGGACTGATCATGCAGGCACTCTCTGCCTAGAGAAGCATTCACAATTTATAAAATTTACTGGTCCCTGAAGGAAAGCAGTATTCACCATAAACCATATTATTTACACAATCCAATGAGATACATCAGTGTTCAGTGTCCCAGGTGTATCAATGAACCTTTTCAATCAGTAACACAGGGAATATTTCAAAAGACAAATTCCCAGATATCAACCAATGGTTAGTTCTGTAGGAAGACACTTCTAAACTTATGTGAGAATAGAGAAATAGCAGTCTTGTGTATTAATGCTTTCCTGAATTTGCAAAATGAATCTCGTGTGTTATTTAGAAGTTTAAAAAAAACATTAACATAGGTTTTAAATGAAATAACCATAATAATAAATAAGACGTTTTTCAACCAACAGAAGAAAACTCAACCAGCAAACTCAACCAGAAAGGAGAATCATTTAGCTATACCAATAAATGTTTAAGGTATTCAAATTGTAGTCAGAGGTTTACCCTGAAACACAAATCAGCCCCAAATAATTTATGTGCCAGTTGTACAAAACAAGAAATATTTCATTCCTATTTTATATGATTATATAAAATTATATAATTCCTATTTTATATTCATATCCCTAGAAAATAGAAAAGGAGAAATAATTGCTAAGATCATTGTAAACATTAAAATAAAATTTAATAAAGGCAGTAGAATTGTGGCTCTAAAACCAGATGAGAATAATTCAGGAAAAGGAAATATGGACAAAGAAATTCAGCATAGTTGTAAAAGAATCATTTTGTAATCAACTGTGATTCATCGTAGAAACATATCTAAATATATTCAAAATAACAAAAACTTCGAATTCAATTTGTTACATTGATGAACACAATGATAAAAATTGTATATTTCTTCAATCAATATAGGAGCAAGCATTCTACATGCCCTAAATCCTAATTCTGATAAAAAAAAAAAGTCACCCGGACATGGTGGCACATGCCTATAATCCCAGTGGCTTGGGAGGCTGAGACAGGAGAATCTTGAGTTCAAAGCCCGCCTCAGTAACTGCAAGGCACTAAGCAACTCAGGGAGACCAAATACAAAATAGGGCTGGGGATGTGGCTCACTGGTTGAGTACCCCTGAGTTGAAAAAAAAAAGTCATACCAAACCAGAATCAGAAAGGAACTTCCTCAATCTGGAAATGTTATATCCTAAAAATTTAAACTAACCAAACATTCTATTTAATTGTATTAGTTATCTATTTCTGTGTGACAAATTGCCACAAACAGTAGCTTAAAACATATTTTTCAATTTAAATTTCTTTTTCATCATTTTTATTATTTTTTTATATCACAGTGGAGTATATTTTGAAATATTATATATACATAGAATAATTATAACTTGTTCCAGTTAGGATCTCATTATTGTGTTTGTACATGATGTGGAATTACATTGGTCATGTATTTATACGTGAGGATAGGAAAGATATGTCCAATTCATTCTATTGTCTTTCCTGTTCTGTCACCCCTCCCTTCCTTTCATTCCCCTTTGTCTAGTACAATGAACTTCTAATCTTCCCTTGTTGTGGGTTAGCATCCACATATTGGAGAGAACATTCTGCCTTTGGTTTTGGGGTTTAGCATGATATTCTCCAGTTCCATCCATTTACCAGAAAATGCTATAATTTCATTCTTCTTTATGATTTAGTAATATTTCATTGTGTATATATACACCACATTTTCTTTACCCATTCATCTGTTGTAGGGCACTGCAGTTGGTTCCACAGCTTGGATATTATAATTTAACCTGCCATAAACATTGAAGTGGCCGTGTCTCTGTAGTATGCTGTTTTTAATTCCAAGGAGCAGAATAACAGGGTCAAATGGTGGTTCCATTCCAAGTTTTCTAAGGAATTCCCATATTGCTTTACAGAGTGGTTACACCAATTTACAATCCCACCAGCAATGTATAAGTGAACTTCTTTCCCCATATCCTCACCAACATTTATCGTTGCTTGTATTCCCAATAATTGCCATTCTGAGTGGGATGATATAGAATCTCAGTATAGTTTTGATTTGCATTTCTCTAATTGCTATTTTTTAAACAATACATAAAAATTATATTTATGGGATACCATGTGATGTTTCAATACATGTATATATACATTGAATAAGATTGAAATTAGGGTAAATTATCTATCTCCTCAAAAATTATCATTTCTTTATGGTGAAAACGTTCAAAATCCTTTTTTTCACTAACATTATCTATAGTCACCAGCTTACAGTTTCTGTGGATCAAGGTCTAGACTTGACTTAACTGAGTCATCTGCTTAGGATCTCAAAAAGCTGAAAAATATCTTCTGAGCTGCATTCTTTTCTGGAAGTGCAAACAGAGAACAATATACTTCCAATCTCACTTGGGTTTCCAGTACCCCTCATTTCCTTGTGAAGTTAGGACTGGAGACCTAGGTTTCATTCTAGCTATTGGCTATTGGCCTCAGCTCATATAGTCTTCCCAATACTTCTTTCCAGTATGTATCTTTAACATAGCCACTTCTTAAAGCATTGAGAAGATTTGCTAATGTAAGGTTGCTAGCAAGATAGAGTCTTATACAGTGTTAAATGACAACAAGATGGACATCTCATCACCATTGACATATTCATTAAAAGCCTGTCAAAAATCTGGGACACAATTGAGAGGATTACACAAATGTGGGAATAACAAAAGGCAAGGATCATGGGATGTCATTTTAGAATCTATCTTAATAGATAAAATTTACATTAATAAATTAATAATTAATAAAAATTGTTAAATTAATTTATAGATATTAATATTTTAAAAACATTAACAGATACAATTTAGATACCTTCATTTTAAATTCAGAAACAAAAAGAAAAATGCCTTCTGTCACTACTATCTTTTGTTAATAGTATTGGATATAGTGGCCAAAACAGGAAGAAAAAAAAAAGAAATATGAAGTAGAAGGAGTACAAAGGAAAATGAAACTTTTCCATTACATAGATGATATCATCATTGTCCTTGGAAGAAAACTGAAGAATAATAGAGAACTAATAAGAAATCCAGTGAATGTTCTAGAAACACTCAATTGTGGCCTAATCATCTCCTAAAAACCCCATATCTTAATACTGTTGTATTTAGGAATATATTTCAACAGGAATTTTGGAGGGATTGCAAAAATACTCAATCAGCATTCCCCATCTTCCCTCAAAAACTCAACTTAATTATTTTATACAATTTATAATAACAACAAAAGTGTACAAAGTAGCTAGGATCCTAAACAAGGTTACACAAGAACTCTGTGGATAAGACATTACATCATGTATAAGAACATCAAAAATGATCTAAACAGATGAAGACATAGATGTAATAACTTTAAAATAGAGGTTGTAATATAAAGTTGTATATTCTTGCTGTAACAAATTACTAAAAAGTTACTGACTTAAAAATACCTATTAATTATCTTACAATTCTGTAGTTCAAAACTCCAAAATAAGTTTCCCTGCAGGAAAAAAAATCAAGATCCTGGGAAGCAGCACATTCTTTTCTGGAGTTTCTAGGAAAAAATCATCTGTTTCCTCATGGCATGGTCTTCTACAGAAAACATCAAGGACTGCATATAAAACTCTTAAGAATGATAAAAAAAATTCAATACAGTTTCTGGTTACAAAATACAAAAAACAGTGGGATTTCTAGACACTAACAATGAACTATGATAACAAACAAATTAAGAAAACAATCACATTTATAAAATTAAAGACTTAGGAGTAAATTTAGAAAAGGAGGTAAAAGATCTATGCATTAAAATCATGAATCACTGAGGAAAGACACTGAATAAATATGATTAAAAAATTCCACAAACATGGATTATATTAAATAATATTTTTAATTGTCCAAACTATCCAAAGTGATCTCCAGATTTAATGCAATCTCTTATCAAAATTCCAGTGGCATTTTTTTTCAGTAATAGAAAAATCCATCCTAAAACTCACACAGAGCCAAAAGAAGTTTGGAAAAGAACAAAGTTGAATTTCCTTCACTTCCTAATTTCAAATTTATTACAAAGCTATAGGAATCAAAACAGTATGGTAGAGGAACAAGAAATAAATAGATGAGGGACTGGGGCTGTAGCTCAGTGGTAGAGCACCTGCCTCACACATGTGAGGCACTGCGTTCGATCGTAGCACCACATAACAATAAAGTTATTGTGTCCATATACAAATTTTAAAAAGATTTTTAAAACAGAAAGATATAGATGAATAGAGTAGAACAGATATTCTAGAAATAATCTCTCACAAGAGTTTGACAAGGTGCTAAAACTATTCAATGAGCACAGGGAATCTCTTCAATACATAGTGTTAAAATTTTGGATAAGCATGTGCAAAAGAATGAAGTTGAAACCTTACCTTACACAATATACAAAAATTAACTTGAATCAAAGTCGTTATCTTAAAGTAAAACTTCTAGACTGAAACAGGAAGATGCAGGACATTGGATTTGGCAATGATTTCTTAGATATGACACCAAAACCTAGGCAACAAAGAAAGTATATAGGTATGGCTACATCAAACTTTAAACCTTCTGTCCATCAAAGAACACAATCAAAGAAGTGAAAAGGCAGCTTTAAGAATAGGAGAAAATATTTGCATTCATCTTAAAAGGGATTAATATCTAGAATATGTGGAGTGCACAATTCAACAGCAACAAAACAATAAACTTAAAAATGGCCAAGCGATTTGAGAGGACATTTCTCCAAAATCATATATTTTACTTCATTTTATATATTTTATTTTACATTAGTTTTAATCATTTTATATTTATCTACTGATCAACATGAGTAAAATAAGACGCCCATCCTCACTAATCACTAGAGAAATGGAAATCAAAAACACAATGAGATATCATCTCACGGTCATTAGGACAGCAAGTATCAATCAAACAGAAAATGACAAATGTTGAGAGGACGTTGAGATATTGGAATTGTTGAACACTATTGGCATAAATTTAGCATGGTATACATGGCAAAAAAGTGGCAGGGTATTTCATTAAAAATTAAAAATAGGGCTGGTGTTGTAGCTCAGTGGTGGAGCACTTGTCTAGCCCGTGTGAAGGACTGGGTTAGATCCTCAGCACCACATAAAAATAAATAAATAAAATAAAGGTATTGTGTTCATCTACAACTAAATATTTGTTTTAAATGAAAAAGAAAATTACCATTTATTATAAGATGCCTTTGTGAACTTAAACAATAACCTATGGAGAAAAGATTCTCTAAGTATATGCCCAGAGAGTTGAAAGCTGGATTTTGAAAAGATTTTTGTACACTCATGTTCATAGTGTCATTATTCACATTGAGAAGTAGAAGCAAATCAAGTGTCCAGCAGACAGACAAAAGTAATATATGCATCCAACAGAATAGTATTTCCCCTTAAAAAGGGAAGCAGTTCTGTCACATGACCAAACATAAATGAAATTTGATGATAATATAGTAAATGTAATAAGTCAGTCACCTAAAGGAAAACACTTCATTATTCCAAGTATCTGAGGTATCTAAGGTAATCTAGTTCATTAAGTTAGAAAATACAGTAGTAGGTTCCATGGGATGTGGGAAGAGGAAATGTTCCATGAGTATACTGTTTGTTTTGCAAGTTGAAACAGTTTTGGAAATGTCTCACAAAACAGAAAAATGTTTCGTATCACTGAAATACACAATTGTAAATGGTTAAGATACTAAATTTTATGTTATGTATTGTTTCTACCAAATTAAAAGTTTGAATGAATAGCGTTGATTCTATGTGTTGACAATTTGTGCAAGAATCCCCTGGCAGGGATTATCTTTTCACAAAGGCATCTTCAATAAATGGATGGATTGTTTGGGAGCTGGCTTGTGCTGCAAAGTCCCACTCACATGTCTAAGTAGTTGTCTGGGATCAGAAAGGAGCCTGAACCTCATATTCCTGATCCTCTGGTAAGCTTACTGGGTCTTCTTAATTGGCAAAAGCATCTGTAGAAATGAATTTGAAATGCATATGCACTTTTTGAGGATCTCTTTGTATTTTTTTTAAAGAGAGAGAGAGACTTTTTAATACTTACTTTTTGTTTTGTTTTTGGTGGACACAACATCTTTGTATGTGGTGCTGAGGATGGAACCTGGGCCGCACGCATGCCAGGCGAGTGCGCTACCGCTTGAGACACATCCCCAGCCCGATCTCTTTGTATTATACTTGCTAATATGTCTTAGACAAAGCAAGCCTTCGAGCCAAGTTGTAGTTGGATATGCATACTTCATTTCATGATTGGATAAGCTAAAAAGTACAGTATCTACTTTTTTAAAGTTTAGATGAAGATCAGACAAAGTCTCCATGAGGGCAATATGTGAACAAATATATGAACAAAGATCAGAACATGAAAATATCTAGGAAAGGAGAACTCATGGATGAGGAAAAAGCAAATACAAACTTCCTGAGGCAAACATGTGCTTGATCTATTTGAGGAATGGCAAGGAGGAATGTTTGGTTTTTGCAAAGTAAGAAAAGATAAGAGTGAATGAAATTATGTTAAAGAAGTTGCCAGATTCCAGATTGAGTAAGATCATGTAGGCAGGCTAAGAACTTTTGGATTTTACCCTCAAAAGATAACAAAACATTAGAAGACTTTCAATCAGTGCTGACAGGACATGGGCTATTCTGCAAAAGAATAAATCTCCCGGCTATGTTAAGAGTAGCCTATTAAGTATTGCCACCACAAGAGTTGAAGTAGAGGAACCAGGTGCATTGGCCCAGGAGGTAGTAAAACATTCTTAGATTTCAGACATGTTTTGATGGTAGAATTGATAGGCTGTAGAGCATAGGGTAGGTGTGAAGTATGAGAGAAAAAGTGTGGGGATAGTATCAAGATTTCTGTCCTGAGAAATTAAGTGAGGAAAAGTTGGTGTAATATACCAAAGACAAATTTATTGGGACAAGACAGGAGTCTGGGGATGAAAAGGAATATGTGAATTATTTTGGTCCAATTAACCTTGAGATGTTTATTTGACAATGAAGTGGGGTTGTTGATGTGGCACTTATCTTCAAGAAAATGGAGTCCAAGGCAGTAGTTGCAAAGGGAGATACAAATGGTAGGAAATATCATAGTATACAAGTTGAAGGAGTTGGATGGCATCACTTAAGAAAAATGTGCCAAAGAAGAAGACTAAGGATTGAGTCCCATGGATTTGAATGTTGCAAACCATTATTAAAGGAATGAGCAAAGGAAAGACAGCTTCAATGAGATCCCATTTACTTCACATCAACCTTGTATTCTTCACTTTTGTGTGGTTCCAGGTTACTCAAAAGTAAGACTAAACATCACTTCCTTGCTGAGAACAGACTTAAAAGTGCTGAACTCAGGAACTTTTGTTCTTCAGGAGACTTTTTCCCCTGGGATGTGCTAAGTCTTAGTCTAGAAAGTTCTCTGATTTGTTTCATGCCCTGGAATTAACTGCATTCCATTTTATTCTGTGGTGCTTGAGCATGCCTGGAGGATTAATTTGCAGATGTGTTATTTGGAAGTGCTTTTTGGTTCAAACCACCTTCACAGTTTCCTCAAAACTCAGTGCAGCTGACAATTTTAAAACCAGCAGAGAAATGAGATAATATGCTGAGTGGCATCCAGGGTGACAAGAGATTCTGAGTGATTTCAAAACAAAGTTTTCATGTTTCTGGCAGTCTCCAGAAATTCTCAGAAACATGGTCTGCACATCAGTGAAATACCTGAATGTTGTCTGATATCTGTGCCAGGGAAGAACACAAAACAACATCTGGAATGTGTTTCTTCCATTGCTGATCTCAGTATTACTTAGTCCCTTTCCTGTTTAAAAAGCAGCTCATGGGCTGGGAATGTGGCTCAAGGGGTAGCATGCTTGCCTGGCATGCACGGGACACTGGGTTTGATCCTCAGCCCCACATAAAAATAAAATAAAGATGTTGTGTCCACTGAAAACTAAAAACCAAATATTAAAAAAATTTCTCTCTCTCTCTTCAAAAGACAGCAGCTCATGATTTCGTATGACCATTCATTCATAAATGAGAGTAGTTTTGGTATTCCCAAGTGTTCCAGGGGACCAGATTTAGCCACAACTTTATTTTCATTGACTCTTTATAGGTATACATGACAGTAGAGTATATTTTAACATATTAAACATACATGGAGTATAACTTCTAATTTGCATCCCATTTTGTGGTTGTACATGATGTGGAGTTTTGCTGGTGTTGCACTCATGTATGAACATAGAAAAATTATGTCTGATTCAGTCTACTATCTTTCCTATTCATTCTCCCCTTCCCTTCATTCCTCTTTGTGTAATCCACTGAACTTCTATTCTCCCCACCATTGCATGTTAGCATTTACAGTTCAGAGAGAACATTTGATCTTTATTGTTGTTGTTGTTTATTTGATTGGCTTATTTCACTTAGCATGATAATCTCCAGGTCCATCCACTTACAGGCAAATGTAATAAAGTCATTCTTTTTATGGATGAGTAACAGTCCATCGGGAATATTTACCACATTTTCTTTATCCACTCATCTGCTGAAAGACACCAAGGTTGGTTCCATAGCTTAGCTATAGTGAATTGAACTGTTATAAATATTGATGTGGCTGCATCATTGTAGTGCTGATTTTAGGTCTTTGTAATTATTCCTAGCCAGAATTTTTGCTTTCTCACACAAAAGACTTGACTTAAGCAAAGTCAGCTTAAAAGCAGAAGTGTCAACAGGAACACAGTCCACATGTATAATAGGATTCATGTAACTGTAATGCAGTTTCCTCGTTGCATTGCATTCTGTCAATGTCCCAAATAAATAGGCATTATCAGTGACATCAGTCTGTGTTTGCCTCCGACATAACCTATGCCTTAGTTTATGTCAAGAGTTTGTTGATCCAGTGGGTACTTTGTTTATCCATGTCACTTGGTTACAAAGCGACCACCACCACAGGTTTTCATTCTTCCTCATTTGACTCACATACATCCCTGCATCTTGTCTCTCCTGTCAGTATACAGTGAGATTTTAAAAGTGAACAACATAAACCTTTTCCACTTGAGGGTCGGATGCATTTTCCTAGTGCTAGGTTTTTGTTTTGTTTTGTTTTGTTTTTAAGTTTTTAGTTTTAGATGGAAAGGATGGCTTTTTAAAAATTTATTTATTTATTTACATGTTGTGCTAAGGATCAAACTCAGTGCCTTACATGCCAGGCAGAAACTCTATCACTGAACTACAAACCAGCCCTCTAGCACTAGTTTTGAGGAGGTGGCTGATGGCTTTCAGTTCTGTGTACCACATGGTTTTCCTCCATCCTGTTGTCCTTCTGTTCTCAGAGTCATATATCATTTGCCTCAAGGAGATAATAATCCTTTATGTTCTTCTGTGTTGTTTCCACTGATGGTGTTTTCATAGGCCTCACAACAAATCCCTGCTTAGTAATTATTATTACTATCAATTGAGTCATTTTCATTATCATTTTTGTCCCCACCTTTTAGTCTAAGGAATAGAGATCCAGAGACTTTTGGGACCTTGCTCAAGAGCACACTGTTGGTGTGTGGCCAAAGTAGGCCCAAGTCTGGGTTTCCAGACTGCAGAGCCATGCAACTTTGAGGGCCAGAGGCTCAAGCAAGATGAAGGGACTTTTTTTGACTCATGGATGCTGCCAAATCAGATTCTTTCCCTAAAGGCCATGAGGATGTTCCTTAGTGGATCAGCAGCCGCACCTCTGCCACTCTTCACTGAATAAGGCTGGAGAAGCAGGGTCCCATCATCCCCTGCCAGAGACCTGGAGTATGAACTTTTCCCACTTGGAATATGTCCTCTCACTGCCCACCCCTGCCCTTCCCTGGCAATGGCCTCTTCAGACTCCCTGAGAAGCAGAGTTCCCACTCAGTTGGTCTGAGGTGCAGGCAAAGTACCAGTGTGAGATGCCTCCCAGGATCTCTTTCCCTGGCAGAGACACTCGCCCACCCAGGTGTTTGTGAAATGGAGTCCAGGGAAGGGCAGCCAGAGCCTTCTGGGGCCATGGCAGAAGGACAGGATTATCTGGAAAGGCTGCATACCATGTATTTCTATCCAAATCAGGAAGCAGGTTCCTCTCAGCTGGGTCCTGCACCAGGACACTTCATCAAAATGTGTTTGCCACCTTGACTTGGAAAACTGCCCAGTTCAGGAACCTTCCCAGTCATATTCAACTGAACTCAATACCCAAGACACCTGTTGGAGGAGAAAGGGTGCAGATTTGGGCAACAGAAGAGAAGCCAGGATTGAAAACCCAGCTCAACTGTCCCCTCTCTATGAGACCTGGCAGAAGCCTCCTCACCTCTGGACAGCTTGGGTTCTAAGGCCCTGCCATCTCCCATGGGTAAGTGACTTTTTGGGGTCATAAGGTGTGACTTTTAAAGGTCAAGTGCAAAGGGAAAGCAGGTTGTGCATACCATTGCGTATTTGACATTTTCCAGCAACTTTGTGAGGGTAAAATTAAGGGAAGTCCATTACCCGTGCCCCCGACTCCCTGCCCTTCACATACACAGCAAAGAAGAGTAAAAGAAGCAAAAGCTTCCACCTTTTTGAAAACTCAAAATAAGGCTTGAGGCAGACTGACTCCTTCAGCACCTATTAAATGCCAGACACCGGCTAAGTAATTCAGGTGTTGTCTATTCACCTTCTCTCTGAGTCCATGAGAGGTGTTATCATCACATTTTATAGGTGGGCAAATAGGCTTCTGTGGGAAGCCATTCTCGCACGTGATTGGGCACCTCTCTGACTGGGTGTGAGGCGTTCTGGCTAAACTGTGTCAGAGCTAATTCCCACCCTTTCTAGGTGCAAGAGCCCATCCGTGTGGGGGTGTGACTGACCATTGACCCGGAGACCAATCACTGACCCTGACCTTGGAATGCTGTCCCCCTCGACCTTCATTGGATGGAATGTTCCCCTGAATTTCTTGTTTCCCAATAAAAGGCCACTCCCTGGCGTCCCCTCCCCTCCCCTCCCCTCCCCTCCCCTCCCCTCCCCTCCCCTCCCCTCCCCTCCCCTCCCCTCCCCTCCCCTCCCCTCCCCTCCCCTCCCCTCCCCTCCCCTCCCCTCCCCTCTCCTCTCCTCTCCTCTCCTCTCCTCTCCTCTCCTGCTAGTCTCTTGTGTAAACCTCGATGCCCTACCAGGTGGCTCAAGGCAGGAGCCAGAGGGAGGGCCGTCTCAGACTTGGTAAAGAAAAGGTAAATTGAGTTTATGTGTGTTTATTTTGATCTCACTGGTTAACTTCTATGCTTAGAACCTCTAGTATGAAGTTAGCGTGCTGGTCTCGTGGCTGAGTGTGTGAATATGTCACAGAGCCACAATTTGAACTCCAGCATCTCTGGCTCCAATGTCCCTACTCTTTGTAACATTCATTTTGTTTCCTGGCTGGAGGGTTTGGGCAGAGCTGGGGACTAGGACATGGGTGTGCACGCCTCTATCACAAGGAGGGAAAATGTGGATTATGTGAGGAATATTGGAGCAAAGAATGTGGGGCATGGAGAAAAGGCACATGAGTGAGGACTTTTTTGAAAGAGGACCAGGGAGGTTCAGAGTCCCCAAAGGATTGTGTCAGAACAATGTAGAAGCAGAGGCTCCTGGCTGTCAACCCACTTCCTGGGCTCCCTCATTCCTTAATAACAGGGCCATTATTTATTCCATGGGGCATCATGGCCTGCTGAGGATTCTATTTCCCAGCCCCTCTTTTGCCAAAGACTACGTGTACAGAAGATTTTTGAGTGAGACGTCCAGGAAACAGGGAGACAAATAGCTAGAATGAGCATGCCTTGCCCTTCCCCCCTTTCCTTTCTCCTGATTTCTGACAGGATCTAGACCATCATAGTTCTCAAGCAGCCATCTTGTTCCAAGACTCCTTAATAACAGTACCCAAATTGATTCATTAGTATTGCCATGTAACATCATCTAAGTAACTAGTGGACATGGAAATTGTCTCCAACTGTGTTTTCTAAAAACAGAGCTGAAATGAATTATCTTATACAAAAGCCTTTTGTAGCAATAATCCTTGCTATTTGTAAAGGTCATTTCCTAGCAGTAGGCTCCCTGAGTAATTAGCTTTCCATCTCATCATCTTGTCTTTGTGTTTGTAGCCTTCCAGCTCTTGTCTTCTTGTTCTTCATAAGATACATAATAGGTTGTAGCAAATTAAAGTTGCCTGATGATGCTCTAGTACTTGTTCCACATATCCAATTGTGTTTTTGCACCCATTATCCAATTTTCTTCTACCTCTCCTCCCCTACCCTTCCTAGCTTCAAGCAGTCACTCTTCTCTCTTCCCTTTGAAATCCCTGCTCTTTGCTTAAATACATGAGTGAGGACATGTGGCAGTTCTGGTTCTTGGTCTCAGTTATTTCACTGAAAACTATGTCATCCTGTTTCAATCAATTTGTCACAAATGAAAGGCTATCATTCTTTTTCTGGCTAACTAGTATTCCACACTTGGTTGGTAATATAACAATTCCTTTTTCATCCACTCATTTACCCCATGACACCTCTATTTATTTACTGTCCTGTCCGTTGTGGATAGAGCAGCAGAAAACATTGAGATGTCACCATCTCTTTTGTTTGCAAACTTCAGTTCCTTTGGATATATACCCAGAATTGTGATAGCTCATCATTTATGTATGGTACATAGTATTATCTAAAATCACCCCATTCTTGACCAGCACATAAGAATTACTTGCTGCTATCTAACTGTAACTTAATAACCATTAATCTATTTTTCCAAATATTTCCCTCCTCTATACTCCTATTCCTAGTCTCTGGTTATCATCATTCTACTCTCAACTTCCGGTGATCCTAATTTATATACCATACATGAATGTGTTCATGGGGTACTTGTTACTCTATGCCTGATATTTATATTTAACAAAATGATATACTGGTTCATCCATGTTATCATGAATTACAGGATTTTATTTGTGATGAATAGTATTTAATTGTAAAACTGTCCCATATTTTCTGTAACTATCAGTCTATAAACTCTCACATTGTTTCCATTTCTTGGCTGTTGTGAATAGTGCTGCAATGAACATGTGTCTGCAGATGTCTCTTTGGCTACTGCGATTTCATTTCTTCTGTATATAGTTCCAGTAGTGGGATTCTATAATCAAGAGGTAGTTCTAATTTTTATTTTTCAAAGAACATCCATAGAGTTTTCCATAATGGCTATTCTAACCTACACTCCAATTAATGGTGTATAAGTGTTAGCTTTTCTTCACATCTCTGCCCTCCTCACTTGTTATCTGCAGAATTTTTTTCTTTACTGATACATATCAATTGCACAGAGTATTTGGTTTCATTGTGGCACATTCATACATGCATATAACAAATTTTGATCAATTTCATTTAAAATAATTTGTAGTTGTATATGAACACAATACCTTTATTTCATTTATTTATCTTTATGTGGTGTTGAGAATCGAACACAGGGCTTCACACTTGCTAGGCAAGCACTCTACCACTGAGCCACAACCCCAGCCCCTCAATTTTGTTTCTTAATACCTCCCCTTATGCTTCTCTCCATCTTCACCCCAATCCCCTTCCTCTACCCCACTTGTTTCCCTTCTACAGTCCTGAAACCCTTTTTGTTCCCTCTGGCTTCCCCTTATGATAGAAAACATTCAATGTTTGTTTTTCTGGATCTGGTTATACTGCTTATCTTATAGGATTAAACTCAGCATACCTGCATACCCATGCTTATTGAAGCACAATTCACACTAACCAAATTACAGAACTAGCCTATGAGTCTATCTATGGATGAGTGCATAAATAAAATGTATTTATATAAACAATGGAATTTTATTCAGGCATAAAGAAGAAAAATATGTCATTTACAATAAAATAGATGGAAGTGGAGAGCATCCTTTTAAGTGGAATCTTTTGATAATATCTGTTGTAAGTGAGCTAAATTATTTCTCATGATGGTTTTGATTTTATTTCCCTAATGATTACTGATTGTGAGCATTTTTTCATGTACCTTTTGGCCGTTTTATTGCTTCTTTTGAGAAATGTCTGTTTATATTTCTTAATTTATCTTTATAAATTCCAATTTTTAATCAAGTTATCTTATTTTCATTTCTCTGCCTCCCCCTACACACGGGGACACATATATGGGCACATGTTATTGAAATTTTGGAGTCTCTTGCATATTATTTCCTTTCATTCTAATGCTTAATTGTTTGGGATAGGCATTTCAGTATTATTTTTGAATGTAAGTGTTGAGAGTAGCATTTTTGGTTTTCCCTGATCTTAGAAGAAATAATTTCAAATTTTACCATTCAATGTGTTAGCTGTGAGTTTGTCATATATAAGTTTTATTGTGCTGAATAACTTTCCTGGTCTACCTAATTTGAGAGGTTTTTTTAAATCATGATAAAAGTTTGAGCTAGGTGTGGGGGCACACTTCTGTAATCCCACAGGGTCTAGAACCTGCAGCAGGAGGATCACAAGTTCAAGGCCAGCCTCAGCAACTTAGTGAGACTCTAAAAACTTGGTCAGACCCTGTTTTAAAATAAAAATAAAAAGTTTGGAGGATGTTGTGTAGTAATTGAACACCATTGTGTTCAATCCCCAATACCCCCTCCCACCCCCAAAAATTCTTGAATATTGCCAGATGCTGTTGCTACATCTGTTGAGATGATCATATAGTTTTGTCCATCATTCTATTAATGTGGTGTATATATTTATAGATCCGCATATACTGAAGCAGTCTTATATCCTTTGGAAAATTCTACTTGAGCATGGTGCATGATATTTCCAATGTGCTGCTAAATTAGCTTTGCTTATGTTTTCTTGAAGATTTTACCATCTATGGCCATCTCTGCAAGACCTCTGTGAATACCATAATCTGTGGATGCTCAAGTCCCATATGCCAAATGCCACAGTATTTGCATATAACCACACATCCTCCCTTATATTATAAATTGTGCCTAGATTATTTGTAATATCAAATACCATATAAATTCTATGCTAATATTTGCTATACGGTATTATTTAGGGTAAAGGACAAGAAAAATATCTATAGATGTTCAGTACAGCAATTTTTCCAAAGTATATTTCATCTGCAGTTGATTGAATTCACTGATATTGAGTCCACAGGTGGCAGAGAGACAACTACATGTTCATCAGGAATACTGAACCATATTTCTTTACTTGTAATACTTGTATGGCTCTGTTTTGAGGGTAATTCTCACCTCAAGAAATTAGTTTGGAAGTATTCTTTGTTCTTCAGTATTGTTTCAAGTGTTTTAGAAGGATTGGTATTAGTTCTTTAAACATTTTCCAATATTCATCTGTGAAACCATTAGATCCTGTGCTTTACTCTGTTGATAGATATTTTATTATTGATTCAATATACTTCCTCATAATTTGTTTATCTAGAAATTTGTTTCTTTATGATTCACACCTGATAGGTTTATATGTCTAAGAATTTATCTGTTTCTCCAAAGTTATCCAATTTATTGGCATATAATTTCTTATAGTAATCTCCATTCATATTTTATTGCTGTGGTATCTGTTTTAATATATTTTCTTTTATTTCTGATGTTATGTATTTGAGTCTTTGTTCTTTTTCTTAGTTATTTTAGCTAAGGTTTAATCATGTTGTTTATATTTTAAAAAAACAATTCTTAGTTTTGTTTTACATTTTTAGTTTTTTTTTTTTAATTCTCTAGTTCATTTATGTCTTTCTGATCTTTATCAATGTATTCCTTCTGTGGGTTTTTTTTTTTTTTGGTACCCACCAGGGATTTAATCCATGGCTGCTTAACCATTGAGCCACATCTCCACATCTTTTTATATTTTATTTTGAGACAAGGTCTCACTAAGTTGCTTAGGGCCTCACTAAGTTGCTGAGGCTGGCTTTGAACTCATGAACCTCCTGCCTCACACAACTTCAAGCCTTTGGGATTACAGGCATGTGCCATTGTGCCCAGCCTTCTAATGACTTTTGATTATATTCATTCTTCTTGGTCTTTGAAGTGTAGCATTAAGGTGTTTATCTGAGATCATTCTTTGTAATGTGTCATTTATTGTTTTAAACTTCCTTCTTCAAACAGTTATGTTGTATCTCATATATTTTGGTATGTTATGTTTCTATTTTCATTTGTCTCAGGACATTTTATTAAATTTCCATTTTATGGGGCTGGGGATGTGGCTCAAGCGGTAGCACGCTCGCCTGGCATGCGTGCGGCCCGGGTTCGATCCTCAGCACCACATACAAACTAAGATGTTGTGTCCGCCGAGAACTAAAGAATAAATGTTTTAAAAAAAAAAAAATTCCATTTTATTTTACTACTGATTCATTCATTGTTCAGGAAAATGTAGTATAATTGCCACATATTTCTGGATTTCCTGAAATTAATCTTATTATTGATTCTCACTTTCACAATGTTGTAATTGGATCGATAATTGATATAATTTCAATCTAATTGAAATTCCAATTAGATTGAAAGTCCAATTCTCATACTTCTTTTGCATATTATATAATTTATCCTTAGAGACTCTTCCAAGTGTGATTAAGGAGGATATGTATTCCACTGCTGTCATTTGGAATGTTACATATATATCTTTTAGGTCTCAAAACATTTTTTAGCTGTTTGTTGTTATATTTCCTAAATGCTTCTAAATGATATGGCTATAATATTGTGCAATTTTTAAATTTATTTTCAGCTTTATATGTTATTCCTGAACAACAAGACTTTTACTTCCAATGTCTTCACATTTCCCTTTTCTTTCCCTACCCTCTTAAAATATTGCCGTTAGAACTATATATGTTATCTGTAGATTAGGCCATTTGTGTACTATGATTACATTTCCTTTCTTGAGCAGTTTTACCTCCTGGATGTAATTATGTTACATAACTGGTCCAGATAATACTAATTTTAGCATTTGTGGGTCATAAAATGTCTGTCTAAACTACTTAGCTTTGCCATTTCCATGTGAAAGCAGTTAGACACACTAGGTAAAGTATTCATTCCAATTTCAAATTTATTTACAAAATCAGGTAGCAAGCCAGATTTGGTCCAGGAATCATAGTTTGCTGTACTATCACCTACAAATTATTCCCTCAAAAACACTTATGCTTTCTAGATTATTAAAATAGCTAATAATAGATTAGCACTACCAAATGAAGAATTTTTTCTTTCAGAACTTCTCACTCAGAAAAGAAGAAAAATATCTGGATCTAGAGAATTACAGTACTCAGAGACACAATCTTTTCACTTGCCATTTCTGGAATGTCAGAAAGTGAGGGAGAAGCCAGGAGACCATATGTAGACTGATAATTTACAGAGGCTTATATGACATAAGTTTATACTCATCTATACAGAATTGGGACATCAAAAATTAACAGATGCTTTTCTCATATGTGATGGTTGCATGTAAGACAGGAGTATTATAGGGCACTATTATTTAATATATACTGCACAGTACTCCCATACCTTTTATGGTTCTAAAACTTGGGGCTACTGCTTTTTTTGCTTGGATACCCTAAAGAGGCCCAGAAAAAGAACAGGAAGTGGCCTCTGAGAGCCATGCAACATTATCCTTTTTTTTTTTTTTTTTGCAATTGTAGATGCCTTTATTTTGTTGTTGTTGTTCTTGTTGTTTAATTTTATATGGTGCTAAGGATAGAACTCAGTGCCTCACACATGCTAGGCAAGTGCTCTGCCGCTGAGCCTCAGCCCCAGCCCTTATCCTAAATTTTATGCTACACTGATTTCACTAAATGATTCTCATATATGCTGTTCAGCATTTTAATCAGCATGTACAGGTGACAATACTGGTGATCTTCCCAAAGGCCATAACAGGTTGCTAGGAGACAACTTATAAGAAATGAACCTTGTCAGACAGAACAAGAACAACCAGACCTCAATAGAATCATTCAAATTACTAAACAGTATTGTTACTCAATGTTCAATTGCTTTTTGAAAAACTAGTCAGGGTATTCCAAATGAAGAGATTTAAGGTCAGAAAAATCAATGGTCTTATTCAAAGTAATATAGCTGATAAACTTGCATTGAAGCCCATATCTACTTGATCTTAGTTCAGTACTGTATTCTTTTTTAATGTTCTAATTAGTTACACATGACAATACAATGACCTTGCATATCATACATTTGAATCAGATGGGATATAATTTCTCATTTTTTTGAATGTACGGGTTACAAAATCATATTGGTCATGTAGTCACATATACACACACAGTAATAATAATGTGTATTTCATTCTAAACTATACTCAAAGAACTCCACTATTTTGTGGCTCAGATTTCCACCTATAAAAGGGAAGTATGATCCACCTTATCTAAAGGGAAAATGGTAAGATAAAATATGATAATAAATGCAAAAAGAAAACCTTGCATTAACATGGTATAGTTGCACTTCAATGTCCAGGGCTAATATAGGTCTAAACTACTTCCAAAGACAAATAAAATTGAAGAGAAATTCAGTTTTGTTTGTATTTTGGCAGAATCTAGAATAAATTAAGAAAACTTGTTGATTTTTTCTGTTTGTATTCTTTGTATTTGTTTGTTAAGAGAGAATGGCAACTCTAAGCTCTTTGCATGCTAGCCAGAAGTCCTGTTAAGTTATTTCAAGGATTTGATTCATTTTTAAAATGGGGTTCTAATTTCTACTATGGATGCATTTGTTTGTTCTTTGGGTGAGCCTTAAGTGTTGTATGAGACTAAGTTCGAATATAATGAAACTAGAACATTGCTAAAGTCTTTACATTTTGTGGGCCAAGTATAGGTGTATTTTGATAAAGGCTTTATATTTTGGTTAATTCTGACATTTATCACGATGTCAAATGCACAGTGCAAAGCAAATCATGTATTTTGTGTGCTGATTTCATAAATGCACATTGTACATGGAGATATCATTTTGAAATTCCTTGCAGCAGTGCTTTCAGAATCCTACTTTCCATATGGTCCTAAAATAGAAGTGTGATCTCAAAGACCAAACTTTTATTCCCCAAATTGGAAAGACGTAAAAACAGAGACAAAGATTTACATCTTACTGTAATAGGCACTCACAAACAAAAAACACCTGAGAGAACCAGTGCAAGCATAGTTGTGTTATATAGCTTTCTGTCACTGTGACAAATTTCTGAGGACAGAAAAAAAAGACTTAAAAGGAGGAGAGGTTTATTTTGATGCACGTTTTCAGAGCTTTCAATCCATTGTCACTTATCCCTGTCATTTTGGGTCATGATAGAGAAAAGCTGCTGACTCCATGGTGTTCATGAAACAGAGAGAAGGATAGGAAAGAGTTGGATCCCAATATACCCTTTAAGGGCCCACTCCCAGTGAACTGCTTCCAAACTAAGTCTCACCTTCTAAAGTTTGTACCACCTCCCCAAAGCACCACCGGCTGAGAACCAAACCTTTAACACATGAGAATTTGGTAGTGGGGTGGGGCATTCCAAATTCAAACTATAGCAGTAGGGGAACTCAAACTGTAAATGACAAATAGCAGAAGGCTTAGTGTGTACAAGTATGAAAATGAAATTCCAAGGGAACCAGTCTTAAGGGGAATCTCCAAAATTTTGCTTTACTTCAAGGAGCTCTACCAGGTCTTCACAGTGAAAAAGAAAAAAAACATTCTCTTAGCTTCTAGCAAGGGAGGGGTGAATATTTGAATATTCCATATCATCTGGTTTTAACAAAGCCTATCCTAAGGATAAACTATTATACCAGAGGCAACCATGCTTTATTTTATTGAAGCCTTTCCTATCTGGGGAAAGGAAAATACTGAACTACAGTCCCTCTAGTGTTCCTCATGGGTGAAAATAAATACCCATATCCAGTACGCTCTGCTTTTCACATCCCAAGTAAGAACAACCAGTAAATTCATGGTTCAGCTCCATAGGCTCACGAAAACACTGAGGCCTAATCATAGCTCTATAGAACACTACCCTTCCCACACAACTTACCACTTCATCAATAAGATTTGTTTAATGCTAATACTTTTATGCAGACTATCATGTCCCCCTTTAAAAAATGGCGACCCATACTAAAGGACATAAACAGCTTGAGTAGAGTGAACTAGTATTTGAGACATTCAGATATGAAAGAAATGTTGGAATTATTGACAATCAGTTTAGTGTAACTATGATTAGCTCACTAAGGGATTTTTGTAGATAAAAGCAGACAACATACATAAGTAGCTGGGTAATGTAAGCAAAGAGATGTATATTCTAGAAAAGAATAAAAAAAAGAAATTCTGGAGAGGAAAAAAATAGTACAGTAGAGACATTGAGTATGTACCTGCTACTTCCAGAGATTGAATCAAATCATCAATTGTGTGGACCCATGATGAAGAGAAGGGCAACTGTGGGAAAGGACTGGAGTGAAAATTGATAATTAATTTCCAGGGAAAGCCCAGAAATGTTGAATTTTATAGTATTATCAAAATTAATTAAAGAAGTAGACCTCCCTAGTGTCAGGGACATGAAGGGATACGAAAAGCAATCCTTTGGCGGACTGAAAGAGAATTCCAACATTCTCCAGAAATACAAACTCTGCTATAAAGCAAATATGCAATCTGAGCAGAAAGGAGACTTGGATTCTGTAAAGCAAGGGGACAGGAGAGAAGATGTTCCCTATATTTTCCTACAGATTCAGATAGTGCAATGAAGGGGAACCATCTTAGTAGAGGCTTCAGTTTCTAGACTTTATGCACAGGAGATCACAAACCCCTGCAGTTTTTACATCTCCAAGACTCAGCTGTCCTTTTTTGTCTCCCCCCTACCCCACCCCTGGGCCAGTGTGTGCGCACCCCAAGAGACAGTCTGGGTCTAGAGGAGAGACTGTGAAAGAGACCTGTTGAGAGTTTTGGGTGGCAGGAAATGCGGACTGCTGGAGCCCAACTAGAAGAAAGAAGGGATGGGTGTGTATATAAAAAAATTGACAAGTTGAGCTTTGTGATATGAGATAAGCTCTATATGGATTTGCAAGGCAGGCTACTGAGGACAGCAGTGCTGTGGATAGGTCTGAAGGAAAGTTTGGTGCCTACAGCTTTCTACTCCAACACAAATTCCTTGCAGCTGGACACACTGCTCCCATGCCCAGAGGCAATTGGAGGGTTTGCAGCTTTCCTGCTTCCCAGCAGATTCAGATAATGCTGTGACAAGGAGCTAGGTTAATAAATGTGTCATTCTCTAGGCTTTCTCTCTCAGAGATCAGAAACCCTTTCAGTTTTTGTGTATTCAAGATTTAATCACCACTTCTTCCCACTGTTTTGGCAGCTATCCACCCTGAAAGTCAGTCCTGACCAGGTAGAGAGCCTGTGGCATGGATTAGTGGGAGATACTATGGTAGTGGAAGATACCAACTGCTGATTTGCTGGTCTGCAGTGCTGAGGAAGGCAGAGCATGCTTCCTGATGAAATTGGCAATTTGAACTTTGTAATAAGGGAAAAGACTGACTGGGTGTACATTCAGGAGGGGAGTGGGTACAGGAGTGCCACAACTAACACTGGTAGAAAACTTGGTGCTTGTGATAGCCCACCCCAGAGCAGATGTAGGCCCAACCACCTCTCCCATACTCATAATTATTCAAAGGATTTGTCACTGCAACTTGGACACTTGTGATGTCCCTAACCCAGACTGAGGCTTTTGCACCTGCTGTGGTGCAATCTAGATAAGTCTGTAGATCTTGCAGGCAAGAAGGTTGGTAGGCAGCACCTACTATAGCCACATCCTTGTCCCTGGACAGAAAAAGAAACGGTATGTGAGGGTGAATTTATCTCTGCAGCAAACACTCCCATCCCGCAGCACTTGCTATTGAGTGTAGAGGGGCAGAGTTCAGCCTACAGATTGTAATAGGTCTCACCTGTTTGGGTTGGAACTGAGAAAGAGAAAATTGAGCTATAGCTGCATCCCAAACCTCTTCATAGATGGTATATTTTAAATTAGAAGCCTTAAAAAGAAGTGTTGTCATTTTAATTATCTCAGCAAAGAAAAATATTACTCTCTTTTTGTTTGTTTGGGCATGGGGGTGTTGTAAGTTTTTTGTTTTCCATTGTTATTTATTTCTTCCATATTTCTATTTAATATTATGTTCTAATTAATTGGACTTTTTTGTTATCTCTTTTCTTCTTTCCCATTTTATTACCCTCCTTTTTATTTTTTTCTCGCCTTGTTTTTTCTTCTTTCTCCCCCTTTTACTTCTATATATTTTAGTATCAATTATGTTATCATTAAATACCTATTTTTCAGCTTATTCTCTGTAACCATTTCCCTTTATTACCTTTGAATTGTATAGATCATTTTAATAAATTGCTATTATATGTTGATATATGGTTTTCTCCTAAGATATTGGTACTACTTGTTATACTACTCCTCTGAAAGCTGTGCTGATCAGGGATGGAAAATGGCAGAGTAGAGAAAAGCTGCATTCCTAGCTATGCAGTGGCATGGGACCAAAGCATCAGGTATACAGCTTCTCAGTGAGGTGGGTGAAAGAGGGATTTCACTAAAATTTAATATTGAACATTATAAGTGACTTAGGGACTCAGAAATTTTGGTCCAATAAACAAAGAAGAAAAACTACATTAGAGCTGACCAAGCTGCCCCACAGGGACTGCTGGCTCAGATTCACCACAAGGAAGGGGGGAACACAGTTTGGATACAGAAAAACCTGAGATCAAAAATGCTGCTCCAGAGCTGGGGCTGAGGCTGGGGTTCAGTGGCAGAGCGCTTGCCTAGCATGTGTGAGGCACTGGGTTTGATCCTCAGCATCACATACAAATAAATAAATAAAATAAAGGCATTCTGTCCATCTACAACTACCAAAAAAAAATTTTAATGCTTATATAGAGGCTGCACTGCATTCTGCTGCTTAAAAAGCATGCTCTGTATCTTAACTGGCCATGGATAGTGAAAGCAGGAGACATCTTGGGACAAGCATACTAATGGCAACTGCAGGACCGGAAGATCAGTACAAAAAAAAAAAAAAAAAAAAAAAACAGCCACAATATCGTAGCAGTAGACCAAGGCTGTGTCTCATGGAGCCTGAATGAAACAGGCATGGAATAAACTGCATCCAGGAGGATTCAAGTTGGCAGGGCAAAGGGGAACCCAATTCACTTCTCCTTTGTGTCTGCTGGCTCAAAAATACACACACACACACACACACACACTTCTCATTTTTAGCACTTTTAATGTAATTATTTTTTTCCTGGCATTGTCTTTTGATGGTTTGGGATTTTTTGAATTGTGTACTTTGATTTGTTTTTTTATGATTTTTATCTGATTATTTCTCTTGTTTCTCTTTCTTTCTTATCTTCTGCTGCTAACAATCAAATTCTATTGCTCTTTCTCCTTCTCTCACAATACTTTGTTTCTTCTATATTTCCCCTCCATCCACATAAACATCACCTGCTACACCTCTTCTGCATTCTCTCTGTTTACTTTCTGAAACTTTAAAGTCTTCTCTAACTTCTCAACACATTTCCTTTTCCAATATTGAACTGCATGTTTACCATCTTTCAGAACCAATTGGTTTATATAATTTATGTCCCCACTATTAATGGTAATGTAATCATTACTGCTGTGGATGACTTAGTTGACACCAGAATTTTGCTTTAAAGCCAGATCAAGTTCATGATAATTCTTTTTATTGTTGACAATTGCTGAACCCACCATTCCTATCTATTGGTAGTAATTAATGTTGCAGACCTCATAGTGAGAACTGGTTATTTACTTTAATGCTGTGTATTATTCACAATGGACAGTACTGTTGTTTATTTTGCTCCATTCTGGGAGGTGCTGGGAACCTACAGGCACTCTAAAACTTCACAGGTTAGAGAGTACTGCTAAACTGAATGTTCCCTGACAATACTCCAACTTAAAGAAGTGAGGAGTCAAAACCCCCAAACCAACAAGGGACCAAGGAGGTGCAATCAAAGGAACCTCAGGTCCCACCACTTGGCACTTACTCATACATCAAAAACAGAGAAAAATCCCAGAAAAATAAGCTAATTACACACAAATGGACACACACATCAAAAAAAGTGATAGAAGCAATAGGGGAATCCACCTCAATTGATATGATTCATGTCCAAGACCTCTGAAAACATTATGAAAGAAGCAAACAAATCTCCCCCCAGAATCCATAGTCACCCAACAAAAGATCCCACTGATAGTGAGGTGAACAAAAGCCTAGATAAATATTACAAAAAACTTTTTATTAAGGTCTGGGAATATGGCAGAGCAAAGGAAGCTGCATTCTAAGCTATGCCAAAGGGTGAGACTAAAACAATGCAACATATTCTTGTCACCTTTGTGAAAAAGCATTTGGTTATTTCTGAGCCTTCTATTCTGTTTAATTTGTATATGTGTCTATAGTTGTGCCAATACCATACTGTTTTTGCATACCCTACTGTATTTTGAGGTAAGGTAGTGTAGGGGTTCTGTGTTTGGGATGGGGTCTCTGATAAACTTCATGATTCTGGCATGCTTGGTGGCTAGGAAGTTTCTTTGCAAAGGCACAGAATGCCTGGCTGCTAGGAAGCTACTGTGGAAAGATGCAGAATGCCTGGCTGCTGGAAAACTTCGTGAAAAGACACAGGATGCCTGACCCCTGTGTCAATGTCCTTCAAGAGGAATCTCTGTGAGTCTTATCAGCCTCGATCTTGATCTTAGGCACATAACTCCTGGGAATAAAGGAACTTGCTTGCTAGATAACTACAATGTTTCACCAAGCTCTGGCGCTCCTGGATCTGCCCCCTTAACAGTAACTTTACACAATGGACTTTCTTAAGAGCTGCACAAAGTTCCTGACATTGCATATTGTAACTATAGAATGTAATTGTAGAATAAGCAACCTTACTAATACTCTAAATAATAATGGAGTTAAGGTACTAATGACTTAATGTAACTAATTGGTATAAATTAATGTGGCTCCTTGGACAATGAGCCATTTCTTTTCCTGCCTCTGCATCTTGTCTCTGTGTCTCCATTATTTATTTTCCTTATAGTGATACATCCCACTTAGTTCCTTTTGCTCAATGTTGCTTTAATAATTAAGAGTGTTTTGTGGATCTATAAAAATTTAAAGACTGGTTTTTTTCTATTTTTGTGAAGAAAGGTTTTGATATTTTCATGGAAATTACATTGAGTCTGTTCTCCACTATGGGTACTATAAACAGTTTAACAATATTAATTCTTTCAATTAATAATCACAGGTTGTCTTTCCATTTATTTGTTTTCTCTTTAATTTCTTTCAGTAATGCTTTACTTTTTGTGGTAGAACCTACTCATTTTTTTGTCTAATTTTTTTCTGAAAAAATTTAAACAAAGATTGCATTCTTTTTGCGAAGTTTGTCCTTAGGTGTGTACAAACAGATTTTGCTTGTTTTTACACTGCAATTTTACTAAATTTGATTAATTCTAATAGTTTTTCACTGAGTGATTAAAGTTTTCAATATAAATGTTTAATGTCACATGAATGGAATCAAAGTAAACAGGGACCTTTTGACGACTCACATCCCCAGCCCTATTTTGTATTTTATTTGAGACAGGGTCTCACTGAGTTGCTTAGCATCTCACCATTGCTGAGACTGGCTTTGAACTCATGATCCTCCTGTTTCAGCCTCCTGAGCTGCTGGGATTACAGGCATGTGCCACCACACCCAGCCCACATTCCTAGTTTGACCATCCATCACTTCTTTCTCTTGCCTAAATGCTCTGGTTAGAATGTTCAATGCTATGTTGAATAGAAGTGGTCAAAGTGGACATTCTTGGCTTATTCCAGAACTGAGAGGAAAATAATTAAACGTTTGCATACTAAGTACATGTGGTATTTATTGTATTAATGAAAATTCTTTCTATTCCTCATTTCTTTAAGTTTTTTAAATGTATTTATTAGTGCATTATAGCTTGGGGGTTTAATGATGAAGAGATGTTGAACATTATCATATGCTTTTTTTAAGTGTTTTTAGTTGTAGATGGACACAATAAATACCTTTATTTTGTTTTTATGTTTATGTGGCTGAGGATCAAGCCCAGTGCCTTACACGTGAAAGGCAAGTGCTTTACTACCGAGCCACAACTGCAGCCCCTCATATGCTTTTTATGCCTATTGAAATGATCATATTTTTACCTTGATTCTGTTTATATGATGTACAACATTTATATACATGTTCATCAGGGGTTTTGATCTGCAAATTTACATTTTTTCTGTTATTGTCCAGTTTTTGTATTAGGCTGATGCTGGCTATAAAATGAATTTGGAAGAATTCCTTCCTCTTTGAGCTTTTTGGAATCATTTGGAAAATAATACTAGTTCTTCCTTAAATATTTGGTATCATTCAGCAGTGAAACTGCTGACTGAGTCCTGTCCTTTTCATTGACAGAACATATTTTACTTCTAAATTATTTCTTATTTTTTTGGTCTCTTTGGGTTTTCTTATCAGGTATTCTATGGGTCCAGGTGTTTATGCACTTATTTCATGTTTTCCAATTTATTGGTATACAATTGTTCAGAAGTCTTAATATTACATTTCTGAGGTGTCAGTTGTAATGTTCCCTATTAATTTTTTATTTTATTTCTTTGAATCTGCTCTTTTTTCTTACTTATTCCAGCTAATGCCTTTCAAATTGTTTTTGTTTTCAAAAATTGAACTCTTTTTTTGTTGATAGTTTTACTGTTTTTAAATCTTTGTTTCACTTATTTTTGCTCTAATTTTGAGTTATGCATATCTGATTTTCCCGGAACCATTTGTTAAAAAGTCTATCTTTCTTCCAATATCTATTTTTGGCACCCTAGTGAAGTTTTATATGACTGTATCTGTGTGGGTTTGTCTCTGTGTCTTATAGGCAATCCCATTGGTCTTTGTGTCTATTTTAATGCCAATTCCATACTGTTTTGTTACTCTAGTTCTGCAGTATAATTTGAGCTCAGGTATTGTGATACCTCTGCATTGGTCTTCTTTCTCAGTATTTCTTTCACTATTCTGTGTCTCTTATTCTTTCAAATGAGTTTTAAGGACTTTTTTCCTAATTCTTTGAGAAATGTCATTGATATTTTAATGGGGTTGCATTGAATCTGTGTAAAACTCAGTAATATGGCAATTTTTCCAATATTATTCCTGCCTACCCAAGAAAACAGGATATCTTTCCATTTTCTAAGGTCGTCTTCAATTTTTTTTCAGTGTTCTATAGTTGTAGAGATCTTTAATTCCCTTGGTTAGATTAATTCCCAAGTATTTTTTGGATGTTATTGTGAATAGAGTGGATTCCTTAATTTCTTTTTTAATACCTTCATTTTATTTATTTTTATGTGGTGCTGAGGATTGAACCCAGTGTCTGACACATGCTAGCCAAGTGCTTTATCACTGAGCTACAACCCCAGCCCACTAATTGCTTTCTCAGTGGAATCACTGTTGGATTATAGGAAAGCTATTTTTATGAATATTGATCTTGTATCTTGCTACTTTGCTGAATTCATTTATCAGTTCAGCTCTAGAAGTTTTTTGGTGGAGTGTCTTTTTTTTTTCTTTTTTAGTGGTCTTCAAGATATAGGCTCATGTCAACAAAAAACATAGATAATTTGACTTCTTTTTTTCTTATTTGTAAGCCTTTATTTCTCTTGCCTGATTGTTCTGGCTAGAGTTTCAAGTAATATATTAAATAGAAATGGTGAGAGTGGACACCTTGTGCTTTGTGGAGGGCCTGATCTTTGAGGAAATGCTTTCAGTTTTCTCAAATCAGTATGATGTTGGCTTTGGAGTTGTCACATAATGTTGAATTAAGTTTATTATATCCCTAGATTCTCCAGCATTTTAAACATGAATGAGTGCACATTTTTTGTCACAGGCATTTTCTGCATCTATCAAGATGGTCATATAAATATTGTCATTAATTTTATGTATATGGTGAATTACATTTATTGATGCACGTATTGAAACAACCTTTCATCCCTTGGATAAAATCAGTTGATTATGGTACATTATCTTCTCAGTGTGTTTTTGAATACAGTTTGCTAATATTTTGTCAAGTACCTTTGCACCTAGGTTCATCAGGGATATTGGTCTATAGTTTTCTTTCCTTGCTGTGTCTTTGTCTGGTTTTCATATCAGGGTTATAATGGCTTCAAAAAACGTATTTTGGAGTGTTCCATCCATTTCAATTTCATGGAATAATTTGAGAAAGACTGATGTTAGATCTTCTTTAAAGGTCTGGTAGTATTCTGCTGAGAATCCATCTGGTCCTGAATTTGTCTTTGTTGAAAGACTTTAAATTGCTGTTTCAATTTCATTACTTGATATTTGTATATTCAAGTTTTCTATGTCTTCCTGGTTCAGTGAATTTTTAATTTGATCGTTTCTTTCATTTCCAGGAGTTGTGATTTGCTTCTTTTCATTTATTCTATTTCTTTATTAAAATGGTCTTTCATCTCCTATATTTGCTCTCTTAATTCATTCTTTATATCATTAAACATTTTAATAACCAATTTCACAGTTCTTCTCTGGAATTTCTTCCACTTCCATATTTGTGAAATTCTTTGTTGGGGTATTGTAGATTTTGGGGGTGGATTTGTTTGCCTTTCCTCATGTTTGCACATAAAAAGTGGTGAATTTCCCTTTCTCTTTTATATGTGTATGTCCTTTTGTGTGTAGTTACATTTTTTTGTTCTGGAACTTCTATTTATTTTTGATGTATGAGTACTTGTCCAGTAGTGGGAACTGAAGTCCCATTCTGATGGTTTTTTCTTGGGGCCTGGTTGTTAGTTTGGGATTGTTGACTCCCCTAATCAATGTGTTTAAGTATTGTTGAGGTTCAGATAGGGCTAGATTATGTGTGGGTGAGATTCAATGTTACTTGCTTCAGTTGTGAGTATTGCTTGTCAGCAACATTTCTATTATGTGAACTTGATATGCTTCAATAACTTTCCAGCCTCTCTTAGAGAAAGTGAGGATTCAGGAATAGCATAACATTAAGAATATATGTATTGCCTTAATATAAATATCTGTTGTCTACTTTGATGTCTACAACTCTAATTACCATTTATATAGGAATTATGGGTCAGAATTTAACATTACCATCAACAATTAAAAAATGCAAACTAGATGTGGCTTTAAACAGCAGGTTTATACTACATCATCCACTGAATTAATAGTCATGAGAACATGAATTGTATAGGAATTACATAGCATATATTGTTCTATTATATAGAAGCGGTACAGTTTAGTAAGTAAAGAGAAAATGGGGCAGGATGCTAAGAATATGTTGTAAATATATGAAAAAGTGAAAAAATGGAGGCTTTTTATTAATAGGAAATCTATTGTAAGTTTTTACATAGTTACTATGAGGCTTACATAAAATATCTTAAGGTCATGATAAGTTATTCTAAACTAGTAGCAACTTTGATTGCAAAGAAAATAAACAAACAAACATAATCTTGTCTTTGCATCACTCTGTGTACATACAAAAACTTAATAGTCATTTGAATGAATTTGAATTCTTGGTAGCAGTAGTTTGTATATACATCTCTAGCTCTGAAACAAAGCTGAGCTCTGATAACTAAAAGGTGAACCCGCTCCTCTCCTTCAGAAGGTCTGCTACCAAAACACTGAGATTTAGTCTTGTGGTTTCATGTGGTGAAAAAAATAGCATAGAAAGGGATAGTTTTGGACACCTAGTTATGAAGCCTGCTTGAATGACTTTTTAAAATGGTTGACTAATCGATCTATGTTCACCTGGAGGGAGGTCTCATTCTGTAATAGCATGATACAGGACTATAGCTTCAACTCAGTATAATTTCTTTTTCTGTTATATTTCTTTTTTTTATTTTTTTTTAATTTTTTATTTTTTTTATTGGTTGTTCACAACATTATGAAGCTCTTGACATATCATATTTCATACATTAGATTGAAGTGGGTTATGAACTCCCAATTTTACCCCAAATGCAGATTGCAGAATCACGTCGGTTACACAACCACAATTTTACATAATGCCCAATTAGTAATTGTTGTATTCTGCTACCTTTCCTATCCCCTACTATCCCCCCTCCCATCTTCTCTCTCTACCCCATCTACTGTAATTCATTACTCTCCTTGTTTATTTTCCCATTCCCCTCACAACCTCTTATATGTAATTTTGTATAGCAATGAGGGTCTCCCTTCATTTCCATGCAATTTCCCTTTACTCTTCCTTTCCCTCCCATCTCATGACTCTGTTTAATGTTAGTCTTTTCTTCCTGTTCTTCCTCCTTGCTCTGTTCATAGTTGCTCTCATTATATCAAAGAAGACATTTGGTATTTGTTTTTTAGGGATTGACTAGCTTCACTAAGCATAATCTGCTCTAGTGCCATCCATTTCCCTGCAAATTCTACGATTTTGTCATTTTTTATTGCTGCATAGTACTCCATTGTGTATAGATGCCACATTTTTTTTATCCATTCATCTATTGAAGGGCATCTGGGTTGGTTCCACAGTCTAGCTATTGTGAATTGTGCTGCTATGAACATCGATATGGCAGCATCCCTGTAGCATGCTCTTTTAAGGTCTTCAGGGAGTAGTCCGAGAAGGGCAATAGCAGGGTCAAATGGTGGTTCCATTCCCAGCTTTCCCAGGAATCTCCAAACTGCTTTCCAAATTGGCCGCACCAATTTGCAGTCCCACCAGCAATGTACAAGAGTACCCTTTTCTCCACATCCTCGCCAGCACTTGTTGTTGTTTGACTTCATAGTGGCTGCCAATCTTACTGGAGTGAGATGGTATCTTAGGGTGGTTTTGATTTGCATTTCTCTGACTGCTAGAGATGGTGAGCATTTTTTCATGTACTTGTTGATTGATTGTATGTCCTCCTCTGAGAAGTGTCTGTTCAGATCCTTGGCCCATTTGTTGATTGGGTTATTTGTTATCTTATTGTCTGTTATATTTCAATAAGAACATTGTTTTGATCGAATCTCATAGAGGTTGCAGGGAGATAAAATCAATGTGTACTAAAGATATTGACTTATTGGCATAAGTACTACAGAAGATGTGGCTTAGCAGGAGGAGCTGATTATAAGTTCAGTATGAGTCATTAATATGATGTTTTAATTTTAATTTAAGTTTAATTCAATCATAGGAGTCATTATTCAAATTGATCAAAATGATCAACTCTACTCACTGATTAGGACAAACCTGCATCACTACATTCAGCATTTGACATTACACATAAAGAGAAATATAGAACATGCTTCTTGCAAAGAGTCAAAGGTGATGAGGGGACATGAAGGCATGTCATAATATTACTGGTGATGATGATTCCGCTTGCACAGATGTTGAAGATTGAACACAGAAGAAACACTGAGTGTAGAAAGCAAGTTTTATTTAAAGGCTAGAATAAGTCTACAGACTTATCCACAGAGAAGGGGTCCCAAAACTGGGTATCCATGGGAGTGGGGTGAATCTTATCTTTTTATAGTTTCCAGGTTTCTTTCTTGTCATGCCTACTCCTTCTATCCTGCCCATATGAGAAAAAAGGTGGGAAAGGGGGGAATTCAGGGTATCTCTCCTCATTTTACATTGTCTACTCAGAGAAGAAGGAAGGGAGCCACCCAGGGAATATTTCTGCTGGCAGGATCAATTCACCTTGCAGTGACATTTTGGACTCTGGTGAGGGAAGGGGCAATATATCCTGAAGGAATTAACAGAAGTCCTTTTATTTAAAGCTTTTATTATCAATGTTAAAATATATACCACAGGTTGGTGACTTTGGTCATGAGGGAGGGGAAGGGGATGTGTCCTAAAGGTATTAACATTCCATTCCCTTTGGATTAGCTTCCATCTTCTGGACCTGATCATCTATCTACACTAACTGCCTGACTTTTGTTTTGTTCTTGACTCAATAGGGTAAACAGAAGAAGCCACTGTGAATATTTAGCTTGGAGTATAAAAATTTAGCATGCTTTGGAGTATCTTTCAATCACTTAAGTGGTTGAGTTGAGAATGAACAATCAGATATCTTCTGTGTATTCCCTCATGGTAGACTTATGGAATGAAGCTACATGGAAATAAATTACAGCATAGCACACAGAATCATTTTCCTGTGCCCGGAATGGACTAAATATTCAATGAGACCTCTATCACTGAAAATACTTACTAAAAGGATAGATGACCCCATCATGGGGACATAATAGGGGGTTGTAAGGTAAAATGCAGGTGGCAACCATAAAAGTACATTGGGATATGAATTATGGGACATGAATGCTCATATGGACTCTGCCATGAATTTTCCATCTGATTGAAGCACACTTTTTCTTGTAAAATGAAAGGGGTCACACTATTTATAAGATCTCTTAGGTTCATTTCATTCTTGCCATTTCAGAGAATAATGGAAACCTAGCAAAAGAAAGTAGCAAGAGAAATTCTGAACTGACTGAGCAATGAGCAAGCCCTACCCTATTTTTTTGTAAGCAGAGTAGATCAGAGAAACTGAGACAAAGGAGGAAGGTTTTCTAACAAAATTGAAGCCCTAGGAAATAAAGAAATTGATAATAAAAGCTTTAAATAAAAGGACTTCTGAGATTCTCTTCTTTACCTCAAGGTATCCTTTGATATGATGATCTTGTGGTTTTAGATATGAGGCCTCTGACTTAAGTAGAGTGAAAGACCATGATATTTGTTCTATTAATCCAAAGCCAATTTATGAAGTTGATAATCACACAACAAATATTTACTGAATGCTACTATGCATCCATTCCTGTAGGAGACATGTAGAATATTCATGAGAAATATTGGTCATGCTCTGGAGAAACTAGGTGAGACAAGACCCATTGACATTTAGAGAATTGCTTGATGTACTTACTGGGCATGATGGCACACACCTGTAAACCCAGCAGTTTGGGAGGCCCAGACAAGAGGACCACAAGTTGAAAGCCAGCCTCAGCAATTTAGCGAGGCCATAAACAACTTAGTGAGATCCTCTCTCTCTCTGAAAAAGGCTGGGGATGTGGCCTGGTGGTTAAATGCCCCTGGGTTCAATCCCTGATTTAAAAAAAATGCTTTATGCTATTTATAATTGTTATAATGGTGACAGTATAAAAAGTAATACAGAAAAAATTGGAGGATAGGGTTTTTTTTGTGTGTGCTGCGGATTGAACCCAGGGCCTTGTGCATGTGAAGCAAGCACTCTACTACCTGAGTTATATCCCAGCCTGGGATAAAGGAGGTTGATAGGATTTTAGCTTGCTTTTTAGGTTTGGTATTATATTTGATTAGGTGAAGGACACACCAGAGCACACAGGTTGTCAGAATGTCAGAGACATGCAGAGTAAGGGATAAGAGAAAAATCATGGAGGAAAGATAGTATGCCAGTTGCAGGAAAATTTTACTATCTTTACCTGACTATAAAGGGGCAACCAGGATGGAAAAGATGGCAGAGTAGAAGAACTCAGCATTTACAGGTGTTTGGCTTTATGATAAGCTGGAGAGGCCATTGGAGGGCAACTCAAAGAGGGTCTGTGACTGGGTAAAATCCAGAAATATTGCTTTTAGAATGATAACAGATATAATAATAGAGCATACCAGCATTGAATACAGTGGCTCAGTGGGGGAGGGGAATCTCTCCTTTGACAGGCTGAAAAGAAGGAATTCCAACAAGCTAAGGAATGCAGGCTGTTACTAAACAAGTGTGCAGTCTGAACAGAGTAGATCTGGATTCTGCTTAGCAAGCTGGCGTGTGAGAAGAGATCCTCTGCATTTCTGCTCAGATTCAGATGGCACAATAATGGGGATCCATCCTAAGTAAGGGTCCAGTTTTTTAGGATTTCTGTATGGGAGATCAGAAACCCCTGAATTTTTTGTGTCTCTAAGACTCAAAGACTGCTTTCTTCACTGGGTCAGCGGGTGCTCACACCAAGAGTCAGGTCACAGAGAGTGACTGTGATACAGCTCAGTGATCAAATGCTTGCCTATCATGTGTGGGGCCATGGATTCCAACCCTAGTACCACAAAAAATGAAGTTGAAACTTTGTGACATGGACAGAAGCCATATATGTGTGAATTTGTGAGGGAATGGGGTATACAGACACTACAGAAATCAGTATGGAGGGTCTTCAGAAAAAAAATTGCCATACCATCCAGCTATATACCTCTTTGGTATATATTCAAAGGAATTAAAGTCAGCATACTATAGAGATACCTGCACAGCCATGATTTTTGTGGCACAATTCACAACAGCCAAGTTATAGAATCAACAGATGTGTCCCTCAAAAAAATTATTGAATAAAAAAATGTATGTATACACAAAGGAGTATTTATCCATTCATGAAGAAAAAAAAATCATGTCATTTGCAGGAAAGAATGGAACTGGATATAATCATGTTAAGCCAAATAAGCCAGGCTCAGAAAGGCAAATATCACATGTTTTATTTCATATGTAGAATCTAGGAAAAAAATACAACATGAATATAGAATGTACTTTATTAGTGAAGTGGAGCATGGGGAGGGGAAGGAATGGTTTAAAAGGAATAATAGGGGTACAAACTGTCAGCCTAAAATGACAGGTGCAGACTTCAACAGATTTGGTGAAGTCATTTATTGTTCTTTCCAGAATCAGGCAGCATGGGGACTCATTTTCTTGATGGGAAAATGACCATCAGTTACAGAGGGGATTTGGTTTTTTAGGGTACAGTTAGGGCGATTTTATCATTCGAACTTGTGGATGTGTAGTTTGGACAGTCAGGGGTTAGTTAAGTAGGTTAAAACTTTTAACTCAGGAGGTTAAGTTGAGACTCATTGTTACTTGGAAAGATAGGAATCCAGACTGTGAGGGATGGATATTTCTTTTTCTGGAATTTATTGTTTCCCAGAGTTTCAGTATTCAGCTCCTTCCTTCTGGCCCACTGTTATCAGGAAAGGATTTACTGGAAAGTTAATGCTTCGTTAGTTTCTTCTCTCTCCTCCCAAGGTGCATTGTTTCTCTGCTTTTCTTTGGGGGTTGTTTTGTAGGATTACTATTTTCCATAACTCTTCACAAAAAATCAAAATACATTAAATGCATGTATGAATATGTCATGATGAATTCCAGTGTTCTGTATGTATAATTAATATGCACTAATTTTGGGGGGGGGTAGCAGGGTTACTGGGGAATGAACTCAGGGGCACTCAACCACTGAGCCACATCCCCAGCCCAATTTTGTACTTTATTTAGAGACTGGGTCTCACCGAGTTGCTTAGTGCCTCACTTTTGCTGAGGCTGGCTTTGAACTCATGATCCTCCTGTCTCAGCCTCCTGAGCTCCTGGGATTACAGAGCCACTGGGATTACAGACATGCACCACTGCACCCAGCCAGTATGCACTGAGGCACCCTGTATTGAAAAATGGGGAAAAGGTTTGAAGAATTTGATTGAGGATTGACTGGATGACTTTGAAAGCCAGACAAAGTGGTGTGGAGTGAGATTACTTGATGAAATTCTTTTTTTTTTCTTTCAAGATTCTTCAAAAAGTCGGCCATGTAGTATGTACAGTTTTCCACTATTTTTTACCATTCATTCTCTTAAAATATGACTACTGCTCCAATTATTTCATGAAAATCACAGTGATATTTCAAAATACAAAGGACACATTTCAGGCAATCTTGTTGGATCTTCCTATTGCATTTGGTATTGTTTTCTTATTCCTAAAATTTTTCACTTTTCTTTCTTTGTGACAAATCTCTCTGACTTTTCCTTTCTTTGACCATTACATGTCAGTCTATTCTTACCTGCTCATCCTTAAACAGTCAATGTTACCCAGTGCACTGTCCTTAGTTCAGTGCTTCTTTTTTCACGTGTGTGTGTGTGTGTGTGTGTGTGTGTGTGTGTGAGAGAGAGAGAGAGAGAGAGAGAGAGAGAGAGAGAGAGAGAGATTGATTGATTTTGGGGCACTCTAATTTCAAAGTATCATATCTTACCTGATAACTCATATAACTTTACCTTGATACTTGACCTCTTTGAGTGAACTGCAGTCATAGATATCATGGGTGAACTGGGAGACCATGGAATTCTCACAAACACCTCCATTTACTTGTGTCTCATATTAACTAATTATTTTCCCCCAAAGCTTCTGCTCTTACTAATGAGATATCCTGAACATTGGTGACTCCATTTTGGTTCTGGAACTGCCTCTTGGCACAGGCTGGGGCTTATAAACTACCAAAAGAAAGAAACTTAAAATACCCTGTTCACATACCCCCCAATCAAGGTCCCTAAATACAAAGTTCTGTTATTGCCCAGCCACCTGCATTCAAGGTCAATTCTAGCAGCTACACTCAAGGCCATGCATAACTTGCTCTTATTCCTTTATATTTACAAGGATATAAAACCCTCAATGGAGTATTACTCTGCATTAAGAAATGACAAAATCATAGAATTTGGAGGGAAATGGATGGCATTAGAGCAGATTATGCTAAGTGAAGCTAGCCAAGCCCTAAAAAACAAATGCCAAATGTCTTCTTTGATATAAGGAGAGTAATTAAGAACAGACTAGGGAAGAAGAGCACGAGAAGAAGACCATCATTAAACAGGGTTGAGAGGTGGGAGGGAAAGGGAGAGAGAAGGGAAATTGCATGGAAATGGAAGGAGACCCTCAGGGTTATACAAAATTACATACAAGAGGAAGTGAGGGGAAAGGGAAAAATAATACAAGGGGGAGGAATGAATTACAGTAGGGGGGGTAGAGAGAGAAGAGGGGAGGGGAGGGGAGGGGAGGGGTGATAGTAGAGGATAGGAAAGGCAGCAGAATACAACAGACACTAGGATGGCAATATGTAAAGCAATGGAAGTGTAACTGATGTGATTCTGCAACCTGTATAAGGGGTAAAATGGGAGTGCATAACCCACTTGAATCAAAATGTGAAATATGATATATCAAGAACTATGTAATGGAGGGGTAAGACAAGATAATACAAATGGAAGAAATGATTTACAGTAGAAGGGGTAGAGAGAGAAAAGGGGAGGGGAGGGGAGGGGAGGGGGAATAGTAGAGAATAGGACTGACAGCAGAATACATCAGACACTAGAAAGGCAATATGTCAATCAATGGAAGGGTAACTGATGTGATACAGCAATCTGTATACGGGGTAAAGTTGGGAGTTCATAACCCGCTTGAATCAAACTGAAATATGATGTATTAAGAACTGTGTAAGGTTTTGAACGACCAACAATAAAAAAAAATTAATTAAAAAAAAACAACAACACTGGGAACTAGAATACTGGAAAAAAAAAACCCTCTTAAAACAACTCTGTCTGCTGCACCACTCTACTGGGCAGCCTGTCAGGCTTTCCCTGTCATTAAACTTTGCTTTTGAACATGAGACTCTGTCTAGAGAGATTTCTTTGAGCGTTCTGTCCTAAAATTTACTCCTGGATTTCTAAACTAATTAGGTAATTATTCAAGTCAGAAATCCTAGCACAATCATAGGCCTCTCCCTTCGCCTCATCCTCCAGATACAAGCAGTTTACCAAGTCCTTTTACCTCCTAAAATGCTCTTTTTTTAATGTATTTTTATAGTTGTATTTGGACACAATGACTTTATTATTTATTTATTTATATGTGGTGCTGAGGATCAAACCCAGGGCCCCACATGTGCTAGGTGAGCGCTCTATCACTGAACCACAACCCCAGCCCCTCCTAAAATGTTCTTGAATCCAATCTTTTCTATGTCTGTTTACACTATCTTAATTTGAGTCTTATCATGCATGATCTGAATTATGGCTTTTCTCCTTATGTTTCTGCAACTAGTCTTGTTCCATTAGTATTCCTATCACACTTCTACTTTCATTTACCATAGCACATTGAAATCTGCTTTGGACTTCTCTCTTCTAATATGATGATTCCATGTTGGCAGGGACAGTGTCCCACTCACTCACAAGTGATACCACTAAAGGCTAAATTATGTGTACTATTTAATATTATAAACAGTGTACTTAATTGTTCACAATATTATAAACATGATATTGAATATTCTGTAGTGTAATACTTATTATAAATATGCATCATAAGGATCTAAATGCAAATATGTTACTATAATAATTATAAAATTTATATTTTAGCCATGTTACTAAGAACATATCCAAATACTTTTCTGGGACAGATTCCTAGAATTGGAATTGTGTAATCTAAGCATATGTGCAATTTAATTTCTGATAAATTCTAAGTTTCCCTTGAGAACAACTTGGTTTTATGTTCCAAACAACAATATATAAGAATATTTTCTTCCTTGCATCTGTATGGGCAATATGTCCATACAGATGACCAGAATGATTAATTTTGACCAAGTGGCAAAGGTATCTCATTATTTAATATGTATTTCTGTAATTACAAATAAAGTTGAACATTTTTGTGATTATCTCCCTTCCTAAGTTAAATGTAAACATACTATACATGTTTTTCTTTACCTTGCATTTTCTACATAACAATATATCCTAGACATTACTTAATAATAGTATGTAATTTTTTTCTATTTCATCTTGCTTCATGAAGAAGATAAGAATGCTCTAACATTGGAATTTTTGCCTCCCCCTTAAGCTTTTCATTTTAATCTCTATGAAGGAAGCAGCCTTCAAGATAATAAAACTTTTCAAAGATGTATATCTTGGTCTGATCAAACCTGCAATTTCCTTATTTCCTAAAGCCAGGAATATGAAAAGTATATACTATAATTCATAGCAGAAATGTACTCTCAAAATGAAATTAATTTTACTTTTCAGAAAAAAATTATGCCACAAATTCCAAGGATTTAGATTTTGCCCTAATCCTTACTTTTCCCCTCACCAGTAATCAAAATGAATGCTCTCTAGCTTTTTCTTAGCTAAAAATCAACTTCTTTAGGAGACCAGTATAGATCTTCATATGGCATGAAGGAAAAGTGGTCTGCAGACCAATCAGCACATGAATATTCAGTTATGTTCCTCGTTGTCTTAACATTTATCTTGTCAGATTGAAAATATCACTGAGAGCCAGAGAACATATAAGAGATCGTAAGGTAGAATTTAAGAAAATATTGACTTTGAAACATCATATAACCCATGATATCAAAGTATTGTTTTTCCAGCTGCATCTCTCCTTTTTCTCACCTTTGTTTAATATTCATCTAACACCTATGGTCTAAGCTCTGAATGAAATCATGGAAAAGCTAAAGCTCTGCTTTAAAAGATGAGATGGGAAAAATAAACCAACAACTTTTTAAGTATACCCTGGCTGAAATTCATATCCATTTTAAATGTTCATTCCTCTATAAAGAGGAGCTAAAGCTGTTACCCAACTTGCAAGAGAATAAAGTGAAATGAAGACTATAAAACAGCAGTATCACATATAGTCATTGCCCAATAAATATGAGATATTGTGGTTTATTAATTAGAACTATTAAAAATAATAATGCAAGAGCAAGAGTCAAATCTAATTCTACCTGATGTCAAATTATCACTGGGTTCATGTCTTTTCTGCTTTCCTGGTTCAAGCCTTATCTCTTAATATCTTCTCAATAACTCTGGGAAGTAAAGATCCAAATGAGGAAATTTAGGTGCCAAGAGTGGACAATGGCACTGCTGAAAAGTGAAAGGAAGGTGATTTGCATCCCAAGTGTAGGGCATGATGTAATGTGGGACTTGTTGCATCAGAAAAGAGGAAACTTAACTTGCTGGCTACTACCCACTTCTCAGTCCTGGGGCCACATGTGGCTAAGAGAGCACCTAGCGATTAGCCAGAAGGCATTGCCCTGGGTTGTGATGAAGAATCGGACCACTTCTAGGATAGGCTCAGAACCCTTTTGCCCTCACGGACAGCGCGGACAGCTCACAGCTCTGTATCCCATTACTGCCTGTAGGATGGGTGTAGATGTAAATTCTCCCCACCCTGCTGACCTTTACCCTGATTGGCTCCTATACTTTATATTATCTCTGTGTGTTTTCTCAATAAAGGAGATCCTGTTTTGACTGTTCTCCCTGGCATGTCTGATTGTCCTCCTGCAAGGGAGGGCTGGGTGCGGGTGGCTAGTCGACCTTTACCTTTCTTGGTTCGTCCTGGTGGGGGCGCGCTCCCCCAATCTCTCTCGCAGGTCAGGAGGGAACAGGGGGCTAAAAACCCCGACACTCAAGAACTATTTTATACCCAGTTCTGCATTATTTCTATCAGATCATGAAAGATACATTATAGCCAGGGAAGGCTTGTTGTTCTCCACAAATATGTACTTGATTACAAAACAAAAGCTAAAAATGAAAATATGAAGCAAATAATTTTTATAAAGTGCCTACTACATGCTTTATGTTTTATATGCATTTCATCATATAATGTTCATAAAATCCATGTGTAGGTTAGACCCTTTCTATGGATCAAGAAACTATAGCTCAAAGAAGTTAATTAACTCAGGATCATGCAGACCATAAGTGACAGTGTTAGGATTCAAACCCAGCACTTATTCCAGACTGAATACTATTAATTATTATTTCATAGAGCAAATCAAGATTTCAATTTCATCTTTTTTTCATATTTCATCTAGTTCATTTTTGAAGAAGGCAGTATAGTTCCATAGTTCAAAACAAAAGATGCAAAAGGCATATACAGAAGATACTCCCTGTCGGCATCACCCATCAGCCAATTTCCCTCCCCAAAACTAGTCAATATTATCAGTTTCTTTAGTGTCTCTCCAGAGACAACATGGATGTACACACACACACACACACACACACACACACACACACACACACACTCACACACACACACATACATACATGTATATATGTATATATGCATATACATGTGTTTATTTATGTATATAAAACAAACACACAGTCACACACACATACAAATAGCCTTATATAAATATATTATATTTCCATTTTTTTTTCACTTAATATATTTGCCATTCCTTTCTGTGGTAGGCAGTTTCTGACATGGCTCCAAATGATCCTTGCCTTCTGGTATTCAAGATTTTGAGTAATCCCACCCTGGTGTGAATGGAAGTGGCAAACAGGGCTGGACCTAGTGACTTGTTTCTAATTTTAAAATGCAGCAAAAATCACTTTTTTTTGAAATGTCACTTTTGAGAATAGGCTACAAAAGATTGTATTCCATTTTGCTGGTACCCCACCTTTTGCCTTTCACTTTGCTCACTTTGATTTAGTAAGATGTTTATGTTGGTGAAGTCTGTGTGCCAATGAACTGTTGAGAGCCAAAGCCAAAGGGGCCCCAGCAAACTTCCAGCTGCCAGCAAACTTCCAGCTGCTGGCTGATGATTGGCTCACAGCGGCCCCAGCAACATCTAGCTGATTGGCTCCTCTGCGGTGATGCTCATTGGGGGACTTCTTTGGCTCTGCCCACGCGACCCAGCTAATTGGGCTCAAGAGCAGGAGGATTGTGGGAGGTGGTGAGGCTTGTGTTTGTGGGAGAGGCTTGTGGGAAGCCGGTGGTGGCAGTTGGGCTCTGAGGGTTTTTCCTGAGGAGCTGTTTTGTTTGGCCTGTGTGGTTCTAAAAATAACGTTCGTTTCTTTTGACAAGTGGCTCCTGAATTGTGTCCAGCCAGACTGCGGCAATGAATGAAGGATAGGCTTTAGATACCAGCCATGAAGAACAGAGAGTCCCTTTAGTTAAAACCTTCAAAGAACTGAATCTCAATAACCACATGACTGACCTGGGAAATATATCATCCCCCAATTGTACCCTGAAATGACTGTAACTCAAGACAACTTAGGCCTGTGAAAGATACTGACCAACAAAGCTACATTTAGATTCCTGACCTATACAAACCATGCAGCAATTGGTGTTTCAAGCCAACTAAATTCTGGAATAATTTGTTACTCACAACAGACAGCTAAGACATTTTCATATCAGTACATGAAATGACTCATCCTTCTTTACATTTGCTATCACCTAGGTAAATAGTACTCTCTATAGGAACACTGAAGTTGTTTCCAATTGCGTGCTATATACACAGAAAAGTAAAACAAAACCACTAGACATAAGGAACAATGGTTAATCTTGCCTCATTGTAAGCATACTGGCATGGTGCTCTATAGAACCAGCACACAAGTGTACTACCAACAGAGGGTTTGGCTATTGCCCTTGCATCACCCCCCACTCCAAAAAAACACAAAACATTTAAAAATGTGTTATATTTTACCACTTCTGCTTTTAACATATATCAGGAACTTCAGGTATTTCAGAAAAGTATTTAGCATCATCAACTATATATACAGTAATAAGGAATAAAATGCACACTCTGTCTCACACACATACACACACACACACATACACACAAAACGGTTATCATATGTAAAACGTGTTTTACATATAACCAGTCTAGCACAGGACCTCCTTCTTCTTCTCATGGTCACTCTTCTCCATGTCCTCTAACCCATGAAAAAATGTGGGCAAGTATTGCTTCTAGAGGTGTTCTATCTAACAACTCCATTTCAAAGTCACTTCCAGAAAGTCAAGCCATTTCTGATTTTTTAAAACAAATGGTTATTTACAAGACATGTTATTTTCTAATTCTATCATACAAGGGCAACCTCTTTACATTTAGAATGTCCAGATGAAGCAAAACTTTTAAAAGATTTGGAGGAGCTTTTTCATATTATATACACAGGCCTTTTACAAATGGCCAGTATATCTTCCCAAAGGGTAGTGGATAGTTCCAATTGGTCACATGCAGTGTGTTCCTCTATCATTTCTCTGGTAGAATGAACACCAACCATCCAATGGCTGCCAACCGCCCCCCCCCGCCCGCTGCCCAACTCCTGTGTCCATCCCATGGACCACTATAACCATTCCCTCCAATGACATCTTACATTTCTCCTCATCAGCCACTAACTGTTACCCTATGGACCGCTAAGCTCCCCCCACCCAACCATTCCAACTGATGGCTGCTAAGCATCCCTTCCTCCACACTCTTCCTTAATCGTTCCCCCCATGCACCATGGATTGCTAACTTTCCCTCCCCACCATGGCAGCTAACCTTTCTGCCTGCCAACCACTAACCATACCCCATGGACCACTAAGCCCCCCCCCACACACACACACATACCCACTGTTGGCCTCCAACTCCCCTGTTGTCATCCAGGGCTTGGCTTACCTTCCAGGCTGGTTAAGGCCTTTGTTTACCTTGTGGGGACTAGGTGCTGTCTCATGGAGCCAGAATGGAGCCATCACAGAAGACCCTAACCTGTGTGGCTTCGCTGTCTAATACATGGTCGAGATTTAATGTTTCCACCCGCCTTCTTGGGCTCTAGAAACCCCTTCTGGCCTCTGCAGAGTTCAGGTGGCTGCCATTCTTCTGGCCATACATACCACGCCTGCTGCCACCCAAAGTTGCCATATCCTCAGAAGTGGCTTTACCTGGGACCAACAGAATTGGGCTGGGAGACCGGGCATCCAGGCTCTTACAGGACACTGCTGCCATCAAATCATACAGGCAAGTAGGAGAGGTTTGCCAATCCTTCACGCCTGTGCCAGCCAGAAGGTGGTCCCAGCAGGGGCTCCAGGTGTCTCCAGGGCAGAGGCCATGGCCTGTCCCAGGGCCTCCCAGCTCACCTGCTGGCCTGGGGCCAGGGAGACCCAGAGTACCTGGGGAAGCAGGCTGTGTTCCATACCTCACCATGCTCTGTGCTGGAAATGACTTAGGTGGGTTTTATTGGTATAATTTCATAGCAAAGAAAACTAACGTCTCACAGAAAGTTAATAAATATATCTGGGGTCTCATAACTTTAAAAAAATCATAGTTGGGGTTGCAACTGAAATCTGATTCCAGATTGCTGGTATCATTACTGCTATAGTAACCTACCTTTCACCTTTCATGTCACCCATGTATGGTCACTAGTATGGGTCTAGAATATTGTGTTGAGAAATATTCCAAAGTAATTATCTTACCCTATAGAGTACAGGAAGAACTTACTTTATATAGTAAATGGAGGGGGGTATTTTCTACCATAAGCATGGATGTGGAAAGTAACTTCACATATTTGTCAGCCCTTATTTCATCAAAATGCCTCATTTTACAAATGAAAAACAAAACAAATCTTAGGGGAAAAACTGACTTGAATACATGAAGTCCATGGCAGATCCACAAATAGAATCTAGGCTTTCTGGGGCTGGGGTTGTGGCTCAGCAGCAGAGCCCTCCCCTAGCATGTGTGAGGCCTGGGTTCAATCCTCAGCACAACATAAAAATAAATAAATAAAGGTATTGTGTCCAACCACTGTTATGCCAGATTTGTGGGACCCCAATAGACCTCCAGGAACTGAATCCGATGCAATCACACAGAGTCTTTATTGCAAGCTCGAGCCTGGACTCACAACCATTCCTGAATGCAGCGGTCCCAGGCAGTGAGTCCTGGTCCTTTGTTCAGTGAGATTTTATAGGTTTGGGGGATACTCTATGCATCACAATATCACACAGCAAATCATTCTATACCACGGGAAAATCAAACAACAAGTCTTAACATTGATTAGTACATTCACTGGCGAGAACAAGTTGGTAGGGGTGATTGGTCAGTACAAGAGGAGGATTCGTTTGAACTGATTGGTTTAGGCCACGAGGGGTGTATGTGCTAAACTACATGGTTTCCCAACATGTCATCAACCACCATAAACTAATGGGGGGTCATCTGGCATCCCAGGTATTTTCCCTGTCTTATGCTGATTGGAAGTTGCTGGGGGGGTTGCTATGGGTCCTCACCTAGCCTGACTGAGTCAGGGACACCTGGTGACCGCAGACCTCTCCTGTAATTTACAGACAAACAACTCAGCTGGGTGGGTATGTGCTTAGGAATGCTCTGTGGGTTTTTCCAAGGACAAAGGTCACGCCCCCTTCCTTAGGACAGGCCTTAAGGTAGAAGCTGCTATTATTTATTTATTTTTAAAAATGGAGACACATCACTGCAACTAAAAAATAAATAAATACTTAAAAAATAATCTAGGCTTTCTTTAATTATTTCATCTCCAACAAGCTTCTAGTTTGAGCATGCCATTCTCCACTTTAGAATCTAGCTAGTTTACTAGGGCCACTCAGGCTTATGTAAACTAGGCTCAATTGACACAGAGACATATTTGTGTGAAATCAAGTCCTAAGGTATTCTTCCCCTCTGTCCCTACCTCTAGCTCTTTCTTTTTTTTTCAGCAAGCACTCCTATAGGACTTGCCAGTTCTACAAAGATAGAGATGAATTTGGGCCTTGAACTTGAAAGTTTCATTTCCTTGTGGTAATCATCTGGCTGGTGTTAGAATAGGAACAATGTGAAAGCATCATGAATTCAAGCCCAATATCATCATGTTAAATTGTCCAAATGTTCACAAATGAGGGATGAGTAGGGACTGAAATCTAGTCCACATTTTACTCACCAATCTGCCCTGACATGGGGCTACTTCTACTTGGAAGACAAAGTCATAGCCAAGGGCTGCAACTACACCTAAGTGACACTTTTGTCAAATTCATATACCTGAGGATGGGGGTAGAGGAATACCTTTTTTTTTTTTTTGACTTGTGTGAAGTTTCAGGATAGGCTTTATTGGTCCCCCTACCTGCATCATTGAATAATGAACATTCTCCTGTGGGAATTCTAACAATAATCTGCTTTACTATGTTGCAGAACTGTATTTCCATTTACCCTCTCTGTTCAGATCTGTCATGACCCCCATGATGCTAAGCCTTCCCCTTGTCTCCCCCTAAGAGTCAGTAGCTAACAAAAAGTTAATCAACAACTCTCTGTTGAGTAGAGCTTCCAGTAAGTTTCATGGTGTTCAAATAATTAACTATTAAACAGGCAATGGAAAAGCTCAGATTGAAGAAACTATAGAAATATCAGATCAACATCAGGGTTGCAAAGTACAATCCAAGATGAAAACAATGCATAATCATGAAGCCAGGGTGGAGGAGCTAAATAAGGGAAGGGAGTGAAATGGAAAGAGTACCCTTATCCATGTGTCAGGTGAAACTGAGTGGACTTGGATGGAGGTTGCAGCTGTGGAACCAGGATCCCTATGCCTCAGATTCATGTGCTACCAACTTATTATTGCACTATTATCCTGTGAGAAAAGGCAGATAAACCATTGATGTTACTATTAGAGAGCTGGGGAAATTGAAGCTCTGTGAGGTCAAATAATGTGGAAGTATCAGAGCTGTGATTTAACTCCACTATTAATATCCTCTCCACTTTATCATTTGGTGTTGAAACCCTAATTACTTAGATTTGTGTTTGTAACTCCAAACTTTTGCTGGGTCCTCGCTTGGGAAAATTGCTAAATGGGTGTCCTCTGGCAGGTAAAAGTCTTCTCCTTAGTCCTACCTCCTCTCAGAACACAGGTAGCCCTTGAGATCCAGCCTTTTAAATAAAATGACAGTCAAAAGCCCAAATAGAATCTAGGAAGATGAATAAGAAACTGTCTGCATGAGTGGGACCCTTCCAAATAGTTCTCTGAAGTCCCCAGGGGCCCTAGATCTAGCAGGAAGAGGACAGAGGGAAGAGAAGGGAGGGTTACTGTCTCATCAACACAGCTCAGTTGTTGCAGGGCAGTGGAGTGGGTTGCAGACAGGTCAAAGAAAGTCTCCAAAGACAGCATGGGTGCTGCAGGCTGGACGGCGGGGCCCGCGTGAGCCTTGGCTCCGCTTCTGCCCGCTGCTGTTTTCACCTGCTGCCTTCCTGCTGGGCGCTTTCGCGGGTCGCTGTCAGTGCACGCCGGCTTGCGATGCTGCAATCCGGCTGAGCACAAAAACACAAGCCAGATGGAACTGAAACAAAGTTTTATTTTGTGAGAGGCCGTGTGCGTCCCCCTAACAAGCCGGTCCACACACCCACACACGTGTGTCCCTACCGGACCGGGGGGGCTCCACTTCCCCCGGAACACCCTCCTACCATCCTTCCCCAACCAATGGGAACTCTCCAGGAGTCTTGTAACTTGAGTCCCCAAATGGGCCTAAGTGAACAGTAGGAGCCCAATTTCCATATGAATGTAATACTTTGCAGTGGCTCCTAGCATCTGCCCCCTTCTGTTTAATTAAGCAATGGCAATGTGGCTAGGGACCGTGCCTGGTAGGTTGTCCAATTTAACATGTGGTTCTTACCCGTCATGGGAGAACTGACTTTTACACGTCAGTTTCCTGTCTTAGGTTGAATCCACTGTAATCAGATCAACCCGTCACTGACTACCGGTCTAGCATAGCCATGCTTGTGGATAGGCCTAAGCACCAGTGGGGGGGTGAGGTTCTTGCCTCACCTCTGTTGGCCCCCAAATTTAACTTTGGTGCCAGTGGGGGGGTGAGGTTCTTGCCTCACCTCTGTTGGCCCCCAAGTTTTAGACCATCACTAGTAGAAGGGAGGAAGATACAGAAATGCCACGACACCAAGCCAATTGACGGCTCCTTAGGAAGAACAGTAACACTGGTGACACAGCAGCTAAGATATTTCAGCACTACCATAATTCACTGTATCAACAAATAGAGCACAATGCATACAGGTGATACATAGTCCAGGCAAGTTGTGTAAGCAGTTCAAAGTGGAGGAGTCTATCAATATGTCCATTTCCTCCCAAAGTAAATTAAGTCCTTGATTGAGCAGTTCAAAGTGGAGGAGTCTGTCAATATGTCCATTTTCTCCCAAAGTAAATTAAGTCCTTGATTGAGGATACTTATTGAGTTATATTGATTGATGTATCAGTTTATATAGTTTACTGTGATAGCTATCATAGAAGTTGTAGTTTGGTTTTATCTTAGTCTTCACCGGCATTGGGATGGAGATGGGAATTCTGGCCATGGTGCTAAAGAGACATTATCTTGAACAGAATTGTTAAATATAATGAAAAGGAAAGGTGAAAGTAAACAAACAGATCTGTTAACCACCTTTAAAAGCAAAATTTATAACAGCTGTTTACCTAATTTAAATTAAACCATATAAGTCACGTGATTTTTTTTTTTTTTTTTTTTTTTTTTTTTTTTTTTGGATCCATTTATATCTATTTATACATGAGCGCTCCTTATAAATGAAATATGGACATACACACATACAGACATACAACACAAAACAGTGCATACATAACATAGAACATATAGGACAATAGTAAATAAAGGCCTTGTAGCTATACCTAGGTGAAATCTCCATTGCAATGTTTAAAAACTTTACAGTTAAAAAAAAATAAAACACAGTCAAAAAATAAAACTGATCAGAAAAACATTAACCTAGGTTTGTATGAGCTCAAAAAGAAAGAGAAAATAAATAAATAAATAAAATAGAACCTTATGATGTGGGAAAAATGTAATAATAAAATAGATATTGAAAAAGGCACCGTGGTAAATCACTGTTGTAGATGTAAGAATAGCCAAGCTGGAGCTCTGGATATCAGCTGTTATGGATTTGAGTCAAATCATCTTCTTTTTCTGTAGAAATTGTTTTAGTTAATCTCTCTGGAATCCAAATTGGTTGTTGTTCCTCCTGTGGAAAAACACAGACGGAGCCCCGACTCCAGACTATTACTGGGTCCGGACCTTTCCATTGTCCTGTTAGAATATCTTTCCAAAGTACCTTAGGCTTATGTACATTTTTCGGATACATATGTCTTTCCGCAGCACTAAGTCCTGATGAATCCAAATTTAGAAAGTTTAGAGTAAAAAGGGTTATTTTAAGTTTATCTTTGGGGGATATATACCCTTTTCCAATTCCTTCCTTTTGTTTTAATAAGTACATTTTAATAGTTTGATGAGCTCTTTCAACTATGCCTTGACCCTGTGGATTGTATGGGATTCCTGTTATATGAGTAATGCCAAATGATGAGCAAAATTGTTTAAAAGAGTTAGACGTATAACCAGGAGCGTTATCAGTTTTTAACTGTTTAGGAACACCCACAGTGGCAAAATTTTGTAAGCAATGAGCTATAACATCTTTAGTTTTTTCTCCGGCATGAAGGGAGCCCATTAAAAATCCAGAAGAAGTATCAACTGTAACATGTAAATATTTTAATTTTCCAAATTCTGGCAAGTGTGTAACGTCCATCTGCCAAATATGGTTAGGTATCAGTCCTCTAGGATTGACTCCAAGATTAACTTGTGGTAAAAATGTCACACAATTTTGACATTGTTTTATTATATGTCTGGCTTGTTCCTTAGTTATTTTAAAACGTTTTTGTAAGGTATTAGCATTGACATGGAACCTTTTATGAAAATTTATAGCTTCTTCTATTGTGGAGAAAATATGTATGTCATGTGTAGATTTATCTGCTAGTTCATTACCCAAACTAAGGGCTCCAGGCAACCCTGTATGTGCCCTGATATGTCCAATAAAGAATGGATCTTTTCTGTCCCAGATTAGAGTTTGTATAGCAGAAAACAAAGAGAAAACAGTAGAGGAAGGAGAAATCCTACCAGCATCTTCAAGGGATGCTATAGCATTAACTACATACTGGCTATCAGAGAATAAATTAAATACAGAATCTTTGAACATCATAAAAGCTTGTAATACTGCATTGAGCTCTACCTTTTGAGCTGATTGTTTGGGTACTAAAAATGTAAAAGTTTGATCAGGGGTAACTACCGCTGCTGTACCATTGTTTGACCCATCAGTGAATATATTTGGAGCATTCATGATAGGGTTTTTTTTTGTCATTTTAGGAAAAACTACAGGATGCTTAGACCAAAAGGACAACAAGGGATTAGATGGCAAGTGATTATCAAATGAGACACTAGATTTACACATGATTATTGCCCAAGTATTTAACTCATTAGCTAACTCATCAATTTGATCCATAGTATATGGAGTAATAATTTTATTGGGAGAAATCCCAAACACTCCCTTCGCTGCTTTTATCCCTTTGAGTATTAATTGTCCTACAGCCTCAGGATATCTAGTAAGAATAGTATTAGGGGAATACGATAAATGTATCCACAATAATGGACCTTCTTGCCAAAATACTCCTGTAGGAATATTTTTTGTTGGTAGTACAATAAATAATAAAGGCAAACTTATATCAATTCTATCCAAATGCATATTTTCCATATATGTTTCAATGATTTTTAATGCCTTTCTTGCTTCAGGCGTTAACATGCGGGGTGAATTTGGATCTGATGGACCTTTTAGGATATCAAATAAGGGTCCTAATTCTCCTGTTGGTATGCCTAGGTAAGGCCTTATCCAGTTTATGTCTCCCAATAATTTTTGAAAGTCATTAAGTGATTTGAGTTGATCTACTCGTATTTGAATTTTTGGTGGACGGACCATGGTTGAGGATAATAAAACTCCTAAATAATTAATTGGAAAATTTAATTGTACTTTATCTATTGCTATGTCTAGATTATAATTTTTTAGTAAGTTTGTAAGTGTGGCATAACATTCTAGCAATGTGTTCTTATCTTTATGTGCTAATAACACATCATCCATATAGTGAAATATTTGTAGTTCAGGATTTTGATTTCTAAGTGGCTGGATTGCTTTATTAACATAAATTTGACACATAGTCGGGCTGTTCGCCATCCCCTGGGGTAAAACTTTCCACTCATATCTCTGATCAGGACCTTCATGATTTAGTGCAGGGATAGTAAATGCAAAATGTGGACTATCCTCGGGATGAATTGGAATTGAAAAGAAACAATCCTTAATATCTATAGTTAACACATGCCAGGTTTTTGGTAAAGCAGACAATTGGGGAATCCCTGATTGAGCAGGTCCCATAATAACCATCTCATTATTAATGGCTCTTAAATCTTGTAATAATCTCCATTTACCAGATTTCTTTTTAATGACAAAAATGGGAGTATTATGGGGAGATACGGAAGGTTGTAAATGTCCTTCCGCTAATTGTTGTTTGACCAGATCGTGGGCTACTTGTATCTTTTCTTTAGTCAGGGGCCACTGAGGAACCCACACTGGTCTTTCTGATTTCCATGTAATTTTGATTGTCTCAGTGGCCCTTTTTGAAAACCCAATCCATGTTTATTTATTTCTTGATCTATTTGAATTGGTGCTATCATATCTTGATCTTGTTTCCTTAATCCTTTTTCTTTTCTAAAGCCTTGTTTAGCCCTACTAGTGGGCGCGTTAGAATTGACGTTATTTGTTAATGTCAATCCTAATTGATCTAGGACATCCCGTCCCCATAAATTTATGGGAAGATGGTCCAATACATAAGGCTGTATAGTTCCTTCACATCCTTCAGGATCCCTCCAATCTAATACCATAGCACTTCTATGGGGGTTAGTTGCCACTCCTAGGCCTCGAAGCGTTTGAGTGGCTTGTTGCAATGGCCAGTGCTTTGGCCATTCCTGACGAGATATGATGCTGAGGTCAGCACCTGTGTCCAGCAGCCCATTAAAATCATGTCCTTGAATATTTAATTTTAGCATTGGGCGAGAATCTAAATTTAAAGAAAGCATAGCCCAATCTACACCTGTGGAGCCTAATCCCTTGGAACCTCTTTCTACATTACAACTGGAAAATTCATCATGTAGGCTGGGTATTATTAATAACTGTGCTATTCTATCTCCTGATGAAATTACGGATATACCTCTTGGAGAACTGGCTATAATTTTTATTTCACCCTCATAATCGGGATCAATTACCCCAGGACTTATCATAAGTCCTTTTAGTGTAGAAGAACTGCGTCCTAATAATAAGCCTACTGTTCCTTGGGGAAGAGGTCCTTTTATTCCTGTGGGAATGATTTGAACTCCCATCTCTGGAGTTAATACTGCTCTGGCAGAGGCACAGATGTCCAACCCTGCGCTCCCTCTAGTTTGTCTGATGAGGGATCTGATGGATAGTGCGTCCTGGGCACTACCTTGATGGTGCTGCTGGGTTCCTCCATTGCCCCGTATATTTGTGGCTTTGGGCCCCGGGGCATTGGGCCCTCCAATTCGTTTTTTGACAACGGGGCCTGATACCTTTCTCCACGATATTGTGGGTAGACACTTGGTCTTTGTCCATTTTTTGATAACGGAATACCCTCTATGGTGGTTTGAGAACGGCATTCATTAGCCCAATGTCTCCCTCTATGGCATCGTGGGCAAATACCCGGGATTCTACTCCTTTGATACCTAGCTTTGTTAAACCCTCCTCCTATGGGGCAATTTCTTTTAAAATGTCCTTTCTGATTGCAATTATAGCATGTTTTTGGTTTGGTATCTAAAGCCTGTTTTACTTCAGCTGCCATGACTTGTCCTTGTTCATCAATGTCGCTACATAATTTAATATATGTGTTTAAATCTCCATGTTTCCACGGTCTAATGACCTCTTTGCAGCAACGATTTGCTTGGTCATAAGCCAGTTGTTTTATAAATGGCATTGCCTGTTCTGTATTTTCAAATGTCTTAGAGGCTGTTTCAATAAGTCTAGCTACAAAGTCAGCGTAGGGCTCATTAACTCCTTGTGTTATCTTAGATAGTTGACCTTGTAAATCCCCTTGTCCCTTCAAAGTTTTCCATGCCTTAATTGCATTCATAGTGATCTGAGCGTATACGCCAGGATCATATCTAATCTGTTGCCTCTGACCCTCATAAGGTCCTTTCCCCAATAGCATTTGAGAATCTCTTTCAGGATAACCTGCTGCTGCATTTCGCCTAGCTGTCTCCCTGCAAAATTCCTCATTGGCAATTTTCCATAATAAATATTGTCCTCCATTTAGCACAGAGTGACACACGCTAGCCCAATCTTCTGGTGTTAAGTCCCAGCTGGTAATAGATTCGACCATTCTGACAGTAAAGGGAGCCGCAGGCCCGTAGGTTTGTACAGCTTCCTTTAATTGCTTTACTATTTTGAAATCTAAGGCACGGTAAACTCGTTCCCTTTCTTCTCCCCGCTCAACTACAGGGCATGCTAACTTTTGGGGTCCTGCCTCAGGATTCTGTTCATCACCTATGGAAACTGAGGGCTGCTCAGCTACAGGTGAAGCTGTTGGTTGAATTACGCCCTCTGGTGATGGAACGGAGTTAGTACTAGCCTCCCTATCTGAGGGTCGTTTTTTCCCTAAGCTTGCCTTCTTCAATTTTTCTTCTGTCTGACTAGCTTGAGGGACCTTTTGTTTTGCTTGACCTAATAAGTTTTCTGCCATAGCCTGGACCTCTAACAATTTACTTAACAGTCTTTCGGTTTGTTTTTTACTAGATTCTAATCTACTATAAAGGTAACGTAACCCAATAAGGTAGGATAGAAGAAAGCCAAAACAGAATGAAACAGAAACGGAGAGGAGAAAAATGATTATATCAATTTTTTCTTTCTCAGGGCCGAATAACTTAAAACCTTGAGCCAACCATTTTTCCCAATTCGCCTGAAAAAATTGTAAGGCTAGAGAGCCTGAAATAAAAGCAGAATAAATCAAAACAAAAATACCCATTCTGTCGCCTTTCCTTAGGGGCGAGCGATATCACTCACCTATAAATTTTGGGCGTTCCCCGTACAAGGGCCACCAAAATGCTGCAGGCTGGACGGCGGGGCCCGCGTGAGCCTTGGCTCCGCTTCTGCCCGCTGCTGTTTTCACCTGCTGCCTTCCTGCTGGGCGCTTTCGCGGGTCGCTGTCAGTGCACGCCGGCTTGCGATGCTGCAATCCGGCTGAGCACAAAAACACAAGCCAGATGGAACTGAAACAAAGTTTTATTTTGTGAGAGGCCGTGTGCGTCCCCCTAACAAGCCGGTCCACACACCCACACACGTGTGTCCCTACCGGACCGGGGGGGGCTCCACTTCCCCCGGAACACCCTCCTACCATCCTTCCCCAACCAATGGGAACTCTCCAGGAGTCTTGTAACTTGAGTCCCCAAATGGGCCTAAGTGAACAGTAGGAGCCCAATTTCCATATGAATGTAATACTTTGCAGTGGCTCCTAGCACATGGGAGGCATATGGTTTACTGGGGAAAGCTTATAAGAAATGAGAGACAGCTCCAAGAAGAGTTTAGTTGTGACAGGCTGACGGATGGCAACTCTGTCCTTCATGATGCTTCTCACTGTCATAATATTTTGCCCAGTGACAGCCTGCCAAACAAGTGACAAGTACCCTTTTTACAGAGCCCTCAGTTCTATCACCACTGAGAGAGGGGTTTTATATTTTATGTTGCAGAATCAGTGACATCATCAGTATTAACTTGCTTAGTTTGTTTGCGTGACCAGCATCCCAAGAGCATCTGTCCCTGTGCATATGCAAAGAAAATATCTTTGTGAAGATAACACTAACTTGCCCAAGTTCACAGTGTGCATACGAGAAAGTCAGTGTCCATTGAGGTAATATGCACCTGGGCTGTGTGGCCCAGGCTTGCTCTCATTGTTACTTTAAATTGGCAAGATTTGGGAGAACAGAAAACAGAAAAGGGACATTCAGGAACACAGTGTTTCAGTTGCCTTTTCTTGAGGGACTATACAGTTTTACACACACACACACACACACACACACACACACACACACACACCGTCAAAGGCTGCTGAAATTATGCTGCTCACAGAATCCATTCTCAATTCACAATTCCAATTTTGTTTTCCCTCTTAGATGTTTCCAGAAATAAATACATAGCAGACCTTTAGAGATACCTTGAGGCTGATTTTCATTGGAAAAAAAAAATATTCCATTCTCTAGGCCCAAAGAAAGCACACCTATAATTAAGGATGCAGACACTTGTTAATATTTATTAATGTCATAGTCCTAAAATGCAGAAATTCTTCTCATGAAAGTATGAAAATATGCACTTGAAGGATTAGGAGCAGCTAGGTCTAAAACCCCCTTAAACAAGAGTTTCTAGCATACAAGCTATGTAGCTTCAGGACCTAGCCCAAGGTGATTACATTGCAAGCCCTCAAGGAATATAAAACACAAAAGTAATCTTCCTGCCACCAATAGGGTCCATTTACAACAAAGCTTCTACATTCATCTCAAATTGTGCTCAGTCCTGCTCAAATCACAGTTACCTGTTATTTGAGAACAATCTATTGCCCTAGAGTATAGTTATCAATATTTAGGGAATAAAAGAATAACCTGAGAGGTTACCTAGTAAAAATGCAGATTCCTAGACCTTGCCCTAAGAAGTTTACTTTTGATAGTTCTGCAGTAAGTGAGACCCACAACTCTGCATTTTTAATAGAATCCATAGCTGGTTCTAACTTGAGTTAGATGGTCATTGGAAGAAAATCCTTGAATAAGTACTGGTTTACAACATGAAATTCAATTCCCTTAGTTTTTCAAAGTCCTTAGATTTTTCTCCACCTTCATCTCCTACTACTTAGCATCTCTGACTTTTTTTTTTTGGAAGTCATGATAATCTCCACTTTTTAGTATCTCCCACCACTTTTGACCTCATGGCAACTACTCAAACTTCTCTACCTTTCCCTGCTTCTGTACTATTTCTTGTGCTATTGCCTTTATATGCAATGCTCTCTGTGCCCTACGTGGGCTTAATGGGTCATTCAAATTCATCCCATTTTACAATCACCAGCACAAATGCCACTTGAAGCCTTCTAATATCACCTCACCTGGAAGCTGATGTTTCCTACTTTTCTGCTCCCAGAATATTTTATGCTTATCTCATAGTACAGTTAACTTTCTACCTTTCATTATTATGACTCATTTATTTCCTAGCTCCCTTAGCTAATATATATTTGCAGAACTAGGATTCTGTCCAAGGCCTTGAACTCTAGGCAAATGCTCTACCACAGAGTTTTACATACAGCCCCTTGCTCCCATCTGTGCCCTAAATTATTAATTTCCCTATTGGATCATACCACCTCTCAAAGCCAGTAATGAGTACTCCCAGGGATGCCACAAGTCCATACAGTGCTTTTGGGCAAACTGGAAAGCAGCGCTACCTATGGGTGGCTTAGTGGTATATAACACATATTGTGGCTAGTGGAGTGCAGGATGGATTTCAGTCTCTATTATTTCCTCAGCTTGTGCATTTGTGGAGTCAACAACCTTCATTACTGAGGGGAGTAGTCTTGGATACTCTTGAAAGCCAGATAGAGGAACTCGAGTTACCTAAAAATAGATCTAAGATTTTTTTTTTTTGTACTGGCGATTGAACTCAGGGCCACTCAACCACTGAGTCATATCCCCAGCCCCTTTTTTTGTATTTTATTTAGAGACAGGGTCTCACTGAGTTGTTTAGCACTTCATTGTTGCTAAGGTTGACTTTGAACTTGGGATCCTCCTGTCTCAGCCTTCCAAGCCACTGGGATTACAGGTGTATGCCACTGTGCCTGGCTTTAAATAATGGATCTAAAGCCTCCTTCCTTCTGAATGTAACACCACTTATGCTGCTTGCTACAAGAGAGAGACACATTTCACCTGAAAGAACACATAAATTATAAATGAAGGAATAGTAAAGGATATTCCATGTAAACGTAAATGAAAAGAGAACAGGTATATACCTATAATAGAAAAATTTGGCTTTAAGTCAAAAACTATAAAAAGAGACAAATAAGATTTTCATACAAAGTTAAAAGTATCAGTTCATCAAGTGAGTATAACAATTATAAATATGTATACATCCAACATCACAGCACCTAGAACCATAAAGCAAATATTAATAGATATGAATGGAAAGACACATAGATATATAATGAAAGTATGGGACATCCATGGACATCCACACCCTTCCTTTAGTAATGGAGACATCATTGTGACAGAAAATCAGTAAGGAAACACTGAATATAAACTCTACTTTAGACCAAATGGACATAAGAAACATATGCAGAACATTCCACCTATGTGCAGGATGCATGTTCTTCACAACACCTGGAAACTTCTCCAAGATAGATCATATTTAGACCACAGAACATGTCTTAACATATTTTAAAAGATTAACACAATATCAAGTACTTTTCTGACCACTATGATATAGAACTAGAAATCAGCAATTATGGAGAGTGGATTCACACACACACACACACACACACACACACACACACACACACACACGTCATCAGCTGATCCTGCAGTGTTGGCAAAGCCACGCCTGGGAAACATTTCTTGTCAAAAGTCCAGGATGTTAACAGCCTTGACCCTTGCTCAGCTCTTAGGCTGTTATGCTAACACAACACATTCCAGGACAATGGGTATCCTGGGTATAGCAGGATGATGGCAGAATGTTCTTATCACTGCAACAATAGTATAGCTGCTACAAAATGTTTCTAATTTTGTAACTTTTATATGCACAAAGAAGCCTCTGACTACTTACAAGCATAAACAATTTACATTGCCACTATAGTTTGACTTCCCGATTATTAAACCCTATATAATAACATTGCTGTGATAATTCTGGGTTACTGTTACTACATCAGAGTGCAGTTTTCCCACCTGGCTCCAGCTTTTGGCAAAATTATCTCTGTGTTTTCTTTGTCTTTGTAATTTTCCTTTATCTTCTATTGCCCTTACTCAAGAATCCTTTGTTGATGCTGCACTGGTCACAGCAAATAGTAGGAAAAAACATTAGAAAATTCTCAAAACATTGGAATTAAATATCATGCCCCTCAATGAAGAAATTAAATGGGAAACAAAAATCTCTTAAGACAAAAATAGAAACAAAGCATATAAAAACTATGGGAAAAAAGCAAAAGAAAATCTGAAAGAGGCTTATAATGATAAAAGCCTATAAAAATAATAAAATCCCAAATAAACAACCTAAAGTTATATTTTAAGGAAATATTAAAATAGAGAAATTAAACATTAAATTATTAGAAAAATTAATAAAGAACAGCACAAAAATAAACAAAATAGAGACTGATAAAATCTTTTTAAAGATCAATAAATTTTGTTAGTTTTTTTTTGTTTGTTTGGTACCAGGGATTGAACTCAGGGGCACTCGAACACTGAGCCACATACCCAGCCCTAATTTGTATTTTATTTAGAGACAGGGTCTCACTGAGTTGCTTAGCTCCTTGCTATGTTGCTGAGGCTAGCCTCCCGAGTTCCTGGGATTACAGGCATGTGTCACAATGCCCAGCTCTTGTTAGTTTTTTGAAAGAATATTACATAGACTGTGATTACATAAAAATAACTTTGAAGGATTTATTTTTCACATCAACCATTGTTTTACCACCATGGATCTTTATCATTATGGTCTATTTTCTAACATAATAAAGGAACATGCATTAGGGAAAAAAAAATTAAATTGACACAACTTTAGTTAGACTTCCTAAGAAAAAGAGTCAAGATTCAAAAAATTAAATCAGAAATGAAAAATAAGGCATTGCAACTGATATGAAAAACTTATGAAGATCATAAATATATATACTAACAAATAGGATAACATGAGGAAAATAAATTCTTTGGCAATACAACATTTCAAGACTGAATTTTGAAGAAATAAAAAGTCTGAAAAACCAGTAATGAATAAAGAGACTGAATCAGGGATATAAATTTTCCCATCAAAGAAAACCATAGAAAATGATGGCTTCCCTGCTGATTTCTACCAAATACATAAAGAAGAATCAGTTCTATTTTTAAAAAGTTTAAAATTTTTAATTAAAACAAAAGATTACACATTTCCTATAATAAAGATTTAAGTTCTAAATTTTTAAATTCTGTTAGTATCATTATTTACCTTTTCATGTTTTTATTAGTGCATTATAGTTATCCATAATATTGGAGTTCCTTTTGACACCATCATATGAACATGAAATATACTTTGTTCTACTTCAGTCCTCAGTACTTCCTCTTTCCCACCCTTTCTCCCTCCCCCAGTTCCCTTTTCCTCCATTCTACTCCTCCATCCTTCCTCCTACTTATTTGTAGTGTTTTTTTTAAATTGATGCTTAATAGATACACATAAAGATGAAATTCACTGTGCTATATTCATACATGTACATAGCTTAATTTGGTCAATTTCATTCTACCAATCCTCCCTTTTCTCATCTGTCCTCCTTCCCCCTCAGTCTCCTTCCTCTGCTCCACTGAGATCCCTTCTATTTTCTATTTCATTGAATCCCCACTTGCCCTTTATTTTGGTTTACTTTCTGCCACGACCAGTGCAGCATAAACAAAGTTTCTTGAATAGGAGTGATGGGAGATGGAGAAAAACAAAGAGACAAAGAAAACACAGGAACATTTTTAAGTAAAGCTGGGACAAGGTGGGACACTGCCCTCTGATGGAAGAACAGTGACCTAGAACTAGCTCCTCAAACTTATTATATAGGATCTCATAATCAGGAAGTTTAGCTATAGGGACATTGTAAATTGTTCCAGGCTTGTAAATTACAAAGAGATTTCTTTGTGCACTAAAAAGTTACAGAGCTTTAAACATTTTTGCAGCTGTCCTATGATTACAGCACTAGAAACATCCTGCTATTGTTCTGCTGCACCCAAGGAAGCCCATTGTACTGGAATGTCTGATAACCCTTAGCATCAGAGAAAAGGGTCAAACGTGTTAATATCCTTGCCTTTTGGCGAGGAATGTTTCCTTGTCTTGGCTTTTGCTGACACTGCAGGATCAGCTGATGACTTGGGCTCATCTGCTTCCCACAAATTTCCACATATGAGACAAAACATTTGACTCTTTTCAAATGCTTCCAAAAAAATAAAGAAAGAATAGCTCCACATATTTTACAAGGCTGGCATTACCCTGATAGTGAAACCAGGAAAGGACAAAAGAAAAGGGAGAGATGGAAGGGAAGGGAACCACAAGTCAATATCTCTGTTGAATATAGATTTAAAAAAAAGTCCTCAACAAAATCCTAGCAAACTGAATTCAAAGCATATTAAAAGAGCATTCTTCAAAATCAAGTAGGATGTATTCCAGGGATGCAAGCATCGTTCAACATATGCAAGTCAATAAACATGATACATCACATTAATAGGTGAAGGGAAAAAATTATAATTTCAACAGATGGACTGCATTTGATAAAATTTAACATCTTTTATGATAAAATGCCTCAATAACAGAATAAGTTACACATATGACAAATCCCCAAATAACAACATCCTCAGTGGAGGAAAATGGAAAACTTTTCCATAAGTCCAGAACAAGATGAGGAGGCTCAATTTGCAAGGAGGCTCAACTTGCCTAATTCTTCTCAACATAGTATAAGAAGCCATATACAGAAAAATTTGGAAGGAGAAAGAAATAAAAAGCATCTTAAATGAAAAAGAGGAAGTGAAAATGTCCCTATTTGCAACTAACTTAGAAAACCCTAAAGATTCTGCTGAAATATTTTTAGAACTAAAAACCAAAAAAAATTTTGCAGAATACAACATCAACATACAAAATGATTAGCACTTCTATTAGCATACTGTGAACTATCTGTAAAAGAGAACAGGAAAGCAATCCCATTTCAAATAACTAGGAAAGCTAAGGGTATATTTTTAGTGTGCACAAGGCTCTGGGCTCAATCCCAAGTACTGCTGCAAAGAAGGGGGAAAAAAGGAAGAAGAAATAAAAGGAAAAGAAAAATAATAAAGTAGGTAGGGACAAATAATTAGGAATAAATTTCACCAAGTACATGAAAAAAAATTTCTTCACTAAAAACCATGAAACATTAATGAAAGAAATTGGAAAAGAGCAAATATGTGGAAAGGTATTTCATTTTCATAGATTGGAAGAATATACATTGTTAAATGTCCATACTACCTAAAGTGAAGTACAGATTGCATGCAATCTCTATCAAAATTCCAAAGAAATAGAAAAAAATTCCTAAAATCTATAAGGAACTCAAAAAAAGATCTAAATAGCCAAATCAATGTTGAACAAAAAGGAAATATGGTATCATCATTGACTTCAATACATACAAGAAAGCTACATTAATCAAATCAGATGGGATTGGCATAAAGAGAGAATACAGATAAGTGGAACAGAATATAAAGTTGGTCACTGGGGGCATGCCTTTAAGTTTTGTATTTTGTCTCAGTTCCTCCTCCCATCCCCTCCTCTTCCTTCTTCATTTTCTCTCTTCCCTTTTCTTCCCTCTCCTCCTCCCTCTCCCCCTCTCCACCCTCTCTCCCTTCTTCTCCCACCCCCCCCCTCACTCTCACCCATTAGGCTGCAATGAACTGAGTAATATCCATCCACCACACCCTTGTGCTGAGAATGCACTGCCTCACCTCAAGCACACAGCAATGCAGTTGGACAACCATGGACTGAAACTCTGACACTATGAACCTTAATAAACATTTTTGAGGTGCTGGGATTTTAACCCAAGGCCTTGTACATACCAAGTAAGTGAGCATTGGTGCTGAGTCACCTATGAAGCTGGGTCACAGGTGAGCCTGCCAAGTTTGTCCCAGGAATGATGATCCATATCCCTAGCCCCTCTTCTTTCCTCCTCTATGATAGCCAGCAAGGAATCATTGGGAATAAAGTAACCAGGTGAATGTTTTTGTCTTGGCCAGTGCTCAGAGAGGCAGTGGCACAGGAGAAGCTCACCATGCACAAAACTCAACTCAAAGTGGATCAAGGACCTAGGAATTAGATCAGAGACCCTGCACCTAACAAAATAAAAAGCAAGCCCAAATCTTCATCATGTCAGCTTAGACCCCAAATTCCTTAACAAGACCCCTAAAACATAAGAAATAAAATCAAGAATCAATAAATGGGATGGATTCAAACTAAACAGCTTCTTCTCAATAAAAGAAACAATTATTGAGGTAAAGAGAGAGCCTACAGTATGGGAGCAAATTTTTACCACATGCACATCTGATAGAATACTAATCTCCAAGATATATAAAGAACTCACAAAACTTAATACCAAAAACAAAAGACAAAAAAACAACCCATTTAATAAATGGGCTAATGAACTGAACAGGAACATCTCAGAAGAAGATATTCATGTGATCAACAAATATATGAAAAAGTGTTCAACATCTTTAGTAACTAGAGAAATGCAAATCAAAAGTACTCTAAGATTTCATCTCACTCCAGTCAGAATGGCAGTTTTCAAGAATACAAGCAATAATAAGTGTTGGATAGGATGTGGGGGAAAAGGCAAACTCACACATTGTTGGTGGGAATGCAAATTGGTGCAACCACTTTGCAAATCAGTGTGGAGATTCCTTAGAAAACTTGGAATGAAACCAGCATTTGACCCAGCTATCCCACTTCTTGGTATATAGCCTCAAATCAGCATATTTTAGTGACATAGCCACACCAATGTTTGTAGCAACTGAATCCACAATAGCTAAACTGTGGAACCAACCTAGATGCCCATCAATAGATGAATGGATAAAGAAAATGTGGTCTATATGAACAATGGAATATTACTCAGCATTAAAAGAGAATAAAATTGTGGCATTTTCAGGTAAATGGATGAGTTGGAGAATATTATTCTAAGCAAAGTAAGCCAATCTCAAAAAACTACAGGATGAATGTTTTCTTTTATTAGTTGAATCTGATCTATGATGGGGGGACATGGAAAAAATGGAGGATATTTGCATTGGGCAAAGGGGAAGGCTGAGAGGGGTTATGAGGGTCGGAAAGATGGTGGAATGAGATGGACATCATTACCCTAGCTACGCATATGATTGCATGAATGGTACATCTCTACACCGTGTACAGAGAATTGAAATGTTGTGCTCCATTTGTGTACAATGAATTTAAACGCATTTTGCTGTCATGTACAACTAAATGGAAAAAATACAAAAATAAGTATAAATGGATTTATAATGAAAAAAATACAAGGAAATATCAAGGGGGAAAAAACCTGATTGAAAATTGGGCAAAAGACAAACACTGAACAATGTGACTGATGAGTGGATTCCTAAATGATTAACTTCATGGAGATTAGAATAGTAGTTACTGGAACACAGAAAAGTTGAATTTGGAGGGTTTGGGGAAATGTTGGTCAAAGGAAGCAAGTTGCCGGGTGTGGTGGTGCATGCCTTTAATCCCAACTTCTCTGGAGGCTGAGACACGAGAATCATGAGTTCAAACTCAGTCTCAGCAAAAGTGAGGTGCTAAGCAACTCAGTGAGACCCTGTCTCTAAATAAAATACAAAGTAGGTCTGGGGATGTGGCTAAGTGTTTGAGTGTCCCTGAGTTCAATCCCTGGTACAACTCTCCCCCGCCATAAAAAAAGGAAACAAGCTGAAATTAAATAGGAGGATTAAGTAAAAGAGATTGATAAGTGATGTTAACTATAATAAATGAAAATATATTATAGTCTCCAGGAATACCAAAATAACTGATAATAAGAGTTCTTGCTGCTGGGCATGGTGGTGCATGCCTGCAAACCCAGCGGCTTGAGATGCTGAGGCAGGAGGATCTCGAGTTCAAAGCCAGCCTCTGCAAAAGTGAGGCACAAAGCAACTCAGTAAGCCCCTGCCTCTAAATAAAATACAAAATAGGGCTGGGGATGTGACTCAGTGTTCAAGTGCCCAAGTTCAATCTCAAGCACCAAAAAAAATTTAAAAAGAGAGAGTTCTTGCCACAAAAAGTGATAAGCTTGTGCAGAAGTGCACATGCCAATTAGGTTTTTTAATCATTCCACAAGATCATGTTGAATATAATAAAAAAATAAATTGTATACACTGTATTAATTAATTAGTTAATTATATTGGAATAAAACAAATTAGAAGGCACCATCTCATTGTCCATGAAAATACCAAGGGACAGACAGAGACATTGCATAATGACAAAGGGCCAAGAAGACAATCCCAAACTTGTATGTTCCAGAAATAACAATTTTCTAGTAACATACACAGGTTAAATTTCTTGGTTTATGAATTCAAAATGGAAAAGGTGCTACAAATATACACTTGATGTCCATGTAAGGATGGACAAACACAAATGGGAAGTAGAAGGAAACAGTAAAGGAAGCAGCCAGAAATAACTAGGAAAAGGAACAAACATTTGCTAAGAACCTACTATTTTAAAAGCTCTTGGCTCATTTAATATTCAACATTCCCAATGTAAATCTGTGCAGGGAATTATTATCCTAATTTTACAAACAAGGGCACTGAGATTCAGATAATTTAGGCAACCAATGTATGGTGACACTGCTAGTTAAAAAAATGCATCCTCCTATTCACATGGCACACACATTTTATTGGCATTTAATGCCCTCATAAATGCTGATAATCTGATTACTCATGGCTCATGGTTCTTCAGCTGCTCTAAATTATAATTACCATTATCCCAGATTTCTTAATTTATAAGCAAAGCAGCCTGTTTCTGTTAAAAATAGAATATTCTTGGGGCTGAAGCAGTGATAATGATGGCATCACCACCTAAGGAATTCAAGCTCAGAGCCTTTCCACACACAGAGACGCAGAAACATACCCAGAACTCACACACACCAATGGCAGAATTTGCATTAGGAACAACCTCAGGAATGGATTCTTTCATCTAAGCCCATTCCCTGCTCCTGCTCTGACCATGTGCCAAGCCTAGCACAATCCTACTCCAACACTGTTCTTCAGACCTCAGGCCTTCTCCATCTATTCCTTGGGCTTTTAAGTGGTAAGGAAGGAGCATGTGGATATATGGAAAAGGAAAAACAAGAATTGAAGAAATAGAAGGTGGAATAAAAAGAGGGAAAATTCCCATTGTTCACAGTGTCTTTTTTAAAATATAGGCCATTGCACATGGTTAGCTTTAAATCAAATTAAGTCAGTTGCTTATTCTATTATTGAACTTTAGTTTTAAAAATAAGATGGAGATTATCAACATTACATAAGAGTTGGTAGGCATACAAATGGGAAAGATTTTGTTACAGTTTCATGTGTGTGTTTGTGTGTGAGGTAATGATGTGAACTTCATTTCTCACTTAGGTCATTTCTTAGTCTTTATCTGTTGGACAAACATTTGTCCATCAACTTTACCATGGCACTCAAGACTCTGCCCCACAAATCACATCTAGATTCTTCATTTCCACTTATATGCTACTAATCCTTTCCTTCACTCTGTTCTTTAGCCATGGAGAAGTTCCTAATTCATAACTTCCATTCCTCTAGGGTTCTTCCTGTGTAGATGCCTCATTCCACATTGTAAATCTGTAAATCCTACTCATATTTCTGTAAATCCTACTCACATTTCAAGAAATTCCCAGAGGAAATGCCACTTCTCTCAAACTTTCTCAAAGTCCCCAGAGCAAATGAATCAGGCTCCCCCCAGCCCTGCATGCTCTATGGGAATATTTATTCTAGCACTCACATTAACCCGTCTTACTTTACAGTTTTGTCATGTGTCTCAGTCCTTTCCACCCTTCCTTCCTCCCTTTGTCCTTTCCTCCCTTCTGTCCTCCTTTTTCCTCCTCAGCCAGCACTCTGGCAGGCTCAGCAGGCTCCTCTGAGAGTGGGCTTCAGAAGTGACACTGGGGCTGTGCCTAGTCAGGAGCAAGGCACAGGCCAGCTGGGAGCTCTGGGACTTGGGGATGGGTAAATTAAGCCAAACAATGCTGATCTCAGCAGAAAGCATGGAAAGGAGTGAGCATTGGTGTTGAGCTGTATAAAATCTTCAAGTGGACTACATTATGAAACCTGTTTTCCCACAGCAGCGGTTTTCTCAGATGAGCAAATAAATATTAACTGAAAGAACACTTGTTCCTTAAGCAATGATCTCACATTCCTGGAGGCAGCAGGATAGGCTGACTCTTTATTCACACAGTGGCATTTACAGAGCACTTATCCTGGGCCAACACAGGGCTATGCTATTCTGTGGAGTTTTGCCACTTTGGATGAATAGCACCTGATCTGAACGATCCTCCCAAAACTTCAACAGATCTGATCTATCCCTAGTTCCAGACTCACATATTCCACTGCCCAGTTAACCTAGCACACTGCATGTGACACTGGTATCTCCAACAGGCCCAACAGAATTCTCAACTCCAGACCAATCATTAGCACAGTGGGATCAAACTTGATCATGATTCAAGTTATACCTGGAAGGCCTTTAAATTATAGATTACTGGGCCCCATCCCCAGGGTCTCTGGTTCAGCAACTCTGGGGTGGGGTCTGATAATTCACATTTCTAATAAGATCCTAGGCAATGCTACTGGTGCTGCTGCAGCAACCATCCTTGGAAACCACTGCATTCATAAGGCCTGGTGAGTTGTACCTCCACAATATAATCTGGATCTGTCCACTTCTCACCATGTCCTTTACTCATCAGTATACACAGGAAACTCTCCATCCCCTTCCACTAGCCAGTGTCTATTCACTGATCATTCCTTATCAAATGCTGTAAGTCCCAGCTCTGCTGCCCTGCTTTTTGAGTGAGCATTGGTACTGAGTCACCTATGAAGCTGGGTCATAGGTGAGCCTGCCAAGTTTGTCCCAGGAATGATGATCCATATCCCTAGCCCCTCTTCTTTCCTCCTCTATGATAGCCAGCAAGGAGTCATTGGGAAGAAAATAACCAGGAGAATGTTTTTGTCTTGGCCAGTGCTTGGAGAGGCAGTGGCCTAGAAGCTCAGGAATCCCATTTCAAAACTTTAGTGAAGACTGTGTCTCCAGTGATTGTAGAAATTCTAAGGAAGTATTCTGTGGTTGTCTTTAGAATCACTGGCCAAACCAGCTGTACTTTAGCTTTTTGAGAGGATCTTATTACATATAAAATTTTAAACTAAAGTCAAACCTTTAATGATGTGGATGCTTTTTTCACATGTTGGTCAAAACATTCCAAAGATTTCATTTTAGGGAATCATCCAACAATTCTGTGCAAGTCTACACTGAATCATACTGAGTCATTCCATTACAATTTCCAAGGCTCCAAGATGTGTCCTATTTTACCCTAAAATGTGTGACTGAAGCAGGACAAAAATTCACCCTATTAGCTTTTTTTTCTATGACTTTAAATGCATCACATGTTGAATATTCCTAGGAAAGATGATCAGGTTTACAATACTGTGTTTTCTACTTCTCAAATTTTTGATCTTGGGTAAGTCACTTTATTCCTCTCAGTCTCAATTTTTTTGTGTGTGAAGCCTGTTTCTATTGTGTTCTTCATCTGTACAAATGATGCTAAATCATACTGCTTGTATTGATTATAATGAGAATTAAATTTTTTAACCTTTTAAGTGCCAGCAGAGTTGCTAGAACACAGTGGGTTCCTCAAATATAATAGCCATTATTATTAAATAATGTTTTATTAAATTATCTAGCCTTTGTTAAGACTAGTTTCTTTACCAGTTCCTGGCACTAGTAATTTCTTAATAAATGCTAACAAAATGAATAACATCTTCTCTAATATTTTCTTCTCTCTTTTGAACATAGTTACTAGTCTTTCCTTCTCTGAGACTCTTGATGTTGTAATCAATTCCCTGGCTTTACCATCTATTTGCACTCACTAATTTTCATTCCAAATATAACGATTCCTATCCATTTATGGCCAAAACAATGTGATAGGTGATGTGAACGTTAAAAAGAGAAAGATGTCACACTGCCATTCTCTAGATGGTAATCTTGTGTATATAATTATCTTCATTTCTAATTGCTTTGTGAATCAGTCTGTACATTTAGAGGACCCAGAACATGATGTTGTGTAGCTTATCATGTTTCCTTTCCCATTTGTAGACCTTTGTTCCTTTTCTCTAGCATGAAGAGGATGGATGTGATTTGTGTCTTGGAAATAATATTTTGAGGGTTCCAGGGAGGTTCATCTTGGGCCACTCTGGTGGAATCAGGTGGGGGTGGATTTGAAGTGAGTATAATGATTCTGGGAGCCCCATTTCCCTGTCCGCCGTAACAATTTTGAAATTTGTGTGTACTAATATATATATATATATATATATATATATATATATATCCTCAATTATTTTATTTGAAGGAAGGGGTTGTCTCATCATGAATGCACAGGAACCAGCACAGTGCTTGCTTAATAAAATGCTTGTCTATTTGATTGATGGAAGTTGTAAAGGAATTGAAACTAGTACGTGTGTGTCTAAGCAGAGGATGACATGAAGCTCTCTCTGTAAATCAACACTTTGATTCATATTTAGTCATTGCTCAAATGACCCAGTTGCTTGTCAGAGTATGTAACCTTGGGCATAAGATGCTATATGCTATGCAGTTATACTGGAAGGGCTTAGTAAAGGGAAAAAGAACGCCAAGTTTAAAATGTCCCCATTTTTTTTTATTTATTGTTAAACTCCTTAATATTCCTCTTGGCTATCTCCTTCAAATGATTTATTAAAAATCTATTCCCTCTATGTATTCCTTTTGATAAGTAAGTTGTTTTCCTGGAAATCATGAACAAAAGAACAGAAAGAGTATAGAATTTGGGTTTGTAGGAAGTTGTAGGTTTAAATATAATTCTGCATGCAGGACAAAGCCATTACAGGGCATTTATTGAGTCAATGTACATACCACAGAAATCATCCATTTTAACTGTACAATTCAATGATCTTAATAAGTGTAAAAAGAGTTGTGCTATCATTGCCAAGATATAGCTTTAGAACATACCGTCAACCCAAAATGAGCTCTTATGCCAAGTTTCCATCAATCTCATCTCCCACTCACAGCCCCATATACCAGTAATGTATTGATGTCTGTAGACGTTTGCTTTTTGTGAATATTTCATATAAATAGAGTTATGGAAATATGTCTTTTGGCTATGTCTTCAGTAACAGCCTATTATTTTGAGATTCATTCACATCTGAGCTTATATATTTCGTTCCTTTTTATTGACAATTGAATTCTTTGCACATAAATACCACATTCTGGTTGTTCACTCACAAACTGAACATTTTTATAGTCCACATTTTCTATTTTATGAATATTGGTGCTCTGAACATTTCTATACAAACTTCTGTGTGGAAATATGTTGTTCTTTATTTTTTGCTTAAATTTCAAAGAGTGAAATCTCTGTTTCATATAATAAGTATTTGTATAACTTGTTAAAATATCTGTGTTTTCCAAAGTGATTGTCCCAATTTCCATTTTCAGAAACAATATATGAATGTTTCTCTACATATTCAAAAATACTTGTTCTTGTCTTTCTAAAACAATATTATGACCATCCTAGTCATATAAAATTGTATCTCCTTGTAGTTTTAACTTGTATTTTCCTAATGATTCATGTTGTTGAGTATCTCTTCATGGGTTTATTTGCCACCTATATGCTTCTTGGGTAAAGTGTCTATATTAAAATATTTCGCCCATTTTTCATTGAATTTTTTGCTTACTGATTGTGAATTTTGAATTTTCTTTATATTTTCTAAATGAAAGACCTTCATCAAGCTTTTGTTTGCAAAGATGTTTTCTCAAACTGAGACCTCTCTCTTCATTCTTTTAAAAGTGTTTCTTAGTTCCTTAGGGACTGGGTTGTAACTCTTGCCTAGTATGTGTGAGGCATGTGTGGGTTTGATTCTCAGCACTGCATATAAACAAATAAAATAAAGGTCCATAAACAATTGAAATATATTTTAAAACATGTCTCTTAAATTACAGCAGTTTTTAAATGTTCACAAAGAAATTCAGTCCATCAGTATTTTTATATGTGTTTAGTTGTAGATGCAAACAATAACATTATTTCATTTATTTATTTTTATGTGGTGATAAGGATCTAACCCAGTGCCTCACACACATGCTCCAACCCCAGCCCTCCATCAGTATTTGTGTATTTGTGTGTGTGTGTGTGTGTGTGTGTGTGTGTGTGTGTGTTGCTGGGGATTAAACCCATGGCCTTGTGCATACAAGGCAAGCACTCTACTAACTGAAATATATCCCCAGCCCTCCATCAGTATTTTTAATGAATTATTTCTTTATGTACCCCATCAAATAAATCCATGTCACAGCTATAGATCCAAGCATTTTCTCTCATGTTTTCTTCTAGAAATTTTACATTTATCTTTCATGTTTAGACCTACAATCCACTTTCACTTAGTTTTGTATATGATGCAAGGTAAGGATAGAAGTTTAGTAATTTATTACATACAGATGCGTGGTCGTTTCAGGATCATTCCTTTGAAAGACTGTCCTTTCTCCATAGTTTTGCCTTTGCACCCTTGCCAAAAATCACTTTTCTGTGTTGTCTTAGTCCACACTAGTGGGCAATGAGGAGTAAAGCCGAAACTATGAACTGCCTTAATTGTATCAGCCTTTGTGAGCTATAGCTGAGAGGGAACACACTAGACTCCCTCTGAGACTAAAACACCATGACGACTTGTAGTCTAAAATTAGAGGCCTCAGAAAAAAGTGACTCTATATTGAATACCTTGATATGGAAAATTATTTTACTTTTTCTTTTGTTTTTGCTTTTGTTTTTGTTTTGTTCTGTATTTGTGACTTTGTTCTCCTTCGTTTTTTCATGTTTTACCATGTTTTTGAATGATTCAATTGTTTTTCATCTTTCACATTTTCATTAGTGCATCATAGTTGTTCATAATAATGGGATTTGTTGTTACATATTTGACCATGTATACAATATAACAATAAATTTGGCCAGTATCCCTCCTCAGTATTTCCCCCTCCCTTTCCATCCTCCCATCCCCTTGTCTCTTTCCTCTACCTATCTCCCTTTGCTTTTTATGAGGTTCCCCAACCATTTCTTTCTTTTTCCTTTTTCTTCTTTGGCTTCTACATGTGAATCATAGGTGTAAATGAAGTAGCAGAGATACAGGCTAATGGCATAGAAAAATTTTTCAGTGAAATAATGATTGAAGACTTCCAAAGTCTTGGGGAAAAGTTTGAACATCCAGATACAGGAGGCATTTAGAATTCCAAATGGACATGACCAGAAAAGAAACTCTCCATAACATATTATAGTTAAACTTCCAAAAATACAGATCAAAGAAAGAAAACTAAAAGCTGCAAGAGAGAAATGCCAAGTCCCTTATAATGGTTAGCTCATAAGATTAACAGCTGATTTCTTGGAAAAGAAAAACTCTAAATGTCAGGAGGAAATGTAATGATGTATTACAACAGAAAGAAAAATAACTGAACCTAAATTACAAAGTTGTCCCTCAGAAATAAAAAAGAAATAAAGACCCCCCCAAAGATAAGCATAAACTAAAAGAATGCATGAACACTAACGCAAAATTACAGAAGATACTCAAAGATATCCTATACTCAGATTTAAAAGCAAGATAAATCACAAGGGCACAGAGAAAATAAAGCACACTGGAAAAGAAGTTAAAGAAATGAGGAATAGGAAAAAATAAAACATCATTCTTTCAGTAAATCATCAAATCTCTAAGAAGAATAAAAGGGTAAATGAATATAAAATTCTCAGAACAACATAAATTTTAAAAAAAGAAGGAGATAATACATTTCCTTCATAATAAACTTGAATAAAAATATATGAATTTTGTAATTAACATAAGCTGGCTAGTAGTGTGGATTAAAAAGTAAGACACAACTGTTTGCTGTTTGCAAAACAATTATTCACCAGCAAAGACATACAGAGATGGAATGTCAAAAAAATGGAGAATGAAATTAACATCAAATGGAATCCAAAAGCTGCAGTATTGGCTGTATTTATATCTTACAAAATAGACTTCAAGCCAAAGTTGGTTGGAAGAGATAAAGAATTTAATTAAGCACAAATTGGTAAAAAGAAACCACTAAACAATAAGATATGATTGTTCAAAAATAAATAAATAAAGGTGTGAAAGGAAGATCACAGAGTAGAAGGGAGAGAAAGTGGGGAGGGGAGAGGGAGAAGAGAAAGAAAAAGGAGTGAGAATTGGGATTAAAAATTAAATTCCTTGTATGCAGAATTATGCCAAAAAGAACACAGATACTATGTATAAATACAATGCTCTAAATTAAAATAATTATTTTTTTTAAAAAATTAAAAATCTAAAGACAAAAAAAGATATAAATACATATGCAGTTAACAATGGAGCACAAAATTTTATAAAGCAAACACCTGCAAGACTTAAAAGGAGAGATAAACCCTGATAGAATGAGAGTGGGAAATTTCAATTCTTCACTCTTCTCAATAGATAGATCTTCCAGACAAAAGTCAATAGACATCAGAGTTAAATTGAACTATGCATCAAATGAACTTAACAGACATGTACAGGATAGTTTATCCAACAGGTACTGATTACAAATTCTATTCATCATTATACAGAACTTATTTAAGAATAAGTCACATTTTAGCCCATAAAGTAAATCTAAACAAATACTAAAAATTGAAATAATTTCCTGTTTTATAAAAGTTCATAACAGAGGGCTGGGGTTATAGCTCAGTGGTTGATGACTTGCCTCACATGCATGAGACACTGGGTTCGACCATCAGCACCACAAAAAAATAAACAAACAAATAAATAAAAGCAAAGATATTGTGTCCTCTATAACTAAAAAAGTGTTTTAAAAAGAAGTTCATAACATAATGAAAATGGAAACTGGAAATCAATAGAGAACTATGCAAATTATTCAAATACATGAATTTGAACAATATACTTTTGAAGAAAGCAAGGGGGGATTTTAAAAAATTCCTAGAACAAAATGAAAATGAAAATAAAACATCAGAATCTATGAAACACAATGAAAACAGTTTAAAAAGGGGGTTCACATATTAGAAAAATATCTCATATGGTAATCTAAAATTAAATGCTTCTTAAGGACTTGGACGAGCAAGAATAAAGCAAACTGAAAAATCATTTAGAAGGAAAAAAGTCATAAATATTAGTGGAGAAATTGGTAAAGAGAATACTATAAGAACAATACAGAGTATCAGTAAAATAGAGTTGGTTCTTTGGAAGGATGACCAGAATGATAAAACTTTATCCAAACTAACAATAACAAAGACAAGATCCAAATAAATAAAATTATGGGGAAAGTAGATATTAAAACAGATGCCACTGAAATTCAGATCATTAGGGAATATTTCGAAAAATGGTATCCCACAAAAATAGAAAAATCCAGAAGTTGATAAATTTCTAGATACATATGATCTACCAAAATAGAACCAAGAAGACATAAAAAGCCTAAATAGATTAATAACAAGCAATGAGACTGAAACTATAATGAAAATCCTTCCATCTCTCCTTCCCTGGGAAGAGGGAGCAAGTGTGGAATGAAACTGACCAAATTTTTCTATGTTCATATAGGAATATACCTCAGTGAATTTCACCCTTATGTATATCTATAATGTACAGATTTTTTAAAAAGACTATAAATAAATAGAAGGAAGACCAGTTGAATAGAAGAAAGGGAACAAGGGGAGGGAGAAGAGAAGAGAAAGGGGAACTCCTAGGAACTGAACTGGAGCAAATTATATTCCATGCTTGTGTAACTATGCCAAAATGAACCCCAATATTATCCATAACTGTAAAGCACTAATAAAAAAAGCCTCCCAGCAAAATAAAAAAAAATCCAGGACTAGATGAATTCATTGGTGATTTTTACCTGACTTTTAAAGAAAAATTAATATCAATAATCCATGAAATATAAAGCAAATTAATATTTTCAAATTCAAATTCCTCAAACTCAGTAGAGGATATATAATCAATCAACAAATATACAAAAAAAGCTCATCATCTCTAGAAATCAGAGAAATGCAAATTAAAACTACTCTAAGATACCATCTCACTCCAGCAAGAATGGCAGCCATTATGAAGTCAAACAACAACAAGTGCTGGCGAGGATGAGGGGGGGAAAAGGTACACTTATACATTGCTGGTGGGACTGCAAATTGGTGCAGCCAATTTGGAAAGCAGTATGGAGATTCCTTTGAAAGCTGGGAATGGAACCATGATTTGACCCAGCTATTCCTTTTCTTGAACTATACCCAAAGGACCTAAAAACAGCATACTACAGGGACATAAATGTCATAAATGTTTATAGTAGCTCAATTCACAATAGCTAAACTATGGAGCCAATCTAGATGTCCTTCAGTGGATGAATGGATAAAAAAAATGTGGTATTTATACACAATGGAATATTATTCAGCACTAAAAAGGAATAAGATCATGGCATTTGCAGGGAAATGGATGTCATTAGAGCAGATTATGCTAAGTGAAATTAGCCAATCCCCAAGAAAACACATGCTGAATGTCTTCTCTGATATAAGGGGGGGGATGACTCAAAATGGGGTAGGGAGGATGGGGCATGGGAGGATGATTACCTCTAGATAGGGAATAGGGGCAGGAGGGAAAGGGAGGGAGAAGGGTAATAGCATGGATGATGGAAGGAGACCCTCATCATTATACAGAATTCATGTATGAAGATGTGAATTTGGTGTCTAACATACCTTATATACAGAGATATGATAAATTGTGGTGTAAAAGTGTGTTAAAAATTGTAATGCAAAAAATAATAATAATAATAAGAGAGTTTACATATAATGGCATAATTTGGTGTGAACATACTTTATATAGTTACAAAAAACTATGCTGTGAATGGATAATTATGATTGTAATACATTCCACTATTGTAATGTAAGAAATAAAAAAAGTGAATAAAGTATATATGGAAGGATCATATTTCAATATAATAAAGACTACATATGACCAACATTTTGGTGACATCATACTAAATGGGAAAAAGTTGAAAGCATTTTCTCTAAAATCAGGAACATGCCAAGCATTCCCACTATCACAACTCTTATTCAGTATGGTACTAGAGATCTTACCCAGAGAAATTAGGCAGGAGAAAGAAATTCAAGGAATACAAATAGAAAAGGAAAAATTCATATTATTCCTCTTAGCAGATGATATAATGCCCTAAAGAGTCCATCAAATGTCTCTGATAACTGATAAACACATTGAGAAAAGTAGCAAATTAAAAAAATCAATATACAAAAATTGCTAGATTTTCCATATATCAACAACAAATTCTCTGAGAAAAAAAATTAAGAAAAAACAATTCTATGTTTCAAATACAAAACCTCAAAAATGCAAAATACCTCTTAAAAAAAAACCTAACCAAGGAGTGAAAGACCTCTGTAATGAATAATATAAAACTTAGAAGCAATAAATTAAAGAAAAGTAGAACATCCATTTTCATTGATTGGGGCAATTAATATTCTTAAAATGACCAAACTACCTAATACAATCTACATATTCAATGCAATCCAAATCAAAATAACAATGACATTCTTAATAAAACTGGGGAAAATATCCTAAAATTTATGTTGAAGCATAAAAGATCCTGAATTACGAAAGCAATCCTGAACAAAAATAACAACACAAGAGGCATCACAATACCTGAATTCAAAACATACTGTAGAGTCATTATTATAAAAACAGCTTGGTATTGGCATAAAAACAGACACGAAGGCCAATGAAACAGAATAGAGAACCTGGGAAAACCCACAGGTCTAATAAACCTATCAGACTCAAAACAAACTAGCCAAAAACATACACTGCAGAACCATAGACTCTTCAACAAGTGGTGGTGGGAAATATTTAATTTCCATGTATTGAAGATTAAAATTAGATGCCTGTGTCACACACCATAAATCTAGACCATAGTGGAAGGCCTAAAAGTCTGTAACTACTAGAAGAAAGCATACAGGAAACATTTCAAGATATAGGTATAGACAACAACTTCCAGAACAGGATTCTATAGCTCAGGAAGTAATGTTAGGAATCGGTAAATGGGATTACGTCAAATTAAAAAGGTTCTGGGGGCTGTGGTTGTGGCCCAGTGGTAGAGCACTTGCCTAAAGCACTGAGTTTGATCCCCAACACCACCTTAAAAATAAATATATAGGGCTGGGGATGTGGCTCAAGCGGTAGCGCGCTCACCTGGCATGCCTGCAGCCCGGGTTCGATCCTCAGCACCACATACCAACAAAGATGTTATGTCCACCGAAAACTAAAAAAAAAAAAAATGAATATTAAAAAATAAATAAATATATATAAAATAAAGTTATTATGTCCATCTACAACTAATTTGTTGTAGCATATCTTAAAAAATGTTTCTGGGGAGAGACATGATGGCAGATTAGAGAAAGGAAGCACTTTCCAGTTGTTCCACAGCTTAAGATTAAAGCAGTAGGAATATACTTTTCAAGAAGGCAACTCAAGGAATTCACCAAAATTCAATATTTGACATAAAATGATCATGAAGACACAGAAACCAGAAGCTCTGAACAAAAAACAAGATATAATACATTAGAGACACAGCAGGTTTGATGGCACCAGTGGCATCTGTGCTACAAGTTGACTACAAATAGGAGGGATAATACAGACAAAAAGAGATAAAAAGTACTCTGAATAAATTTGGCTCAGGAGAACCTGTGGAACAGAGAGGGAGACTGATCTTAACTGACTCAGAGACAGCAATGCAAGCCAATAATGGAGTTCTCTAAATCTCTTGGCCAGCAAGCAGAGGGTTGAGATGGGAGCCATTTTCAAGTGGCCATATGGCAGCTTTCAGTGGCAGGACCCTGAGAGTTCATAAAAAGCAAAGAGAACTAAGGAGTCTGCCAGTCTGTTCCAGTGAACACTTGCTGACTGATGGGAGCTCCATAGTATGTCTGGTCCAAGAGACTGAAAAAGGCACAGAGAGGATTTTTCCCAGGGGGATCCTGCCTGGGGATTCTAAGGGGAGAGAGGTTTATGATCTCTTTGTTTCTGGATGCAGAAAAATTTGCTAGGGAAAATGGTCAGACAGATGCATACGCACTCCAGATCAGAACCTAGGAAATCCACACCCATGGCACTTTAATATGAGATCTGAGGAGTATTGGTTCCCCCACCCTATAAGTGAAATTTTCAGGAGGTCAGATATTGGCATCTTCCCAGTAACAGAGGGTGTGGATCTACTCTTTCTAGAGTAAATACCACCTGACAAAGTTCCAAAGGACAATTAGAACTAAACTCCAGAACATCCTATTTAGAACTCTGCTTCAGACCCACTCTGGGAGTGCATCAACCCAATCTGTCCAATTATCAGTACTCCTCAGTCTATTCTACCATATACTGTGAGACGGTAAGCTGAAATCAGCTTGGTTCCAGGACACAACAGCTGGAAGTTTGGTGAGAAACACAAAGAGGTTGGATTCAACAACCACCTCCCGTTGATAAAAAGGGTATATAACCAAAAAAATAATTACAAGGAAGGATGCAACAGCACAGGCAGTGAACATCCATCCTTGTCAACAATTTTGACCATCTCAGTGGAGACAAGCCCTTCATTTTTCATTAAGATTTTTTTTCTTATTTTCCACTCTGTAAATTTGTGTGTGTGTATGTGTGTGTGTGTGTGTGTGTGTGTGTGTGTGTGTGTGATGCATGTGTTTTCTCACTACATTGTTTGGTTTGAATACTTATATGTAGACCATATATTACTACTTATATTATACATACATATACATAATTAATTTTTTCCATTTTTATTATCTTCTTTCCTCACTTGTATTTAGCCTTGTTTTGACTTTGGGGGTGTAGAAATTTTTATGGGTTTGTTTTTGAGTGTGTGTGTACATTTAGGGTCCTATCAAAAAAAGTCATGACCTAGACCAATGTTTTGAAGTGTTTTTCCTCTGTTTCCCTTTAATATTTTTAGAATTTCCAGTCATAAATTTAGATCTTTGATCCAGCTTATAAGGGTTCTGTGTTTGGGACTGAGGTCTTTGATGATTTCATGGCTGTGGCATGCTTGATGGCTGGGAAAGTTTCTGTTCAAAAGTACAGGATCCTAGCTGCTGGGAAAGTTTCTGTGCAAAGACACAGGATGTCTAGCTGCTATTCCAAAGCCCTCCATGAGGAGGCTCTTAATCTCAGGTGCAGAGCTTCTGGGAATAAAAGAACTTGCTTGTTAGACAACCACATGTTTCAAGAACCTGTCCACATAACAGTAAATTTAAACACTGGAGTTTCTTGCGAGCTACACAAAGCTCCTAGCATTGCACATTGCCACTATAGTATGTAACTGAGGAATAAACTGCATGATGTTGCTAAATCTGTAACTTGCCTAATGATATAATGAATAATAATGTACTAATGATGCCAGTGAACTAATGTAACCTATTGATATAAATAAAGATGAAAGCTTGGAATAGAGCCATTTTGCCTCTGCACCTTGCTTCTGTCTCCTTTTGATTTCTTTATACCAGCTTTGATTGATAGTTTACAGGGTGAAGATAGGGGTCAAGTTTCAGTCTTTTGTATGTGGATATTCAGTTTTTCCAGAACCACTTATTGAAGAGGTTATCCTTTCTCTGATGCACATTTTTGTCACCTTTGGCAAGAATTAATTGGGTATAGATGCATGGGTTTATTTCTGAGTCTCTATTCTGTTCCATTCATCTATGTATCTGTTTTCATGCCAATATCATACTGGTTGGGTTACCACACCTCTGCAGTATATCTTAAAATTGGGTATTATGATGCCTCCAGGTTTGTTAATTTTTCTCAAAATTGCTATAAGAGTCTTTGTTCTTCCACATGAATTTTAGGATTTTCTTTTAGTTTTGTGAAGAATGTTATTGGCATTTTAATGGGGATTGCATTGATCTACACATCACTTTGAGTATTATGGACATTTTGACATAAATTTTTCCTATCTGTTAACACAACAGGTGTTTCCTATTGTGTCTTCAATTATTTTTCATCAATGTTTTGTAATTTTCATTGTAGAGATATTTCACTTCCTCAGATAAGTTTATTCTTAGGTGTTTTATTTATCATAGATATTGTGAATAAGTTGATTTCACAATTGCTTTCTCACCAAATTTTGATGTATACAAACCCTACTAAATTTTTTGTGTTGATTTTGCGTCATTCTACATTTCTGAATTATTTTATCAGTCCTAAGAGTCTTTTGGTGTAGTCTTTATGTTTTTCTATAAATAGAATCATATCATCTGAAAATGGAGAGTTTGACTTCATCTCTTTCTATTCATATGCCTTTTATTCCTTTTCCATTTGCCTAGTTACTCTGGCTGAAACTTCTAGTACTACATTGAATAGGAGCTATGACAGTGTACACCCTCTTCTCATTCCTGATCTTAGAGGACATGTTTTCAGTTTTTGTATATTCAATATGATGTTGACTATGTATTTGTCATATATAGCCTTTGTTATGTTGAGTTATAATCCTTTTATACCTAATTTGTTCAGGACTTACATCATGAAGGGGTGTGAAATTTTATCAAATATATTTTCTGCATCTATTTATATGATCATAGAATCTTTTCCTTCATTCTCATAATGTGATGCATTATTTATTTGCATATGTTGAAACATTCTTTCATCTCTGAGATAAAATCAAGTCGATCATGGTAAATAAATCTTTTTGATATGTTATTGAATTTCATCTGCTAGTATTTTGGGGGGATTTTTGCATATATATTTATCAGGGATTGGTCTCCATTTTGCTTTTTTGTTGGAACAGTGATTCTAGCCTTATAAGGCCTAATGAGTTTGGAATTCTTTCAATATTTTGAAATTGTTTAAGAAGAATTAGTCTTAGTTTGTCTTTAAAAGTTTGGTAAAATTCAGCAGTGAAGTCAGACAAACCTGGGCTTTACAGTTTAGGACTGCCTTACTTTGATCTATTAGTATTTTGATGTCCTCATTGTTCAATTTTGGTAGGTTGTATGTGTTCATCCATTCAAAATTCATCTATTTCTTATGGTTTGCACATAGGTTTTCATAATAATCCCTAATGAACCTATGTATTTCTGTGGTGTTGGTTACAATGTATCCTTTTTCAGTTCTGATTTTATATGATATGGACTGTATAATTTGTGTTTTGTTTATTCCAATTAAAGATTTAACAATTTATTCTATATTTTCAAAAACCCAACACTTTATTCCATTGATCCTTTGTATTGTTATTTTTAGTCATTACTTCTTTTTTATAACTTTATTTTATTCATTTATTTTTTTATGTGGTGCTAAGAATTTAACCAAGTGCCTCACAAATGCTAGGCAAGTGCTCTACCACTGAGGCCCAACCTCAACCACTAGTCATTATTTATTTTATTTTTCATTGATCTTTGTTATTTCTTTCCTTGTACTAATTTTGAATTTGGTTTGTTTTTGTTTTCTAAACTTTTGAGAAGCTTTGTATGTTCTTTGTTTGAAATAATTCTTTTTTTGTTTATAGGCACTTACTGCTATATGCTTCCTTTTTACTGCTACTTTTCTGTATCCCATAAGTTTTGGTGTGTTGTTTTTCCATTTTCATTTGCTTTCAGAAATAATTTAATTTCCATTTCCATTTCTACAATGACTCATTGTTTGTTCAAGAGTGTGTTGTTCAGTCTGCATGTGTTTGTGTAATTTTGAAATTTTCATTTTTTATTGACTTCTATTTTCATTCTTTTGTAATCAGAAAATATACAGGATATAATTTCAATTTTAAAATATGTGTTAAGACATTTTTGAGGCCTAATATATGATTTATTCCAGAAAAAATTCCACGAAGTAATGAAAAAAAGAGTATATTCTGCAGCTGCTACATGGAATTTTCTGGGTCTATTAAACTATTTAACTTATAGTATAGTTTAACTCTGATATTTCTCTGTTGATCTTTGGTCTGAATTATCTGTCCACTAATAAAAATGGGGTGATGAGTTACCACAACTTTTATTTTATTGTAACTTATCTCCATTTGAGTCTACAGTCTTTGTTTTATAAAAGTGAGTTTTCAAACATTAGGTTCATATAGATTTACAATCATATTTTCTGGTTGAATTGATCACTTGATCATTTTATCTTCACTTTCTTAGTTATTTTTTTCTTAAAGTCTATTTTATCAGATATAAATATAGTTAATCCTGTTCACTTTAAGTTTACTTTTGCTTAGAATGACATTTTCCAACTGTTTAATTTTAGTCTTTGTGTATTTTTACTGGTGAGGCAAATCTATATATTTTAATCAATTCAGTGGATACATGTATTTAATTTGGAGAATATAGTCTATCTAAATTTAAGGTTATTATTTAGATGATAACTAAGGACTTTCTCCTGACATTTTATTGATTTTCTTATAGACAATTTGAATATTTTTTATTCTTTCTTTCTAATTATCTATATGGTTCAGTGGCTTACCATATTAATACAATGTTTTTTTTTTGTATTTATCTTTTGTGTACCTACTCTCCTAGTGGGATACATATTTACATATGCTTATCTTTAAGTCCAGAAAGTGGGACAGCTTTAGGCATCTTCTGTCAAGATGGTTTGGTGATCATGTGTTATCTGTTTTTCTTGTCTTGGAAGGATGTTAAATTCTCCTCTATTTCTAAAGTCTTACTGGGCATAATATTATTTTGTTTTTTATGTTTTATTACTATATTATAGTTATACATAATATTGGGATTCTTTTAAATTTTATATTTTATTCTGAGTTATTATATATGATGGCAGAATGCATAACAATTCATATTACACATATAGAGCACATTTTTTCATATCTTTGGTTGTATACAAAGTATAGTTACACCTCATATGTATAGTACCTCATACATTTACTTAGGGTAATGATGTCCATCTCATTCCACCATCTTTTGTACCCCCATGGTATCTTCCCTTCCTCCCCTTGGCTCTATCTATAGTTCATCTAATCCTCCCATGCTACCTCCCCCATTATGACTCAGCCTCCTTATATCAGAGACAACATTTGGCATTTGGTTTTTGTGATTGGCTTACTTCACTTAATGGTATATTCTCCAACTCCATCCATTTACCTGCAAATGCCATGATTTTATTCTCTTTTAATGATGAATAATTTTCCATTGTGTATATATACCACATTTTCTTTATCCATTCATCTACTGAAGGACATCTAGCTTAGTTCCACAGTTTAACTATTGTGAATTTTGCAGCTATAAATATTGATATGAAGGGATTCATTTTGACATAATCATAGAAACAGGGAATATAATTGACTCTACTTTAATTCCCCACATTTTCACCTTTCTCTCCATTTCTCCCGTTTCCCTTCCTCTACTCTTCTGACTTTCTTACTAAGTATTTATAGTTTTTTTTAAAGTTATTGCTTAATAGATAAACATAAAGGAAAAAATTCTGTGGTATATTCATACATGTGCATAGTATAATTGCTCAGTTTCATTCCAACATTCCTCTCTTTTCCTCTCTCTCTTCTTTACCCATCAATCTCATTATTTTGATCCAGTGATCTCCCTTCTATTTTCATTGTGAATTTCCCCTCAATTTTCCCTTATTTTTAAAAAATATTTTTGAGATGGGCACAATACTTTTATTTTATTTATTTATTTTTTGTGGTGCTGAGGATCAAACCCAGTGCCTCATATGTGCAAGGCAAGTGCTCTGGCACTGAGCCACAATCCCAACTCTATTCCCTTATTTTGGTCTAACTTCCACATGTGAGAGAAAACAACTGACCCTTGACCTTCTGTATCTGGTTTGTTTTATGTAGCATGCTGTCCTCCAGTTACATCCATTTACTAATAAATGCCATAATTTCATTCTTCTTTATGCCTGAGTAAAACTCCATTGTGTATATACTACATTTTCTTTATCCAATTCATCTTTTGGTAGGCACCATGGCTGTTTCCATAACTTTGCTATTGTGAATTCTGCTGCTATAAATATTAATGTGCACATATCACTCTAGTGTGCTGATTTTAATTCTTTTGGATAAGTACTGGAGAGTGAGATAGCTGTATCATACAATTGTTCCATTTCTAGTTTTTGGAGAAATCACCTTACTGCTTTCCAGAGTGATTATATTAATGTGCAGTCACACCAACTATCTATAAATATACTTTTCCCCACATCCTCACCAGCATTTTTATTATTTATATTCATGATGAGTTTTATCATTTATGTTCATAAGAATATTTGCATCTATGTTCAAAAGGGATATTGGTCTTAGATGGGATAACAAAGAGAAAATTATTTCAGTTAATGCTTTAAAACATGAGAAGAAATATAATCAAATCAAACTGGTTGACATCGTAATATCAAATTCTAGGGGGAAAGCTACTGATTCAAATTGAAAAGTAGTATATGTAAGATTAAAAGTGATACTGGAGCCATGCCAAGTTGGACAAATTTCTTATTGAGTCTTCCTGCTTTGGATTTCATCAAGAATTGGGACCTTAAGCCAGGTGCCCTGGCACATACCTATAATCCCAGCAGCTCAGGAGGCTGAGACAGGAGGATCATGAGTTCAAAGCCAGCCTCAGCAACTTAGCAAGGCTCTATGAAACTTGGCGAGATCCTGTCTCTAAGTAAAATATTAAATAGGGCTGGGGATGTGGCTCAGTGTTGAGTGCCCCTGGGTTTAATTCCCAGTACCAAAAAACATGGAAACTTTAGAAGACACCCACCATCACTCTTCCCCATGTGTATAAATAATGATACACCAACTCAACAACTCACTACTAATACAGTTTTAGGAGTTCTTCCCTGATCTTTGGTTTGTCTAGGTATCTAATAGCTTTCTGTTGGATCAGAGGAAATGATCCAAAATTGTGTATGATTTTATGGTCTAGTTATTCTTTGTTACAGGGTGTAGTTATGTGTGCCCTACTGAAGAAAAGCTCTGTGTATCCAGCACTGTCAAATCTAGTGTGGTCTACTCTGTGTATATTTCAGAGTGTGTGGAGGGTATAGCAGTCTAAAGTAGAGTTATTGTAACCTGTTGTCACACTGGGTGGTCTGTGGAAGGGTGAAGGACTGCTTTTCTTTCTAGGGTGCACAAGTTGCAGAACAATGAACTTCAATATAATCACACTGGGAAGTGACCGGTATCTTTGGCATGCTCCTCTGTAAGCTCCTTTTTGAAGTGTAGTGTTATTGAGTATGTGTGAGGTTGTCCACTGGCTGCTTGGGGTTATCCTCAGGAATTGCCTCGTGTTGGTCCATGCATCCAAATGAGCATTGAGTTAATTGGCAACTCTGGATCCTCCTAGACATGATAGGGCACAGGAGCTACTTCTCTGTTTGCTATGAATTTCTCACCAGCAAGTACTTTTTCATTAGACTAGGGGCCTGAGTCTACATGCTTGAAAGGTACTGTGCTACATGTGCTTATTGTTTTTGGTAGGTGCAGGAGCCCAGGATGCAGGATTCAGGGCTGTCACACTGACTACTGTGGGACTCTGTGGGCCTGCTCCTCTCCACAAGGCCATCTTTAAAATGACATAGAGTACTGAGGTTGTAGCTCCATGGTAGAGTACTTCCTTGGTATGTGCATGTGAAGCACTGGGTTTGATTTTCAGCACTTCATATAAATAAATAAAATAAGGTCCACTAACAACTAAAAAAAGTTTTTTTAAAAAAAAAATGACATCAAGGCTGGAGCTGGAGAGTGGTAGAGCACTTGCCTAGCACATGAAAGGCACAGGGTTCAAGCCTTGGCACCACATAAAAATAAAATAATAAAAAAAGTTGTGTCCATCTGCAACTAAAAAAAATAAATGGCATAGATTTGTATTCCTGGTCATTTTGGTTTATTTCTTATTTTTAATTTGACCTAGTTTCTCCTTTGATTGACTTTTCCTTTAATATAGTTCCTCTATTTGCTGGTTTTCACTTTTTATTTTTCCATTTCATCTTCATGGAATATTTTGCTTGAGAGTGTTCTCTAGTGCAGGCTTTATAGTTGTGAATTCTTTTAACTTTTGTTTATCATGGAAGATTTTTATTTTATCTTCAAATTTGAAGCTTAATTTTCCTGAATATAAGATTATTGGTTGGCATTCATTTTCTATCACTTTGGTGTATGTTGTTCCAGGTCTTCCTAGCTTTGAGGGTGTGGCTTGAGAAATGAGCTGAGATCCAAATTGGTTTCCCTCTAAATATTACCTGACATTTTTCACTGGCAAGCTTTAAAGTTCTATCTTTATTCTGTATGCTAGACATTTTCATTATAATGTGCCTTGGTATGAGTCTATGTAATTTTGTATATTTGTGATCCTGTAAGCTTTTTATATTTGATATTCCATTTCATTCTTCAGGTTTGGGAAATTTTCTGATATTATTTCATTGAAAATATAGTGCACTCTACTGTTCACAGTTGTGATTTGCAGGCATCTGCTCTCCTACACTGGGGGTTTATTGAAGCAGTGCTGTCTAAGCACTTGGCAAATGTCTGTAACTGTTTTAATCAACTTTTTTTTTAATCACTGTGACCAAAAGAACTGACAAGAAAATGTAGAAGAGGAAAAGTTTATTTTGGCTCATAGTTTCAGAAGTTTCACTCCATAGATGTCCAATTCTATATAGCTCTGGGCCCAAGGTGAGGCATAACATCATGACAGAAGGGCATGGTGAAGCTCAGAACATGACAACAAGAAATAAGAGAGTACTGCTCACCCGGGACAAAATATAAAGCCACGTCCCCTGCTGTTTTCCTCTGCCACACACATTGGCCTCAGTTACCTACCTCCTCCAGTCACATTCTACCTGACTAAGTTACTGCCTAGTTAATACATGTTAGTGGATCAATCCACTGATTAAGTTAAGGCTCTGAAAACCTAATCATTTCACCTGTGAGCAGATATTAAAGGAATCACCTCATATCTACACCCATAACAACAACTGTGGGGCCTGTGAGTACAGGTTCTCTGTGGGACATTGGTGGCATAGAATCTTCCACCCAGGCTAATGTAGATCACTTGGGTACTATCACTGTATCTGGAATAATCAGTTGGTCCACTTGAACATGAGCTCTTATTGCCCACCATTGTGAATTGTGGGCACTCATTTCCTTCTACTGGGACTTCTCCAGGGTGGTGTTGTCTAAGTACCTGATGATTATCTGCAATTTGGGGGCCTGCAGGTACAGGTTCTCTATGAGCCATCTGTGGCACAGCAACATTCATCCTGGTTGGTGCAGCTCACCATGGTTTATCCATCACTGTGATGGGGTTATACAGACTACCACTGAGTTTTCAAAGGAAAGACTGGGAGGCCAGACAGCATGTTGCATGGTGAGAGTCCCTACAAGCATACCCAAACAGAAAAATGCACAGAGCTGTGGAAATGAAGCCAAAGCTGAAATGGAAACTTCAGGAAAATATAGAAGCCAGTAATATGCTAATGCTTATCAGGGAAAGCTAAAGCTTGAGCAAAACCTTCCCAAGATAGCAACCATGTGAGCTACAACCAGCAAAGATATGGGGGTGGGACCAACAAGCCTTTGAGATCACACATGCCACTTCCAGTGTGCCTCAGATACTGAACATGGAGTTTTAGTATTTAACATTTGCCCTGCTATGTTTTGGTTGGGCATTGGTCCAATCCTAATTATCCAATTATCTTCTGGAATAGTAATAAATGCTAGTGCCTGTCCCACCAGTATATCTTTAAATTGTATAATTTTCTTTTTTAATTTTATATGAGCTCACACCTCCAGTTGGCTTGAATCTCAGAGAATAACTTGGAAGAGGTAGGTCATTGGGGTATATATTTTGTTAAGCGGATTTCTCTCTCTGTCTCTCTCTGTTTCCTGCTGCCATGTCCCCTGCTGTTTTCCTCTGCCATACACATTGGCCATAATGTTCTGCCTCACCTCAGGTCCTGAGGAATGGAGTCAGCCATCTTTGGACCTCTCAAACCATGAGCCCCAAATAAATTTTTCCTCCTCTAAAATTCTTCTTGTCTGGTCTCTTCATCACATCAGTGAAAAAGCTGACTAAAATACTGGATAATGAATAAGTAGCAGTGCTCTGCAGATTCTCCCACCATAATGTATGGCCTCACCATTGATTGGAAAGCAATAAGGCCAATTGACCATGAACTGAAACCTCCCAAACTGGGAGCTAAAGTACACGTTTTCTCTTTATAAGTTGATTATTTCAGATATTTGCTATAGTAATAGAAAACTGACTAACATATCTCTTCCATACAGATGAGGAAATTGAGGCTTTCTGCATCTCCCTCAAGCTTACACAGCAACCATTGTAATTTCTATGAGCCCTAGTTAATTAGCACTTTTTAAAATAGGAGATTACAGCTATTTAAAGGATCCTGAATTCATTTTTAATCCTAACTGGATTTTATTTTTATTTTTTTTATTTTTTTATATTTTTTACTGGTTGTTCAAATCATTACAAAGCTCATGATATATCATCTTTCATACATTTACTCAATTGGGTTATGAACTCCCATTTTTACCCCAAATACAAATTGCAGAATCACATGGGTTACACACTCATATTTTTACATAATGGCATATTAGTGACTGTTGTATTCTGCTACCTTTCCTATCCCCTACTATCCCCCCTCCCCCCACCCATCTTCCCTCTCTACCTCATCTGCTGTTGTTCAATTCTCTCCCTGTTTCCCCGCCCCGTTTCCCCTCACATCCTCTTCTATGTAATTTTGTGTAACATTGAGGGTCTCCTACCATTTCCATATGCTTTCCCTTCTCTCTCTCCCTTTCTCTCCCCCGACTCGTCTTTGTTTAATGTTAATCTTTTCCTCATGCTCTTCCTCCCTATTCTGTTCTTAGTTGCTCTCTTTATATCAAAGAAGACATTTGGCATTTGTTTTTTAAGGATTGGCTAGCTTCACTTAGCATAATCTGCTCTAATGCCATCCATTTCCCTGCAAATTCTATGATTCTGTCATTTTTTATTGCTGCGTAGCACTCCATTGTGTATAGATGCCACATTTTTTTTTATCCATTCATCTATTGAAGGGCATCTAGGTTTGTTCCACAGTCTAGCTATTGTGAATTGTGCCGCTATGATCATTGATGTGGCAGTATCTCTATAGTATGCTCTTTTAAGATCCTCAGGGAATAGTCTGAGGAGGGTGACAATCTTACTGGAGTGAGATGGTATCTTAGGGTGGTTTTGATTTGCATTTCTCTGACTGCTAGAGAAGGTGAGCATTTTTTCATGTACTTGTTGATTGATTGTATGTCCTCCTCTGTGAAGTGTCTGTTCAGGTCCTTGGCCCATTTGTTGATTGGGTTATTTGTTATCTTATTGTTTAATTTTTTGAGTTCTTTGTATATTCTGGATATTAGGGCTCTATCTGAAGTGTGAGGGATAAAAATTTGTTCCCAGGATGTAGGCTCTCTATTTACCTCTCTTATTGTTTCTTTTGCTGAGAAAAAACCTTTTAGTTTAAGTAAGTCCCATTTATTTATTCTTGTTATTAACTCTTGGGCTATGGGCGTCCTATTAAGGAATTTGGAGCCAGACCCCACAGTATGTAGATCATAACCAACTTTTTCTTCTATCAGACACAGTGTCTCTGATTTGATATCTAGCTCCTTGATCCATTTTGAGTTAACTTTTGTGCATGGCGAGAGAAAGGGATTCAGTTTTATTTTGTTGCATATGGGTTTCCAATTTTCCCAGCACCATTTGTTGAAGATGCTATCCTTCCTCCATTGCATGCTTTTAGCCCCTTTATCAAATATAAGAAAGTTGTAATTTTGTGGATTGGTGTCTGTGTACTCTATTCTGTACCATTGGTCCACCCGCCTGTTTTGGTACCAGTACCATGCTGTTTTTGTTACTATTGCTCTGTAGTATAGTTTGAGGTCTGGTATTGCTATACCACCTGATTCACACTTCATGCTTAGAATTCCTTTTGCTATTCTGGGTCTTTTGTTTTTCCATATGAATTTCATGATTGCTTTATCTATTTCTACAAGAAATGCCATTGGGATTTTAATTGTCATCACATTAAACCTGTAGAGAACTTTGAGTAGTATCACCATTTTGATGATGTTAGTTCTGCCTATCCATGAACAGGGTACATTTTTCCATCTTCTAAGATCTTCTTCTATCTAAACTAACAGCAGGAGGTATCTCAGTAAAGGGGGAGGAAAATAACCAAAAAGTAAAAACTAGCCAAACTAAAATAAATAAATAAATAAACATGACTGGAAGTACAAACCATATTTCAATTGTAACCTTAAATGTTAGTGGCCTAAACTCACCAATCAAGAGACATAGGCTAGTAACCTGGATCAAAAAAACAAATCCAACAATATGCTGCCTTCAGGAGACTCAAAAGACATACACAGGCTGAAGGTGAAAGGTTGGGAAAAATCATACCACTCACATGGCCCTCGGAAGCAAGCAGGAGTGGCCATACTCATATCGAATAAAATCAACTTCAAACCTAAGTTAATCAAAAGGGATGAAGAAGGACACTATATACTGTTAAAAGGAGCCATCCACCAACAAGACATAACAATTATCAATTTGTATGCACCAAATAATGGAGCTGCAATGTTCATAAAACAAACTCTCCTCAAGTTCAAGAGTCAAATAGACTACAACACAATAATTATGGGTGACTTCAACACACCACTCTCACCATTAGACAGATCCTCTAGACAAAAGCTGAATAAAGAAACTATTGAACTCAATAACACAATCAATAACCTAGACTTAACTGACATATATAGAATATATCAACCATCATCAAGTGGATACACGTTCTTCTCAGCAGCACATGGATCCTACTCAAAGATAGACCATATATTATGCTATAGGGCAACTCTTAGTAAATATAAAGGCATGGAGATAATACCATGCACCATATCTGATCATAATGGAATGAAACTAACTGGATTTTAGAACAGAATATAAAATATCAAAGTATATCAACATAGAGTACCTTTGTGTGAAAATTTGTTTGTTATAAATATGGGGGTGTGTAAGTAAAATTTTTTACAAAGTAAAATGTTTTATTCTTGGCCATTCATCTTCTGCCTAGGATTCCTTATGCTACATCAGGTACTGGGGCACAAAGTTGGTACATGGAGTGCTAGGACCCAGATGTGGCATTGACACTGGCAAGGGAAAAACTGAAAGATGATATCCAGCCTGCGTTTCACTTACCAAGTTGTGTGCTCTTTTTCGGGGATGAGTATACCCTAAAGTGCAATTTTCTGATCTTTCAATATTGCTGGTATTCTAAGCTTCATAAAGGTATATGGCTGATGGCATTCCAGCTGACTTAAGAGAGGGAACATGAGTAAATTGAGGAGGTATTAAATACACACTGACCCCATCCCCCAGCCAGCTCCATGCAGTCCACTGGAAGAGGTTAAAACTAGAATTGCAGGTTTGGGAGTCCACAGCCCACATCAGAAATGTTGCAGGTTGCCATAAAAGAGTATCAGCCACACATAATGTCATTGTCCCATACACTTTGCTTTCTTCCCTCTGTTCTTAGTTCTTTTTAAACATTTATTATATTTTTAGGTAGAGATAGACAAAACACAATGTCTTTATTTTTATGTGGTGCTGAGGATCGAACCCGGGTCCCGCCCGTGCTAGGGGAGCACTCTACTGCTGAAACACAATCCCAGCCCAATGTTCTTAGTTTTGACAATGAAATTCATTCTTATTTTCAGCCTAGCCCCTTCTATTTGATATTTCTTTGCTTGGGTATTGCTATTTATAATGTTAAAGATATTTACCAATATTACTTTGGCTTTATAATTGTACATGCAACCTATAAAATTTGCTGTTTAAAAAATATTTTCAGTGTTCAATAAAGCTTTCCAAAAGAAAAGAAGACAGTTATCTTTTCTTCCTCCTCAAGACTCTTTTTTTTAAAAGAAGATATTTTGAAGAAGAGGAGCATTTTTGTAATGTTTATTTTTCAGTTTTAGGTGGACACAATATCTTTATTTTTATTTTTATGTGGTGCCAAGAATCAAACCCAGTGCCTCACGCACGCTAGATGAGCACACTATACTTGAGCCACATCCCCAGCCCCGAGAAGAGGAGCATTTTAAAAAATATTCTTTTAGTTGTTGATAGACCTTTATTTTATTTATTTATATGTGGTGCTGAGAATTGAACCCAGTGCTTCACACATGCTAGGCAAGTGCACTACTGCTGAGCCATAGCCCCAGCCCCTCCTGAAGACTCTTGTTTGAGCATGTATGGTGGGTAGGATTGTTCTGTGAAGTGTTTCAGAGAGGGAGATAAAGATTTGTTTGTTTGTTTTTCTGTGCCACCCTATGAATTTAATGCATGTTGTAGTAAAAGAAGGTGCACTGTTATGCAGACGTCTTACAGTTCTTCTATGGGCATAGGGTTTTCTTCTGTTTTATTCATTCATGACTTGCACTTGTTTTCATTATAATGTTTTGTAGATTACCATTATAAACATATGCTTTGTGGACTCTTAACAAAACTTCTAAACATTCTTTTTATTTTATATTTTTATTTGTTTTTTTAGTTATACATGACAGGAGAATATATTTTGAAATATTATACATACATGGAGTACAACCTCCCATTCTTCTGGTTGTACATGATGTGGAATTACACTGATCATGTGTTCTAATAAGAACAGAGGAGAGTAATGTCTGATACATTCTACTATATTTCCTATTCCCATTACCTCCATTCCCTTCATTTCCTTTTGTCTAATCCAAAGTACATCTATTCTTCCCTACCCTACCTCCCTTATTTTGAGTTAGCATCTGCATTTCAGAGAGAACATTCAACCTTTACTTTTTGGGGATGGTCTGTTTCACTTATCATGATATATCATGATATTATCCAGTTCCATTCATGTGTGTGTGTGTGTGTGTGTGTTTGTGTGTGTGTGTGTGTAATGTGAATTTATTTGTGTCTATGAATATTTCTGTGTGTCATTTAGAGTGTGCCTCTATATCCATACATTTGTTCCTGGAATTACAATACCGCCTTGAGTATCTGTGTGCATATATGTTTAGGTCATGTCACTTATATTGCTGCATTGTATATCTATGTGTACATATGTTTAATTGAATACGTCTTTGTATTGGGCTTCATGTATTTTTATGTTTGCCTAAAAGTAATTGCATGTGGGATATATCTTTATCTGTGGGTAACCTCACCAATCTCACTAGGAGGGGAACAAGAGGATATCATTCCACTAGATCTAGTTCTTCATCTGCAGTAACTTCCTGACTGGCATTCCTGATTTCATCATTGCCCCTTACAGTCTGTTCTGAGAACAGTTTGAGTCCAATATTGTCCAACCCAACTCCTTTGCTTAAATCCCTCCAGTGATTACCATCTCCTTCAGGATAAATACAAAATAAAAGCATAATTTCTCAATGTGTGTTACATATACACACAAGGCACATTCCCATCTCTTTTTTAAAATATTTTTTAGTTGCAATTGGGCACAATATCTTTATTTTATTTATTTGTTTATATGTGGTGCTGAAGATCGTACCCAGGGCCTCACACATGCTAGGCAAGTGCTCTACTACTGAGCCACAACCTCAGCCCCCTACATTCCCATCTTGAGGTTTTTGCATTTGCTGTTCTGATAGGAATACTTTTACACCACCCATCTGCATGACTCTCTCCCTCACTTCCTTCATGTGTCTCTTTACCTTCTTGGAGAACACATTTCTGACTTCCCTGTCTAAAATATCACCTCTCAATCACTCTGTTTGTTCATCAAGCTCTACTTTTATTCACAGTACTATATTACTATGCTGCTAATATATATGAACTTATTTGTCAATTCCCCCATAATGTAGGCACAAAAAGGCAAGAATATTTTCTATTAGGTTTTTTGCTGCTTTACTAGCACCTGGAACAGATGTCTGGCATATACACCAAGTACTCACTAAATATTTGTTGACTGATTTAAATGGATAAAAGATAAAGTAACAATCAGAATGAAATGCAACTGTGAAACAGGGATAATAACACTTCCCCTACTGGCCTGCAAGTATACATGAAATGTAATGCTTTATTCCCACCACAGTCTGTAAACCATTGTAGGAATTTAATAATATTTTAAGGAAAAACTCTAAAAAGCCAAACTTCATTTGCTGTTGGTAGTGTCCTCTGGAGAGCAGGGAGAGCTCCGAGGTGAGTATGTGGTAGGGGAGCTGAAGATGCCCTTAATCCATAAGTGTGGGCAGAGAAAGGTGGTCTAGGAACAATTTGGGAATATCTGAGCCTCAGCCATAGCACCTTAGGTTCCATGTGGTAAGGCAGAATCTCTCTGTACCTCTTTTCTCTTCACTACCTCCCAGCAATGTCTCCAGACCTCCAAGAATGAAGCTTGCAGCAACTGCTTCTGATACAACACTTCTCTCTCTCAATCTCCCCTGTTCCCCGCCCCCATCCCCACTTCCATAACTCCACTTGTTTCTGCTTTGGGTGTAGCAGTAAGATTCAACTGGGATAGCAATCAGAAGCCACATTTAATGAATTTCTGTTCAGTCTCTGCCTTATTTCCCTTGGACCCACAGTCATACTTCCAGAGGACTCTGAGGTGAGATGGAGCTCATCTGTCTTTTCTGATTGATTTAAAGAGTGATTATAAGGAAATCTTCAGTTACTGCTGTTCAGACTTCAGACAGGACCAGGGCAGGGATTTTCTCCAGAGCCTGTTACCTTTATTTCCTTGGCTCCTCAGAGCATGTGGCTACTGCCCTTCAGTTCTACCATTATTTGCCTCCCCTCTCTTTATGAATTTTTATTTATTGAGATATAATTTATCTATCGTATATTTAATTCTTTAATGCATAAAATTCAATGGCTCTTGGTATATTCATAGTTATGAAACAATAATTGCATATATAATTGTAAAAAGTGCCAGTGCTAAAGAAAAACCAGTACACATTAGAAGTTGCTCCTATTTCTTCAGCCTTACATCCCCTTCCAACTGTTAATCTACTTGCTGCCTTTATGGATTTGTCTATTCTGGAAATGTTATATAAATGGAATATGTTAGTTGGCTTCCCATCACTGTAACAAATACCTGAGATAATCAACTTATAAAGAGAAAAGGTTTATTTTGGCTCATTTTTTTAAGGTTTCATATCATGATTGATGGACCTTTAGCTTTGGAGCCTGTGATGAATCAGGGTATCATGGCAGGACATGCATGGCAGAACAAGATACTCACCCTATGGCCAGGAAGGATAACATAGGAAGAGGAAGGGACTGGGGTGCACCTATCCCCTTTAAGGGAATTCCTCTAATACCCTGAATGTCTACACAACCTTTCAATGCCAACACATGGGCCTTTGGGGAACATTTGGAAACCAAATCATAGCATGAAATCATAAAATACATTGCCTTTTGTGACCTTTTTCAACTTAGTCTAATGTTTTCAAGGTTTGTCTATGTTTTACTTCAGTCCTCCTATTGCTAAATAATATTCCATAAAATAACTGTTACATGGAATTATATAGATATTATTATAAGGAATGATATGGGTAGTATTCCATTTTGTGGAAGGGAATTTTACTTATGTTTTTATCATTTGGTGGATATTTTGGCTTGTTGGTTTTTGTGCACTATTATGAATAGTTTTTGTGTAGACACGTATTTTCATTCCTTTTGGGTATACCTAGGAGTGGAATTTCTGGATCAAATGGATAAACTCTATGCTTAACGTCTTGTGAAACTGCCAAAACATTTTATAAAATATTTATATTCCTGCCTGATATGTATTGACCATTTTATCATTATAAAATATATTTTTATCTCTTTCTAGAAATTTGACCATTTCATCTATGTTATCTAATTTTGTAAGGAAGATAGTACTATCTTTCATTCCTGATTTTAGTAATATGGCTCTTCTCTCTTATCTTCATTACTATAGTTAAGGTTTGCCAGTTTTGCTGATCTTTTTAAAGAGCAAATATTTATTTGGTTTAATTGACTTTATTATTTTTTTATTCCCTATCTCATTGATTTATGCTCAAATCCTTATTTTTCCTTCTTTTCCTATTCTGGGTTTATTTCAGTCTTCATTTTCTAGCTTTTATGGTGGAAGAGTCAGTTGCTGATCTAAGACCATTCTTTTTAAATATATATTATATATATTTGATATAATATAATATATTTGATATAATATAATATATCAGTATATTTATATTTATCATTCTAAGCGTGGCTTCACTGCATCCCATGTTTTGATGTGTTATGATTTTATTTTCATTCATCTTAAACTATTTTTTCTAACTTGTGATTTATAGGCTATTCAGAGGCATATTGTTTAATTTCATCATAATGATGATTTGTAGTGATTTCATGTCTTCTATTTCTTTATTGATATTCCGCCTAGAGGTTCCACTCGTTATTAAAAGTAGAGTATTGAAATCTCTAGCTATTGAATTGTCTATTTCTCCTCTCAATTCTGTTAGATTTTGTCTCATGTATTTTGAGGCTAATTTCATGATGTATACATATTTTATAATGATAATATGTTCTTGATGGATTGACCATTTTATCATTATAAAATATATTTTTATCTCTGATAACATTTTTTGCCACAGTGCCTATTTGTTTCATATTATTACAGGCACTTAAGCTCCTTTCTGGTCACTTTTTGCATGGTATATATTTTTCATACTCTTGCTTATACTTTGATTGTGTTTTTGAAATTAAAATGTGTTTCTCATAGACAGAATATTATTGAATTATGTTTGTATCCATACATTTTGGTTAGAGGTTTTAGTATATTTACATTTACTAAAAGTACTCAAGATTTATGCCTGCCATTTTTCTATTTGGTTTCTTTATGTCTTCTGCCATTTGTTGTTACTCTGTGTCTCTTTTCCTGCCTTTTTATGTTAGATATTTTCAAGTGTATTATTTTAATCACTTTTGTTTCTCTTACTTTATTTAGAGTCATTTTATTAGCCTTTCCTGTGAAGACTGAATTAATACTTCAATTTACAACAATCCAAATCAGATTAATGCCATTTCATTTCAATAGTCCACAAATACTTAGCTTCAATATCTCACTGTTTTCTCACTTGTTTGTGCTGTTATTTTCATATATATCTTATAAATTATATGCCTATCAAAAATTTTGCAATTATTGCTTTATATAGTTGTGTTTTATATTATATTGAAGAAAAATATTACAAAGAAAAAGTCCATTTCAATTGCCTTTATATGTACTTATTTTTGGTACTGGGAATTGAACCTGGATGTGCTTTACCCAGCTGAGCTACATCCCCAGCCTTTTTAAAATTATTATTATTTTTTATTTTGAGGCAAGTTCTCACTTAGTTGCTGAGGCTGACCTTGAGAGATTATAGATGTGCACCACCATGTCTGGTGCTCTATGTACTCATATAGTTACATTTATTGGAGTTCCTTTTTCCTTCATGTGTATTAGAATTTTCAGTGTCCTTTGATTTCAGCCTAAAGAATTCCATTTACTATTCTTGTATGACAAGTCTGCTTATGGCAAATTGTCTTGGAGTTTTTAAAATATGGGAATTTTAGTAATTTTTCTTTTGCTTTAAAGAATATTTTTCTGTATATAGAATTCATGGCTGGCATACAGTTTCTTCCAGTCTTTTGAATAAGTCATTCCATAGTCTTCTTTTCTCAATGGTTTCCGATGAAAAAAATCAACTTCTAATTTTATTGAGGATCACTTTTATATGATGAACTGTTTCACTCTTGCTTTCAGTATACTTTTTCTGTCTTCATCTTTTGGTAGCTTTAATATGATTTGTCTACCTCTGATTCTTGGTGTTCATTCTTCTTGACCCCTTCTTAGATTTACACATTTTTTTCATCAAATTTGCAGTAAAATACTGAAAAAAGCCATTATTTCTTCACATGTGACTTCTGAACTTTTCTTCTTTCTCTATTTCTGGATCATTTCTTATAAATATATGTGTATGTTTGAGGATGTCCCACAGTTCTATCATGTTTTGTTTATTTTTATTTTTTAAATTTTAGATGGGCTGCATGCCTTTATTTTATTAGTTTATTTTTATGTGGTGCTAAGGATTGAACCCAGTGTCTTTCCCATGCTAGGCAAGCATTTTGCCAGTGATTTAAAACCCCAGCCCCAGCCCCAGCTCCTGTTTATTTTTCTTCATTCATTTTTCTTTCTGTTTCTCAGACTGTGTAACTGTGTGATTTCAGTTGTTCTGGAGTAAAGGTTTCCTATGGATGTTGTAAAAATTTACCACAAATTTGATGGCTTAACAACAGAATTTATATTTATATTTAATTTAGATTCTCACAGTCTGAAGGCCAGAAGTCTGAAATCATGGTGGTCACAGAGCTGGTCTATGGGAGAATCCATTTCTTGTCTCTGCTAGCATGTGATGGTTGCTGATATTTCTTGGCTTGATGCTGCAGTATTTCCATCTCTGCCTCCATCTTCACATTACCTTCTCTCTCTCTCTCTCTCTCTCTCTCTTTCTCTCTCTCTCTCTTTCACACACACACACACACACACACACACACACACACAGGAGAGAGAGAGAGAGAGAGAGAGAGAGAGAGAGAGAGATGAATGTGATGAATCTCCTTCTATCTCCTTCTTACAAAGACTATTGTGATGGCATTTAGGGCCCAGCAGGATAATCTCTTTAGATTGAGACTCTTAAATTAATTAAAGACCCATTATCAAAAAATGAAAGGAAAGAAGGAAGGAATGAAAAAAGAGAAAGAAACAGAGATTAGTACATAGACACATACTTGGGAGACATTAACACCCTTACATGCCTATTTTCAAGTTCAGTGATTCTTCTTCGTCCAACTAAAACCTGATATTGAACATCTTTATTGAATTTTTTTCAGTTATTATGCTTTTCAATTCCAGAATATCTATTTGATGCTTTTTAATTATTCTTTTTATTGAAATTCATATTTGTTGAGACATTATTCTCAGAATTCCCTTAATTCTTTAGATATTGTATCCTAAAATACTTTAAACATATTTATAACAGCTGATTTATAGTTTTTATTTTTTGTGTCCAATACCTGGGCTTCCATAGGGCAATTTATATTGATTTTGTTTCCTTGTGTATGGGCTGTACATTTTGTGTTTCTTTGCCTCTCATAATTTTAGGTGAAAACAGGATATTTACCAAAATATAATGTGGCAACTATGGAAATTCAACTTCCTATATCCCTCAGCACTTCTTGGTTTTTGCTCTTGATGATGATAATGATGATGATGATAAAATTGTTGATATTGTTCTTTGTTTATCAAGTTTCCTTGACTAATTATGTAAAATCTGCATTCAAGTCAAGAGAAGCCAGTGCAGTGTATTCTCAGTTAACTTAATACTCAGCTAATAATAGTATGTAGATTGTCTTTAATTACTTGAACAAATTAACCTGTCAGCCCTTGCTGAATGAATTGAGGGTGGATTTGGGAACACCTTCACCATTCTGGAAGAAAGTTGACTATTCAGTGTTACCTTTCACTTCCTGCTTATGCAGAGACTCATGATCAGCCATAGGCTTTATATTAGGAGTTTCTTAGGTGTTCATTAAGTATACACAAATACCTGAACATATGCATAGTTTTCTAGATTCCCAGTAATATGTTGGAGTATTACAAAACTCACTATGAGCATCTCATTACACATATTTTCTGGAATACTTAGACTAACCTTTCATTTGACCCAGCTAGCCAGGCACAGTGTTCCCTACCTATAATCCTAGTGCTTCAGAAAGTTGAGGCGGAAGAATCAAAAGTTTGAGGCCTGCCTGGAAAATTTAGGTAGACCTTGTCTCTCAATGAAATAAAAATTTCTTGGGATGTGGCTCAGTGATAAACCCTGGTTTTAATCTACAGTACCAAAAAGCAAAAATCTTTTGACTCAACTTGTATCACTGCCTTGGGTAGCTGCAATGTTAAAACAATTGTCACTAAAAGACTTCAATGAATGCTTTGAGGATAATTTTGTCTACTGAGCCTAAACTCTAAAGCAGGGCCAATAATCACAAGCCCTGTGGATAGAGCTTTTCTTGGAAACTTTCTGGCAGATCAATTTTCTAAGACTGGGCATTCCCAACCCAGTCTTTATATTGCTTACTTTCATAGCATCCATGGATGAAAAACTATTTGCTTTCAAGACTGCATGGAGACCATGATGTGACTTACATGCTCTGGCAAATGGAGAGGTCTGATCAAATAAGAATGTTAGAATGCTTTTTTCTTATAGTACCTTAATCCACAGAAGAGTGTGTAGAACATTGCCAAGAATTGATTTTTATTAACCCTAAAATACGATCAACTACCTGGACTATTCAATTAAGACCAACTGCAACAAAGAAAGGGCCAGAGTTACACATGATAGTTATATGAACAAGAGCACTCACCCAACAATTCTGATGTGTTCACAGAAATGTAACATCTCATTGAATATGCAAACTAATCCTTCTCTCCTCTACCAAGTCCACTGACCAGTCCATAAGAACTTTGATCTAGGGCTGGGGTTGTGGCTCAGTGGTAGAGCACTCGCTTAGCATGTGCAAGGCTCTGGATTCAGTTCCCAACACCACATAAAAATAAATAAATAAATAAAACAAAGATATTAGTTAAAAAAAACTATAAAAAAACTTTGAACTATATGTGCTATGTGAGTGAAATTGGGGGGATGAAATGTTCTTTTGGTAAATATGAAATATTGTTTCCATGAGAAATTCAACATATAATTTCTTTGTTGCCATTTGGCAAAATGAAATATAAAATTTAATTTTTATTTGGTAAAATGGATGATGAAGGTGGTAGAAGCCAAGGGCAGAAGTATCTGTCTTCAAATATGGAAGACTGCCACATAGGAGAGTGTGTTCATGGTTTATATATAGATTAAGGTGGTAGAATAAAGAGGACTCAGAACAAGATACCAAAAAATTTCACTTTAGATTAAGAATATAGTTTTCTCCCACACTGATGTACCCACATTGCAATGTGGTGTAGCAAGGAATGAAACTTCCTTGGCTGCTGCATAAGGGTTGTGTGTAGGTTTTCAGAGAAAGATAAGACAATTGTTCTGAATTCAAGATTCTGTGCTACTATGTTCACTGAGCACCTAACAACATCTACAGGTATATTTTCCTTTTCCATTAAAGTTTTAAATTTGCTTCCAGGAGACTATTTTGGAATAAATGTGAAATAGAGACATAAATAAACCTTGATCATTGCTCAGAGACCATTTTCTATTTCTAGTGTTATTTCATCGAGATTCTTTTGACTTGGGCACCCAGTCTAGTTGAAGCCTCATGTGCCCACCTGCAGGCCCAAGCCCATTCTCAGGTCTGAGCCTGTCCTCACCAGGGTAGTAACTCACTCAAAAGTTTCTACATATTAAGGAATAAAACTTGTAATTAAGATGTATTGCCAAGCAGAGTGCTGCCGTGGGCAGTAGTGAATAATAGCCAACATTAATTAAGCACCTACCTCAGGTCACACATTTTTTCTAAGAATCTTAAATGGATTCCTCACAACACTATTTTCACATTTTACAAAAGAAGAAAATGATGCTTAAGAGAAATTATTGGCTTACTCAAGGTCACACAACCAATAAGTAGAAGGTCCAAAATTCAAACTCAGATCAACCTAACTACAAATTGCCTTTATCCCCATACTTATGCTACCTTAACACATGCAACTCAAAGCACCTACATGGCCTCTAGGTGGCACCACTCCTCTTCACTGAGGTAACAGCAAAGTTTGGTGACTGGTCTCTAGTCTGAGCAATGCTAAAATCTAGATGATGTTGGGGAACTATGAATTTTAAGCTTTTTCAGGCAACACAAAGCTGAGAGATTTTTCAACAACACTTTGCTGCCCAAAAGAGCAACAGCAGTTGTCTTTGATTTGAGTTTCTTCTGGCAGTATTAAGGAAGGGCAAGACACAAGGAAAGCCAATGGTATTGCTAATCTAAATGTTGAAACAATAGAATAAGAGGTTCAAGCTTTGGAAAGAAGGCAGGACAAGGTGAATGGACTAGGAGAGGGTCCCAGGCTGAGACTTCTGTGAGATCTAGGGGTAGGTTGGCAGAAGGGACTGAGAAAGAAAAGAGGAAAACTAGGAAACATGGTAGAAGTGTTGCAGAAAGACAAAGCTGGAACATGAACTATGACTAAAATTCATAATCCACCAACATCATCTAGGTTTTTAGCATTGCCCAGTTAGTCTCTAGTCACCTTACTTTCCTGTTACCTCAGTGAAGAGGAGTGGTGCCACCTAGAGGTCATGTAGGTGCTTTGAGTTGCATGTGTTAAGGTAGCATAAATATGGGGATAAGGGCAATCTGCAGTTAGGTTGATCTGAGTTTGAATAAGATTTTAGAGGTAGAGCCCTTTGAGCTTTGGACAGATATGGGTATTGTGGGTTGAGATGGAGTAGAAATGAAAGTTGAACAGGCTTTAATTTGAAAATGGAGGGAACAATTAGGCCTTAGCAGTGATGACTATCCTATTCCTGGGAGTTGTTAATTCTCGAACTTCCTTGGTCGGGTTGGATATTTCAAAAAAAATAACTGACTGGTGTGTGGATCTTTTACATACCATGGCATATAGCAACAATTGCCAGAGGCTTCTGTTGCTCATGTGGATATGTTGGGGACAGGGCCACTTGGGGATGCCTCAGAGATGAGGGACTCAATAAGAAAACATCTGGCTGTTTAGAAGAATCAGAAGACATAGGACATTAGGAACCTGATATAAGTTGGAACTCAGGAAGAGACCTTGGTTCTACCCCTTCCTCTGTTACCTCATGCAAGTCCCTTTTCCTTCTGGGTTCAATATTCCCATTAAAAAAAGGACAAGTAGGATGAAATGCCTCTAAGTATCTTTCTATCTCTAAATTCTTAGGCTCAAATATAACAGAGTCAGTTGTGTAATAAACCTGTTCTAATGTCTGATAAATTATTAAAGAGACTTGATGAGATAATGCAAGAATTCCTGAATTACTTTTGAAGCTTTAAGCTTACAAAGAACAATAAATTAATTTCTTCATATTAAAGATGGTCAAATTGTTGGCTAACATAATACAGGCTTCCAAGATCCCCATGCTGGTTGAGCATCTTAATATTCTGATTCCCATACAAAACCAAATTTGTTTTTCCTACTTCTCATTCTCCTCCAAGCCTGAACTTCAGCAAAAGAATGATGAGTGTGTCTAAATTGGCATTTATAAGATAGATTAAATAAATGCATCACGAATCCTCATCAATCTTCAAGTAATTACCCTTAATATGGCATTCTAGCATAGCCTTAGATCCCAACCCCACTCATCACCTCCCCCATGCTGATGCTGATCATGATTCATCTGCAGAATGCTTTTCAAATAGGAATTTAGATAGTTTCCAGAGCTAAGTGCTGGTGTACATGGGGAGATGTTTTAAGGCATGACTCGGAATTAACCTACATGTATACCAGCTTCTATACCCCTGCCAATAATTGCCAAAACATAGAGTCAGAGAGGAGAAGGATTGAGAGCCATAGGTCATTTCCATCCAAAACTGTACCACTGTTTGGCTGTTGCAGTGCTTGGCATGATGTGATTGGGAGGCAGGGCAAGGAAAGGTGAAAGGAACACGTGTTTTATTGCCCTTCCTCAAAAGGTAGGATCAAGGCTGGCTTCCTCAGTCTAGAAAACTATGGCCAAAATTGCATTCTAAGATGCTGCAACCTCTAGAACATAGAGAACTGAAGCATCAGATCAGGATGAGAACTGGGTTCCCATCACTGATTCAATTATCCCCAACCCTAAGGCACAGAAAGAAAAAGAGGTAGGATCAAGCTGGGTGTAGTGACACATGTAGTGGGTGTAGTGGACACAATATCTTTATTTTACATTTATGTGGTTCTGAGGATCGAACCGAGTGCCTCACACATGCCAGGCCAACACTCCACCACTGAGCCACAATCCCAGCCCTGAAAATGATTTTTTAAAAGAAATAAGTATTGGGATAGCCTAGGGGCTTGTAATAAATAGCCTTGATGAATGTGTCCACCTTTCAAAATGGAGTACTCCTATCTCCAACCTATACATGCCCTTCTCTGATAAGGTCTAGCCCTTGGCCTTCTTGAATTTGTTGGTGAAGGGATGTAATATATTCTTAAGTGTTGTAGAGATGAAAAGTGGCTTTTCACAGGCTTTCATTTGGCTCATAATTCTTTACTGCACCAGACATTGGATCTGTCTGTGGTGTTGGTGAAAGTCCAGACCACTTCCATTCTGCTTTCCAGTTCTCCATTTCTGTTTGATTTGGGTGAACACAGGGCTAAAAGTTGAGGACGAGCTCTAGGCAGCCAGATAGAGCAGCTAGCTATAAATGGCAGATAAATGAATCTTCCTAGACAGTGGCAGCTGGAAACACTTTGTTTCTTTCGTAATTGTTTTCCAGTGTTTTACAGAGGTATGGCTCATAAAAATGGGCTCTATAGGGAGACTATCTTCCCCAATACCTGTGTACTGAGTTTTGCACTATTCCTCTGTAAACTCCAATGAGTCTTTTTAAAAAAAATATTTATTCTTACGTTTTAGGTGGACACAATATCTTTATTTGACATTTATGTGGTGCTGAGGATGGAACCCAGTGCCTCATGCATGCTAGGGGAGCACTCTACCACTGAGCCACAACTCCACCCCCACTCCAATGAGTTTTATATGAATTTTTAAAGGTTTTTGACTCAAACAACTTCTATCAGGCTGATAGTAGTATGCTATGGGGTAGGGTAGCAGCAGAGGTAAATGTTATCAGGGAAGAATGAAGAACAGTGGCCAATTATGTGCATGGGTCCAGCATTAATAAGGTAGATAGACCAAGCTTATTGTCAGTAACACGTTTAGCAGCTGAAGTTCTCTCTTTCTAGGCCATGACTATTCCTCGGTTGTGGTTGATAGACTAGAAACATATAGAGGCAGAAGGAAATGAGCAGTAATTTGTATTATAACATCATTGCTAAATCCTATTGTGAACTTCAGAAGAACTTAAGCTCTGTTGTGAAGTTTATGATAATTCTGTCCAGAAGCACTTCCGCATTGAAAATCAGATGATAGCTTTTTGTGGGAGGCTGGTTTTGCACTCAAGTTTTGCTGTCTGATTTCTTAGATTTTAGTCTCAACTGTGCAACTTACTGCATGACCTTGGACAAGAAACTCAATCACTTGGTGATTCCATTTTCTGTAAAATGGGAATAATAACACTACATTTTTGGAATGCTATGAGGGTTAAAATGAATATTATGTGAAGCACATAGTTCAGTGCTTTAACTGCTCACTCAATAAGAAAAGCTGTGATATTTTATCTCATGCAGATCTGTGTTTACCCCCAATAGGTGTAACAGAGGGAAACATACTGGAAAGCATCAGACCAAATTCAGGAATATCAAAAATTTCTAGCAATTCCTATTTTTAAGTAGATGTAATTTTTTTAACTAACAAAGTAACATTAGGCAGAAGGAGTGTACCTCCCTGTGCACTTCTCTCTTGGAGATACGTAAGCAGCCATTTGGGGACCCCCTGAGTTTGCTCTTCAGTTCGCCTAGTTGTTTCTAACTATGACATTTATACCTTGCCTTTTTTTTTTTTTTTTAATAAACATAAGTACCTGCCTGCTGTGAAGTTAGTTCTTCTTCTTTCTGAATGGAACCTAGACGCCTCCTGGTGGGCAGTGTGGTTAAGTGATCAATGTCTTGCTTGAGTCAGAGTTACCAATGGGACCTGGAGACCAGCAGCGATGTTTCAGTGCCTTTAGTGATGGTGGAGCTGTTTAGGATTTCAGGCATAAAGAGCCAGGACTATAGTGAAGTGTGGAAGAAAAAGGAGAAGTTATAACTGCCACTGCACTGGATGTGGAGAGTTCTGTGGGAAGAGGTCTGCAACAAGCACTCTTCTTCATCAACAAGGGAAACATCCGCCCAGATGGCAGAATGAGTGAGTCAGGGCCAGACCTCAAACTGCCTGTCTGGAGCCCCCAGTATGCTATGACATGGGTTAGAAACAATAGGTGGCAGCTACTCTTAACACTACCAGAAGAAATAAGAAAATTCACAGCACAGCTGGGTCCAAAAGTATAGTAAGATTATCCACCATTCCAGTTTGCCTAAAATTAAAGTGTTTCCCAATATGGAGGAATTTCCACTTTAAAACCAGGGCAGTCCTAGGAAAACTGGGGCAAGTTGGTCACTGTAAGTGGGAGTGCAGATTTATCACCCTATCTTCATTATTTACTCCCTGGTGCTCTGTCAATTCCACTGGGGTCAGTGAAAATTATGCTGATTATTTAAGAAGTCAGATTATAAAGTGTCTTACATGCTAGGGAGCAAACCAATGATGTTAGGCAGCAGAACAATATTACCATACATATATTTCATTCCCCAATATTTTGTTATGAACTATTATGAAATTACAATAAAATATAGCAAACTATATAGGTAACACCCATATGTCCCCACGGAGATGCTGCAATTAGCATTTTGCAGGATTTTTTAATCACATATCTGTCCTGTTACAGGGCATCAGTCTGCTGCAAAACTGAGGCTGCCACAGAGGCCTACCACTTCACAGTGATTCTTGTGATCATTCAAGAAAGTTTTCACACATCACACACTGTTTAGCAGTCAAGAGTTTATTGAAGGAATGGGAAAAGGGAAAAGGGGACACTCTCAAGGGATACAGTGGGTCCTCTGAGAGGAGAAGGGCAGTATGCCCCTCCTGAAATTTTAGGAGAGTCCCACCTAGGTCTACCTCTTGACTTTTTAAAAAAAATTATAGTTGTAGATGAACAGAATACCTTTATTTTATGTGTTTATGTGGTGTTAAAAGTCAAAGCCAGTACCTCACATGTGCTAGGCAAGTGCTATACCACTGAGCTACAGCCCTAGCCCCCCACCTTTGACTTTTGACTGACAGCTGGATGACATCAGACTTTCAAGTCCCCACTGAGCATGAAAACTCTAGGTCACTTTGGCCCATGTGTCCAGTTCTAATTGGAACGTGTTATTACATATTTTATGGTTAGGGGAAGCTATCCTTATATTCCTGAGTTCTGGGCTTTGGTCTGTGAAAGGGTCACAAAAGTCCACCACTACCCCATCCTTTCTTTCAAGATAACTTGTGTACTTTTTATTAATATTTCAGGCTTGCATTTATTCTCCAAATAAGTTAGTTTGCTGAGGAATGTAGTATATCCTATTGATTTAAGTCAGGCAAGACTGCAAGTAAATTGCTTTTTTGTATGTGAATTTTGAGGGGGGGTACTGGGGATTTAACCTAAGGATGCTTTACCAGAGTCACATCCACACCCCTTTTTAAACTTTTATTTTGAGACAGGGTCTCACTAATTTGCTTAGGACTTTGATAAGTTGCTGATACTGGCTTTGAATTTTGATCCTCTGCCTAAGCCTTCTGAGGCCCAGCTTAAAGAATTATTCATTTAAACTCATGTTCTCACTGCTTGTGTTTGTCTGTTCACTATTACTTCTATCCATCCATAAATCCACCTAAGAATTGATGCATTTCAAAATAAGTTGCACACAACTGTACATTCCATCCCTAAATACAGATATCATTAATATCAATATGTATATTAATATAAGCATTAATATTGTTTACAGGTTTTTCTTTTGAAAAAATTTACATACAATTCAATTTATAAATCTTAAGGGTATTAATCTCTAAATTTTGGCATTGGAATACACTCATTTAACCCAAATCCTATCAAGATATAGAACAGGGCTAGGGTTGTAGCTCAGTGGGAGAGTGCTTGCCTAGCACATGTAAAGCACTGGGTTTGATCCTCAGCACCACATAAAAATGAATAAATGAAATAAAGGTATATTTAAAAGAGAATTTTAAGAAAGGTACAGAGCACCAGCACTGTACAGAAAAGAGTTAACATGGTCAGTCTGACTTCATTCCTTTGATAGGACTGCTTAAAAATTGAGCCTTGGATGGCATCTAGGAATTTGAATTTTTGGAGGTTCCCATCATTCCGTGATGAGAATGGATCGCTCTGCCTAGATTGTTTGTGCAAATAATATGGTTTATGCTCATACTTACTTTTGTCTGAGGAGTATGACATTTAGGTACATGCTAGGCAATAGTGGCTACGTGACAAATTCCCAATTTAAAAAAAAATCCTCATACTGAGTCTCTAATAAGCTTCTGGTCAACAAGATTTTTATAGTGTTGTCATAGATCATTGCTGGGGAATTAATTGTGTCCCAATTGTGATTCTACTGAGAGAGAATTCTTGGGAGCTTACTCCTGGTCTCCTCTAGACTTCACCTTATTTACTTTCTATTTGCTGATTTTATCCTTTTCCTTTAACTGTAACAAATCATAATTACAATTATGACTGTATTCCTAGTTTTGTGAGCCTTTCTACAAATCACCTACTGTAGGGTGAATTCCCATGTTAACAGGTTAGAATTCCCAACACAAACACCTTGCCAAAATTTTTCCCATTGCCCTCGCCTTTTAATCCTCATTTCTCATCCTCCTGAAACAAATATTGTGCTAATTCATTCACCATATATTACTTTTGCCTCTTTCTATAATGTCATATAAATAGAATCATACAGTATGTACTCTTGTGTCTTGACTTCTTTCAGTCAGCATGTTTTCTGAGATTCATCCATGTTCTCTCAAGCATCAATAGTTTGTTCCTCTTTACTGATGAATAGTTTTCTAGGATACAAATAAGCCATATTTTCTTTATCCATTCTTCTATTGATGAGCACCTGAGCAGTTTCCAGATTGAGAATTTTATGAATAAAACTGCTATGAACATATAAATATTTTAATGGAAATGTGTAAAAACATATTTTTTACTTAAATATATATATCTAGAGGGGGGTCATACTACTGGGCTGTAGTGCTGGATCAAAGTGTAGATGACTATTTTATTTTAAAGGAAACTGTTATATCTTTTTACAAAGATTTAAAGATTTTACAGTGTATATTTGTTGCTCCATATTTCCACCAATATTTGGCAGCATCATTCATTTTATTTTTTCTAATTAGTTATACATGACAGCAAAATGCACTTCAATTCATAGAACACAAATGGAGCACAATTTCTCACTTCTCTGGTTGTACACAAAGTAGAGTCACACCATTTGTGCAATCATACGTGTACCTAGGGTAATGATGACATCTCAAGCCACCACCCTTTTATTATTTATCTTAATATTATTCATTCTAGTGGGTGTGTATTGGCTTGCATAGTCTAATTTTATTTACAAAAGTCAAATGTACTTATTAAAAATAAAAACAATTCAGGGATGGGGGTGTTAGCTTATTGGTAGAGCACTTGCCTCGAATGTACAAGGCCCTCATTTCCATTCCCCATACCACAAAAATTAATCAAATTAATAAAACCTAAACAATTTATAAGTTTAAAGTATAGTAAACATTTTTGCAGCTCCAATTTCTCCCACATACCACTTACCCAAATCCCACTGCCCACAGGGGGCCTCTGGGAGTAGTTGGCCATTCATTCCTCCAGGCCTTTCTTTGAAGGGAAGTTCCTGTCCCAGCATCAAGGGGCTCCCAGAGTTCTGTGGGGAATAACTGTCTCCATGTCTCAGCTAGGACTCAGCCTCCCTACCTACAATAGCTAATCCAGAAAACTTCTTTATGGGGAGACTCCTTGGGAGAAGTACTTTGGCTCCTAGCAATTGATTATATTGTAGAAGTCACAGTTCCCAATTAGCAAAAGTACTTCTGCCATAACTATCTCATTTAAACCTCAGAGAAAACAAGAACATCACTAAGGAACTAGGAATGAATTCTAGAATTGGCAAGCCTGCATTCCTCCTCCTTAATGCTACAGGCCAGAAATGCTCTAATCCATGACTGTAACTCTGTCCCTTGTTGAACTTAAAGAGGAAGACTTTAGGTCTCAGTCTGGAATAAGCCTTCTCAGTCATCCTAGGCATAGTATTTCTTCTTTCCTTTTCACCAGGAGCCTTTTTTCTCCCTCCTGAATTTTAACTGAATCTGTCCCTCTCACACCATCCCTAATGCAATGCCTTAGTTCAAGCACTTTTGCCTTTTGCCTTGTCTATTACAGTAGGCACTCAGAGGATCAATCTTCCTCAGGCTCTCCCTCATGTCAATTATCCACATTGTTATGAGAAAATCTTCTGAAATAAACCAAACTCTTTTATTTTACATGAGTACTGTGTGTTTTGTCTGATCTTTGACCTTTGATATTCACTGTTCATTTAGCCTGGAAAGTCATTTATTCTCTAGTACAACGTGTCCAATTTTCCCCCCAGTATTCAAGCTATTACCTCCTTGAATTTATCTCTAATTTCCAAGTCTTTCTGCCCACATTTGGAAAAAACCCTTCATTGGAAGAATTTTGTATCATTCTCTGAAAACATCATTCTCTACCTGATAGAACAAAATGGTTGAGAAAAAAAGATTCTGAAGTTTGGCAGACCTGAATTCAAATCCTAATCACAACATTCATAAGGTGCAGGGTCAAAGAAACTACTTAAGCTATTTGAGCTTTAATTTCCTAAATAATTAAGATGGGAGATAATAAGAGTAATCCCTGTTCCCATAAATCTCTTGTGATGAGGAAATTTATGTAAAGAACTAGGCATATTGCAAGTGCTCAATAAATTCCAGCTGTTGTTATTCTCCTATTTGTTTATAGCCCAAGGAGGAGACAGATCAGATATGGCAGTGATTATTGCCAAGGAGCTGTTGAAACCAGAGGATGGGGTGGGTGGTAGATAATCTCTCTTAGAGACTTTATTGTAAAATTCAAAGAGAGAAGAGCTGAGGAACCACATGGAACTTCAGGTAGCAAGCAAAAACATAATAATTCACAAAAGAGAATACAAAAGATGGCTATATCTAGAAATGGTGGCATATACCTGTAATTCTAGTGATTTGGGAGGCTAAGGCAGAAGGATCACAAGTTCAAGTCCAGCTGCAGCAACTTAAAGAAACCTTCAGCAATTTAGTGAAACCCTGTCTTGAAATAAAACATAAAAAGGGATGGGAGTGGTAAAGCATCCCTGGGTTCAATCTCCAGTAACAAAAAAGAGAGTGGGGGGTGTATTCCAGAAGGTACATCAGGATGTGGAATCAATATGAAGCATTGTAAGAAGCCAGGGAAAGGCAACAATACACAGTGTTAATGATACAAGAGGCAAAGAAAGATCAATTAGGGTCAACTCAGGTCCACTAATTTTAACAAGGTGAAAATTAGTTGAGGTCTCTCAGAGAGTCCCCATGGATCAGGAAGCAGAGTAAACTGAAGTGGTAAGAAAAGAAATGAGGAAGACAGAGGGCTCAGACTATCCAGATGTCTATGTGTAAGTTTGGCTGAAAGAGGAGAAGGGTAGAACATGAGAGAAAGTATTAAGAGGGATTTATATTTTTTATTATTCCTTCCATTCTCTTTCCCTTTCTCCTTCTTTTTAGTTGTATTTTTTTTCTAAAAGATAAGAACTAATGGAGCTTGTTAATAAGAAGAGAAGCAGCCAAGGCACAGGTTTGTGTTGGGGAAGAGATGAAGGATAGATGATGAAATGAGTAGGGCCTGAGGAGGAGAAAGTTGATCCAGAACAAGGTAGAGGGATTGGCCTTGTCTGGTCGAGATACCAGAGAGAAGAGTATGTGTGGATGTAGGGAAGTTTGTCCCATATCTTTTACCCTCCAGAGCTCAGCAGGGCAGGAGGTCGATTGCACATGACATTTGGCAGGTCTCCAGGAAGTGACAAAGTAAAGAAGACAGAAAAATTGTGGAGAAACAAGCTGCAGGAATAGAGATATTTTATGTGTCATATGAATTTCTTGATGTAAAAATGATAAAGCCTGGGCTGGGGATGTGGCTCAAGTAGTAACACGCTTGCCTGGCATGCGCAGGGCACTGGGTTCGATCCTCAGCACCACATAAAAATAAAATAAAGATATTGTGTCCACCAAAAACTAAAAAATATTATTTTATTAAATTTATTTTATTAAAAAATCTCTCTCTCTCTCTCTCTCTCTCTCTCTCTCTCTCTCTCTCTCTCTCTCTCTCTCTCTCTTCTCTCTCTCTCGCTCTTAAAAAAAAAAGAGCCTGATATTGGAACTGGGGAATGAGGGATGTAAGGATATAAAAAGCCAATTCTGTGTGAAGAGAGATGTGTGTGTTGGTGTGTGTGTGTGTGTGTGTGTGTGTGTGTGTGTGCGCGCGTGCGCGCATGCACGCCTATGTGTGGGTCTGTGCATGAGCATGTGCACAAATGGCTGGATTGGTAAGGCATGCACTACAAACTGGCAACCGTTAATTAAGTTGAATTAGTTCTAGTTGTTCCCTTTCTGAAATGGTGTCGCTTCCTTTTAATTGGTTAGTACCAGGACAGCTGGAAAGAAGCAAGCCTGAGATTGAATGATTGATGGTGCCCCCTCCTACCTCCTCCTGTCTATCCTCCTCCCCACTTTCAGCCTAATTTAGGTGAAATCTCCCTAGTAAATGATCTTTGCCAGTTCTCACATTCCTATCTCCACCTTCAATTAGAGACCCCAGCTGCAAGCCAGATGAAAACTATTTATTAGGAGGGAGGGAGCCTGTCTGGGGTATTCTGGAAGGCTGTGTTTTCAGTTTCAACAACTCAGTAACTCCCAATGGAGACTGCCTAAGCAATTGGAGATACAAACTGGGTTCTCAGGGAGCTCAGCTCTTAGTACAGAATAAAGGCAGACAAGCAGAGAAATTGCCAAAATTGTGCCTGCCAAGACGGCAAAGGCTAGCCTGAACTTTATGTAGAAAGGAATCGCTTCCAGAGGCTTTTTACTGAAATGTAGCTTTGCTTCTCTCTCAATTTTCCTCCTCTCTTCATTGACTCGGAGCAAAACAAAATTCACACTCATGCCTTCACAAGAAAGGAAAGGGATGTTACCAAGGATCTACTTGTTACCAAGAAAGGAAAGGGATGTTACCAAGGATCTACTTGTTACCAGGTTCTGTTTTGTGTACTTTTGGAGCATATTAGTCACACAGAACCAAGACATTTGACTTCTCCCAACCTCTTGTCTCTAAGTTGATAACACATAATTTTGCTCAAAAGATTTTACTCATTTAGTTTTTTAATCAAACACTCAATAATGCTTTCTATGTTCACTTTACAAGTGGTAATTCACTTAATCCCCATAACAATCCAGCCAAATAAATTCTATTATCTCCATTTTATAGACAGTAACACTGAGGTTTCAGGAAGTCAAGTGAGTTCACTAAAGGTTATGTTAGCAAATCACATTGCTAAGATTTGAATTCAGACCAGCTTGCTTTAGTATCCATGTTCTTTTTTTTTTTAAAGAGAGAGTGAGAGAGGAGAGAGAGAGAGAGAGAGAGAGAGAGAGAGAGAGAGAGAGAGAGAGAATTTTTTAATATTTATTTTTTAGTTCTTAGCAGACACAACATCTTTGTTGGTATGTGGTGCTGAGGATCGAACCCGGGCCGCACGCATGCCAGGCAAGCACACTACCACTTGAGCCACATCCCCAGCCCAGTATCCATGTTCTTAGCAACTAAGCTGTGAAGTATAATTAAACACCTAGTGCAGTATTGCTACATTATGGGCACCTAATGAATGGTGACTCTCCTTCATTTTTAAAAATTTCACTGAAATTCCTACTGCAATCTCCATTTTTATAATTAAGAAAACTGGAGCTCAAAGAAGTTTAATAACCTGCTCAAGAATGCACTGTTAGTAAATAAGGGATCTACAATTTGAACCGAGGAATAATTGGCTTCTGTGTGTATCATTTCCCTCCACTAGGCAGTTATAGGGACCACTGAAGTGCACGTGGGTCTAAACCACTGATAGGAGATACTTGATTAAAAATGATCTTCCCTCATGTGTAACTAAAAAGAACAAATAAAAAAATTGTTAAAAAAGAATGATTTCCCTTCCCAGCCACTTACTGAACAGAGTGGCTTCCACTTAGTTACCAAGAAGGCCATGAATCTTTTAACAGATTTGGTGGCTAGAAGAAGCAGTCTCAAAATTTCCACAATCTTCAGGAATCCCAGCTATCAACTTTCCCTCTATGGGAGGCCCTACACAGGAACAGCCTAGTACCTACTGTACCTTCTAACTTTTTTGAACATTTGGAGTTCTAAGTAAACCTTTACCACCACCACCATCATCATTATCATCATCTTTGGATTCTCAGAAAGCCAACCATCTTCTTCATAGCTACCATTTATTCAATTCTTTTCAGGTGCTATTCTAGGAACTTCCCATGTATTAGCTCATTTCATCCTCAAAACAATGTTATCAAGAAAGGACTTACTATTCCTGCTTCATGTGTTAAGAAATGGAGGCCCACAGGATAAGTAACCAAAGGCATGTGACCCTGAACTAATAGCCTTACTGGAGTTCACCCTGGGATATGTTGATCATTATAAAATATTATTAATTATTATGGGAAAGCTAAAGGCACAACAGAACAGGAAACTGGACTTTAAGAGCCAAACTGCTAAAATTACATAACTTTCCCTGTGGAGTGAGCTCTTACATTCAACATAATAGTAAGAACTCTCTGGCACCACAAAGCATTCCTACAATTCATTGCTCCTGGGTCAAGCTTCTGAAAAGAAGTTTCCAGACTAGATTATGATTCCCAGATTGGAAGGCAAAAATGGTAGTTGTGGATTTACTCTGAACTTACTATGTGACCTTATGCAAGTAATTTCCCTTCTCTGGGCCTCATCTTTAAAAGGTAGATAATAATAAATATTCTACTAACAGTACACTGTTGTCGATGTGAGTAAATGGAAATGTTGAAGAAGGTGTTTTAAGTGTCAAGTATATTATCAATATAAATGATGACTTTTCTTAGTCCTGCTCCCCTCCTATCCCTTTTATTTGCCCCCATCCCCTTTATTTCATTTCACTCTATTTTGTTCCTTTAACTCCCTTCTTTACTTTCCTATAATCAGGTTTTGGGCTTACCTGCAGTATTGCACCTAGGTAGGCAAAAAGGAACCCAGTTTAGGGGCAAAGAGACTTGAGTCTGAACTGGCTTTCCCCATCCAAGTATTTTGCTGGGCAATTATTTGACCCTTTTTGAATCTGTTTTATCATCTGTAAAAAAAATGAAGATTGTGATGATTAATATAGATTGTTTATTGATTGGATTAAGGAGACTTTGGGGTGAGCTGATGAGGATGTTTTCAGATATTATTGACATGTGGAACAGTAAACTGAGAGGGGTAGCCCCACCCTAAGTGTGGGGCAGTGCAGCTCAATGAACTGGGAGCATGGTAATAAGGAGGTCAGAGGAAGGAGAAGCAAGAGCACATGCAGATGCTGTTTTTGCTCTCAGATGGGTGCTTGGCTTGCTGCTTCAAACACCTGAGAACATCACACACCAGCTCCTTCATTCTTCCAAAATGGACTCTCACTGAATGACTCTCCAGGGAGTTTCCCAGGCATCCTCCAGTCCTAGAATTGGGCTGCATCATTGATCCCTTTTCTTCTGAGGCTCCAGTGTTTTGAACTGAACAGCTACTCTTTCCTCCAGCTCTCCAGTCTGCAGAAGGTCATTGTGGGACAATCCAGCTGCTGATACTTTAAGTCAATCTAGTAAATCACCTTTTATAATCATATATAAACAGAACCTGTTGGTTCTTTTCCTCTAGAGAACCCTGAATAATATGGACACTGCATTACCTTCCTTGCAAAGTTGTAGGCAGAAAATGTGGTAGATTGCCTTCAAATGTAAAACTAATTCTTCCCATCTTTAACATGCATGCAGCTCCTTCCATTAAAAGGAGAAGTCTTTTTTCCCCCCACTTTTCCCACCTCTTAAATCTGAGCTGGCCCTGTGACAGTTTGTTCAATATGGTACTATTGCAGTACTGTTGCTATATGACTTCTGGTTTTATGCCAAAAGAATTGCCTTGCAGCTTTGGGTTTCACCTTCTTAGAAGCCAGCTGCCTGATGAAATGTGTCATTACTCTACTGGATAGAGAAGCCATATGGAGAAAGAAAGACCCTGAAGGATAAAAAAAAAAACAAGAAAAAGAAGATAGGCTTCCAGCCTACAGCTATTCCAGCTGAGGGGCCAGATTACAGTATAGTCATCTAGGATCCTCTGGCCCCAGCCAAGCTGTCTGAAGAGTGCATGGAATAGAAGTTCATCACTCTCAGCCAATCCTGCTCAAAACATAGAGCCATGAGCAAATAAATGTTGGTTGTTTTAAGCCAGTACATTTTGGGGTACTTTGTTTCACAAAATATAAAATAGAGAGTAGTGCCCATCCAAGTGGTGCTCACCAAGGCCTATACTGGGTAAGATGTATCCTCATTTACACAGATGAGTACCCTCCCTTTGCCCAGTGAGCCTGGGCTATCTAGAAAACAGGGATATGGCTGAACAAACCCTGAGGTAATGGAGTAATGTCAAGAAAGACGAATAATATTTATTTTGACTGCTCATCTGATCTACTTGATCTCAGAAGCACAGGGAATAAAAGGAAATTAACATTTATTGAGTACTTATTATATACCTGACATTGCTCATAACAGCCCTCTAAAGTAGGTGCTATCATTTTCCCTATTTCCAAATGAGAGCAATGAGGTACAGAGTGGTTTTTGTCAGTATTTAGGCTGTCTGGGAAGCACTGAGACAGTGTAATAATAGGGTAGTAAAGGAAACCCTTGGGAGCAATATTCACATAAGAGAAAAGACATGGGGATGAAATTGGAGATGCTAAACTGTGATGCAGTCATAATGGATCCCTCAGCAACCCCCTTGAGGATCTCTAAAGCTTGGATGCCCCTTAATTCTTCTTTATTGTGTCCCTATAGGGGATCGGGACTTTACACCCCTGCATCAGACACTAGATATTTAATCCCTGATTTCAGGTTGAGAGTTGTTCCATTCATTTTCATCATCAAGTCATTCCCAAAAGGAGAAATGTTTAAAGAGAAAAAAAATGATCATGGAGAAGTAGAAAAAATAAGCACTGGAATCAGACAAATCTGGTTTCAAATCTTGAAATGTCCTCTTAATAGCTAAAGTTATTTAACATTTCCGGGGTTCAGTTTACTTTTTTGGAAAATTACAATAAGAATACTTAGCTTAGGGGTGAGACTGGGGCTCAGTGGTAGAGCGTTCACCTGGCACATGTGAGGCTTTGGGTTCAATCCTCAGCACTACAGAAAAATAAAATAAAAATGTATATGTCCATCTATAACTAATATATATATAAGTATGTATATACATATCTATGTATATAAATAATATATATACATATATGTGTGTGTGTATATATATATATATCTAAAGAATACTTAGCTTATAAAGTTGTTTTGAAAATTAAATACAACAGTTTGTATAAAATACTTGGCATAGAGTAGGTACTAAATAAATGGAAGTTGTTATAATAATTGGATAAATTATTGTGCCGTGATGTCTGGTTTTCTCATTTGTAAGCTGGAGTGAATAAAAGCATAGAGCTACCTAGAAGTATAAATGGTATTACATCTTCTGTATTATCCAGCACACAGTAGGCACTCAGTCAACCTTTACTCCAATGAACGAATGTTTATTTAAAAGAATTTGTACGACAACACTCTTACTTTCAAAGAGCAGAGGAAAGTTTTATATTATTAACACATACACTGTGGCAAGAAAACTACAGTTAAAGAAAGAAGGAAAAATATTCCCCCTCCATAGCCAGGGACTGAGACCCAAGGCTAAAACTTTTTTCAGTTAGCCAGCCCCCAGCTGCCTTCATTAAATCCAAGAGTGACTTAACAAGGAGACATAGCTTTGGTGGAGAGAAGAGCTGTTGGGGCTTGGGAGCTCAGTGCCATTTCTTTTAGGAAGAAAGGCCACCCATACAGTCCATAGGAAAAGGGTGGCTAGAAGCTGTCCTGAGCTGAGGCTGCTTTATGGAAATGGACAGATCCAGGAGAGGGAGAGATGAATGGAAGGGAAGCCCTACCAATGTGCATGTGTAAAGTGATTGACACTCAATTGAATCTAAATCCACTCCTCTCCTCTCAATGAAACACCATCAAACTGGTGCCAGAGTAATAGTTTTGAACAGAAGCCAATCTAAATGTCAACCTGGGGTTCCTCAGCCTAAGGCAGCCTCTATAGCAGAGGCCTCAGCCCCAGGGTTTTAAGCAGTGAGTTAAGTAAGACTTATAGAGTAGGTATGGCTCCCTAAATTCACTGTGGCAAACGTCTACTGATTTTCAAAGACTGGAGGTATGGAGGAAAGACCCATAGATCTCAGGATACCCAGACATGGCCTGGTACCTGAGACATTTAGTATATATAAGTGAGCTATAGAATAACAGCTAGGCCTCACAAATGAATATATAAAGGAAGTCTTGTCCAATCTACCTCTAGGCCTTAAGGATGAGGGTAGGATATATGCATATAGCCTGTTAGGAAGCCCAGCAAGAAGACTGTTGTCCCTTCAAAACCTAAGGCAAAAAAGTACAGGGAAGAGAAAGATTGGAGCATTTTCCTGAAACAAAATACAGGCCTACTCCAGCCCTCAGAACCTACATCTCCTCAGATTCCAGGCCTCAGGCACATGAGACAGAGAATTACATCTGGGCTCCTTGCCCTCCCCTTAGCTCCAAATAAGGGCAGCAGTGTAAATGTGGGTGAGAGAGAAGGGATCATGAGACACAGTCATTAGCACCTGAACCACATCTCTTCCTAAACCAGAAATGCCAAGAGCAAAAAGAAATAAGTAAAGTGAGAGAGGGGTTGTGCTTCTGTCACATTAAATAGGAGACAGTGGGGGTGGGGAAAGGTGTTTTCACATCAGGACATCTATCACTCTGGCCAAAGGGAGGGGTTATGATCAGCACAGCTTCACATGTTTTCCCCCTCTTCATTCATCCTGCTTCCGCTTAGGCTTTTTGGGGTTTCGGGACCGACTCTTGGCTTTGCACAGAGGGCATATAGGTGCATTCCGGTGAATTTGCTGATGACATGACAAGCAGGCCTGGTGTAGGGAGCACAGGACAAAGAAAATTAGTGGTCAGATTTTTCTAGGCTTTGGCTCAGACTTCTAATACCCAGAGACCCAGAAAGCAATCATGATTTCCCATCAGAAGATAATAGTAATCATTAAGATCCAAGTAGAGGGCTGGGGATGTGGCTCAGGCGGTGGTGTGCTCGCCTGGCATGCGTGAGGCCCGGGTTCGATCCTCAGCGCCACATGCCAACAAAGATGTTGTGTCCACCGAGAACTAAAAAATAAATATTGAAAATTCTCTCTCACTCTCTCTCTCCTCTCTCACTCTCTCTTTAAAAAAAAAAAAAAGATCCAAGTAGAGATCAGTGTTCTTAGAGACAATAGAAGATGAGAGTGAAGGATTAGAGTGATCAGATTAAAAGAGATGCTGAAAAAATGTCTGCAAAATGTGGAAATGATGCAAAATGAGGACTACATGTTCATTCAGCATTATACTAGAACACTGTTAACAGGTCCGTTCAAGGATTATTTAATTTCCTAGATTAGGATTTAGCAAAAATTTTCGGTAAAGGCCAGATCGTTAAATATTTTAGACTTTTTTCATTATATGGTCTCAGTTAAAACAAAAACTCAACTGTTTTACATTAAAGAAACTATAGACAATACATAAAAAAATGTGTGCCCATAAATCATTTAAAAAAGCAGGTAGCAGTTCAAATTTGGACCATAGGCTATAGTTTGCTGGCCTCTACTCTAGGAAAATGTTTCTTTGGTTGACTGTTTACTGTTGATCAGATTCTGAGATGTTACCCTGATAAACTGCAAATGGTTTTTGCCCAATAGAGATGCAAATTAGTCTTTTCAAAAGAAAAGGTAACCATAAAGATCACAGATTTATTTCCCTGTAGAATATGAACCAGTTCTGTATCTAACTTGGCAAATTTATGTCAGCATCCCTTTCTTTTGTTGATTATATAAATATATGTTTCTCAAATGCTCTTGGAAGCTGTTTTGTAATTCTGTTGGCTCCCACATTTAATGACACATGCTCACTATATATTTGTGTAAAAGTTAGACTTCTAAATTTAGAAAGTTGTACTTCAGCAAAAGCCTGAAAACCTCCCTGCATTCTGTTCCCTATGAGATGAGGAACTACAAACCAGTGGGGCCAACAGAACAACTCTTTGTGTGTGTGCCAAGCAAAGGCTGCTTAAGAAAGACCCAAAATAAATTAGACCAAAGTTCCAGACTCAGCATTCCATGTCCTTCCATAGGAAGATATTTTGCATCCTCCAAAGCCCCTCTCTAGCTCACTCACCTTCATAGGTGGAGGCTGTTGCCTGAAGGTAGCCGTCTGCCGAGTGTCCTGCTTCCTAGCCACTTGAAGTTGTTGGGCAGCAGCAGCTGCAGCGGCTAGGGACTCAGGGATGGGGGGCTCCTGAGGCTCTGTCTGCCATTCTGCTTTCTGCTTCTCAAAGTAACTTTGGAGATGAGAAACATTGGCTGGATCATTCTGAAAGCAAGGACAACCTTGCCCCTCCTAAATACTCCATGGCACAGAACCAAGAGTTGGACTGTGGCTTACTCTAGAAAGTTCCTGTACCTTCCTTTGCACAAAGGTATTTTCCCTGGGTACCAGGCTTATTGTCTGTTAGGAATGGTAACCCTTCTGCTACTTGGCTCTGACAGACTCAGATGATAAAGAAATCTCAGGGATAGCAAGGTCATTAAAGAACATTTACTTCTATTCTCCATCCCATGATCATTTTCAGTATTCTTATTAAGTGTCCCCAGGTCTATGTGTATGGACTTGCAAGAATAGGAAGCTCACAACTTCCACAGACAATCTGCTCTACGTTTATGCTTCCTTTGACTGGGCTGAACTCTGTCTCCCTTTAAGGCAAGCCTACTTCTCCAAATCTTTGATTTTGAGATGAAGTCCCCAAGCTAGTCCCTGGACCAGGAAAATTAAGCCTTTTGTGTTTTCAAAGATTTATGAACACCCCTTCTAAACCCTGACTTAGAAAGTAACCCCTTAAGAGTCATAGAAAAGTCCTGTATTGTCAGGCTGGGGTTGTGGCTCAGTGGTAGAGCTGCTTGCCTAGCACGTGTGAGGCCACATAAAAGCACCACATAAAAAAATAAATAAAATAAAGGTATCTGTCTACACCTACAACTAAAAAAATAAAATATTAAAAAAAGAAAAGTCCTGTATTGTCAAAATCACACAAACAATTCTAAAAGTCATCTAGTAATTCTAGTCCAATCATCCTTCTTCAGGTATAAGAGCCCACCACAGAGACTTTTTCAAAATCATAAAATGAATCGGCCACTGACAAACCCAAGCTCAGTATCCTGACTTTCAGGCTAGATTTTTGTGCCTATGTGAGTGTGTATGTTCTTATGTGCTATGTTATAGGGACAAGGGCAGGCAGCTTACTCCAAGGAGAGCTTCTCCTCCTCTTCACACAAGTCAGGGAGCCTCTGCAGGCCCAGAGTCATGCGTAGGGCATCCACATGCTCCTTCAGTGGCTTATATTCATCATGCAGGCGCCGGGTAGACTCTAGCAGCTTGTTTAGGTCATTCTCAGATTGTTTGATAGTGTTTTCCATCTGCAAAGCAGAACAGGAAAGGCACAGAGAAAAAAATACCAAATTCTCACAGACACTTTAAAACTGAGTGGATACTAGGACAGACTCTAGAGCCAGTCACATACTTTCTACAATGAATGGTCAAGCCTCAGTTTCTTCATCTCTATGATGGTGATAGTTTAATAGTGAACATGTCATGTAATCTTGGTGAAGATTCAATGGTCAAATTCATACAAAGCACTCAACACAGGGGCTAGAAGAACAAAGGCTCAATAAATTATAGTTATTGCTCAAACATATCATTTCAGAGTGGGATGGCTTTAGAATCTATTTTAGTTCACCTTACCACCATTTTGCAGGTCAGAGAACTGAGCCTTAGAGAGAAGAATGGACTTCTCTTAGGGAAATACTTCTTAAGACAAAGTCTACATAAAATCTCAGGGCTTCTGTCTCTAAGACCAATGATCTTTCTCTAGAAAAGTCTCTAGATCAATGGTTTTCAAAAAATGTTGTTGCCAGATTATTAGCATTAGTATAATTCAGAAACTCATGAATGCAAATTCTCAGGCTGCAATGTAAATATATGGAACTAGAAACTATGGGGTAGAGTTCAACAATATGTGTTTTAACAGGCCCTCCAGGTGACTCTGATGCTCAAGACTGAGATCCACTGTTCTAGATTTGCCGACCCTCTCAGGAAAATATCTTATTCATTTCACTGGCTCTGTATCCTTGATTAGCTGGCAGAAAAACTGTCAATTCCTCATGAGATCCAGAATCCTGTGATCTTTGACATAGAAAATTCCAAGTGCCTACCTCATTTATATTTCTTTTAAGATCTAAGGCCTGACAGCAGGAGGAAATAAGTATTGCTACATAAATGTGTTTCCAAAAAGCAGAAATTTAGCTCCTTCAAATGTCAACTTTTAAAAAGTAATTATTGTCATAGGCTCTAAGAATTGCAAAGGACTTTATAGATCAGTACCTCCAACTTTCTTCCTAGTGAAGGAATCATCAGTACACCATCCCTAATTCTGCATGAATAATTTCAAAAGAGAGAGAAGCGTATCACTTTAGTAGTTAACTTTCCAATTTCCAAAGAGTCTCCAGGGAAGACACTCTAATGAGGGAGCCCCACCTTAGTAGGCAGGCAAACTTTATTTATTTGGTCTGATTGGAAGCTTTGGAGCACCTGGAGCTGTACTCCAGAGGCAAAAAACTACTGTACTTTTTAAAAAGGACAGGTATTAACTCTTAAGACTCCCAAAACAAGAGCACATCAGAGCTGAAAGAGCCTTTGGAGATTATGGAGTTCTTCCCATAGTGCAGAGAAAAATTGAGACAGAGAGATGAGACTTGTCCAGTAACAGAGTCAGTCAATAACAAACCCTGTACTCATCTCAAAAATCATGGATTCTTCCACCTCATCATAGCCTGATGATTGTTCCCCCAGAGTGGCCACAGCCATATCTAAAAAGAGGCCACAATAATCACTAATACCTCTTCCTTAATGGGCCCAGATGTAGGCTCCAGGCAGCCAACCACATACCACATTGATGTCAGCATGGATCAGTCTGAGTTCCTCCACATGAGCCATCTTCTCCTGTAACAGGAGGTCCATCTCCTGCTTATATTCTTTCAGGTGCCTCTCCTCTGATTCAAGTGCCTCAAACTCAGCCTTCAAACGGGCCTTGATCTTTTCCATCTGCAGGGTCTTGTTTCTGAAATCCCCCAAAGCATTAAATAGGCCATCAAAAGAAGGAAGGAAAATGGAGATGGAGGACAGAGTTAGGTCCTGAGGCAGGGCTTTCTTTCTAAGTCGTCTTTCCAAATGTCCCTCTCTCCATGAAGAACCAACCGCAAGCCACCCCACCCCCAATGCAGGATATGCTTTCTTTCAAAATAAAAGCTCAGTGGGTTTCAAACATGGTTAGTTTGTTCCCTTGGGGTACTTGCAAACATGAGTCAGGTTTTGGATATTAGCTAGATTCAAGAGAGAACAGTACTATTATTTAGGGGATATGGGCCAGAAATACTAAATAACTTCTCAATGCACAGGAAAATTCCACACCACAAAACTCCCACCCAAGATGCTAACAGTGACCTCTTGAGAAACCATAGAGATGGACAACAGTGGGAGGACAACAACTTTTCCAATAAACTTTCTGCAGTGATGGAAATGTTTTGTATCTGTAGTTTCCAATATGGTAGTCCTATGCACACATGGGTGTTGAATACTTGAAATGTGGCTAGTGTAACTGAGCAACTAAGTTCTGTATTTTTTTAAAATTTCAATGAACTGAACTATTTAAACAATCACATATGACTAATGTCTCTCAAACATCACAGCACACCCATCAATTTTAGAAGAGAATCATTGTGGGTCACTTCTCTCAAAAAAAAAAAAAGAAAGAAAGAAAGAAAGAAAGAAAGAAAGAAAGAAAGAAAGAAAGAAAGAAAGAAAGAAAGACAAGGAAAGAAAAACCCAAAATCTGGTTATGGTTGCTGAATCTCAACTGTATACCCTCTGGCTCAATCCCATACCTGGAAGTTTATCCTAAGAAAGTAATTCAAACAAGCAAAAAGTTAATACATTGAGATGTGTTTTCTGGCCTATCAGCAAAATTGGAATAGGGTAGTCATCACACTACCCTAAGGTTACAATTCCAAAATAAATTTTCACATGATTAAACAAGAAAAGAAACTGGAAAGATGTAGTTTCAAGGGTCTTTCAAATCATTTGAAGCCTGCTTACATGAGAGGGCTTCACATTTTGAAAGGAGGACCAAATAAGCCATGTTGTTATCCTCCTACTGGCCTCCTATTCCCTGGTTCTCAGGACCTGCCTAGCCATTAGCCATTTATACATATTTGGCATCTCTTCTGCCTCAATAGCTGGCTTTCACCTCTGTTCCAGAGTATCTCATGGATACTCCAGCACCATACCCTGGCCTCAGACCTCTGATGTCAGCCAGCTTCTGTCTGCAGTCCTTTTCTCCTTTTTCAGCACTGCCTGAGTCTCTTGACTCCTTCAACAAGTGCCCCTCAAGTACACAGAACCACACAAAGAATAGTGTTAGGTACATAGAATAATGGGAGTTTTTCTTTCTATGCTCCATTTTTTTTCTTTTTGTGTTATTATTTTGTTTTTACTTTAGAAAGGAATATTATCCCATTTGTAGAGAAGAAAATTGAGGTTCAGAATAGTAACTTGTGTAGGATCACACAGTTACTAAATTGTGTGTTGGAATTTGAATGTAGGGCTCTCTGACATCAAAATCTACATACAACTCACTTCTACACACTGACTTTGACTGAGGGTACCAGGCTGAAGTGCATAAACATACCAAGGGTTTTTGGTATAACTGCTCAACTGTCTTGCAGAAGATTGTTACTGATTTGTATTGGTTAATCATTTATTTATTTAGATCCTCTCCTATATAATTTTGCTTACTCCTACCCCATTTTTATAGATGGAAAACTGATATTCAGACTTGTATCATTTCTTACCCGAATTCATATAGCCAAATTCTAAAGACAGTGTTGGACCAATAACCTATTTCTGCAGGCAGAGTCATATTGTGAAAGGAGACTCAAATCTGGGTATAAATACCTGCTCTGCCTTTGACAAGCTATTCGCTATTGGACATTAACAACAACTATGATTAAAGCTTAACTATCTAGCAAACTTACTATGTACCAACACTAGAAAGTTTATGTGTATATTCATTAACCAAATATTTATTGAACGCCTATCATATGACAGGCACTGTACTAGTTGCTAGGAATTGAGCACAGAACAGAACAATATATGAACCAGGAGCTTCATCTAATGAGGAAAATCAACCCTGAACATATGGTTATATGTAAAACCATATGAAGAATAACAGGGAAGAGATGAACAATGTAATAGAAGAACACAACAAAGAGGACTAACAGAGTCTGAGGGATACTGTAAAGTCAAGGATGCAGTCAGGAAAAGGTTCCCTGAGAACCCAAGGATATGATATCTAAACTAAGTCCTGAAGAATGGAATACAGTCTGACACAGTGGAGAGTAATCCAGACAGAGAGAATGGCGTGAACAGTAGTAGCCCTAGAGCAGAAAAATATGACACATTAAAAAAAAAAAAACTAAACAAAGACCAGTATGGCACGATTATGTACTGCAAAAAGAAGAGGGACCTAGATGAAACTGTGGAGAATGGCACAGGTCAAAACACAGCTTAGAAACTGGGATGAATTAAGCCTTTGTTCCTCAGAGGTAGAGGGATCTTAGAATTTTAAACAGCAGCAAAGTGACATTATCTAATCATCATACCTTGCTTCTCTCAGCCTTGACTTCCTCACTAATAACACCTACATTACAGATTATGTGGAGAGGATTACATGAGCTAACACATGTAAATTTCCCAAATACATCATGTAGCACACAGTAGGCAGGCAATAAATGCTAATACCCTTGTCTCCCCATTCTGCCCAACTCTTCTGCCATGGTTATCTTCTTCACCACAGTGATTTGGAATTTGTTATAAAGACCTTACAGCGCATAGAGTGTGTTTGTGTGTATGTGTGTGTACACACATGCACATGAATGTAGGTACATGTACCAGTATGATTATTTAGCTATATTACTAATTACTAAGATCAAAATAACAATCATTAGCATAAGCAACCTTATAATGTCAATACAAAGATATTTTATGGAGCCAAGCCAAGCCTTCCTAATTTATAATTAATTCAATTAAGATGGCAACAAATGTGGGTAGATGTTTGTTGAAGTCAATAATGTCAAATTGTAAAACTCATTAAGTTGAAGAAGTTCCCCTCCATTCCTAGTTCTCCAAAATATTTTATCATAAATATGAGCAGAATTCTCTTGTGTTTTTTTTTTAATTTTCCTTGATTTAATGTTGAAAGTCCTATCAAATGACTTTTTTTTTTCTGGTTGTATACAAAATATATTCACACCAATTCGTGTCTTCATACATGTACTTTGGATAATAATCATCATCACGTTCCACCATCATTTCTAACCCCCTGCCCCCTTCCTTTCCCTCTAACCCCTCTGCCCTATCTAGAGTTCATCTATTCCTCCCACACTCCCTCTCTCTACCCCACTATGAATCAGACTCCTTATATCAAAGAAAACATTCAGCATTTGTTTTTTGGGGATTGGCTAACTTCACTTAGTATTATCTTCTCTAACTCCATCCATTTACATGCAAATGCCATGATTTTATTCTCTTTTATTGCTGAGAAATATTCCATTGTGTATATATACCACTTTTTAAAAAAATCCATGCAACTATTGAAGGGCACCTAGGTTGGTGTCACAGTTTAGCTATTGTGAATTGTGCTGGTCTTGAGTGTTTTAATTTCATCAATTGACATGATAATGCAAATTTCCTTCTTTAACCCTGGTACCATAAGTGACACTGAGTTTTGAATAAATAACTGGTTTTGCATCTCTAGAATAAACCCAAGTTTTTAACAATGTAAAATTCTTTCTATACATTGTTAATTACATTTACTAATATTTTGATAAATATATTTGCATCTATATTCATTATGGATATGAAACTGTAACTTTCTTTTCTTAGACTGTTTTTGCCTGGAGTTGATATCAGGGTAATAAGAACCTTTGAAGATGAAATGGAAAGTTTTCTTTACACTGCTAATTTCTGGAAGAGACTGTGAAACATTGGTGTTAATTCTTTTTAAAATGTTTGGAAGGATTCTCCAGTGAAACCATCTGGACCCAGAGATTCCATTTTTGAGAGTTGTTAAATTACATATTGAATTTCCTAAATAGTTACATAGGGTTATTCAAATTATTATTTAATTTTATTGTGCTTCACAGAAATTACATTTTTTAAAACAAATTGAAGGTTTTTGGGAACCCTGCATCAAGCAAGCTTATTGGCATAAGTTTTTAAAATAGCATATGCTCACTTCTGAATGTCTCTGTGTCACATTTTCATATTTTTTGCAGCATTTCAAAGGTTTTTATTATTATTATATGTTTTATGGTGATTTGTGACCAGTAATCATTGTCATTGTTTTGGGGTGCCACAAACTACAGAAATAAAAGATGGAAAACTTAATCAATAAATGTTGTATATTTCTGATTGCTCCACCAACCAGTTATTTTCCCATCTCTCTCTTCCTATTCCCTGAGCTATAACAATACTGAAATTTGGCCAATTAATATATCTATGATCCTACAAGGCCTTCTAAATGATCAAGTGAAAGGAAGTGTCAAATATCTCTAACTTTTTAATACAAAGCTTGAAATGATTAAACCAAGATAGGACAATGTTAGGCCTCTGTGACAAATGGTTAGCCAAGTTGAAAATACAAAGGAAGTTTTTGAAGGATATTTCAACTGCTACTCCAGTGGACCACATAACTGATAAACAAAAAAGGTGAAACTGCCTTCCTGATGATATAGAGAAAATTTTAGTGGTATGGTTAGCCAATTGAACCAATCACGACATTTCCTTAAGTCAAAGCCTAATTCAAAGCAAATTTCTAACTCTTTTCAGTTCTCTGAAGTCTGAGAAAGGTAAGAAGTTGCAGAAGAAAAATATGAATCTAGCAGAAGTAGGTTCATGAGGTTTAAAGAAAGAAGTCATTTCCATAAAACAGTGTGAGACAAATAATCAAGTGTCAATGTAGAAGCTACACAAGTAATTCATGAGATTAACGAAAACTGATAAAAGGGGCCATATTTCCGTGTAAATGAAATAGACTTTACTTAAAAAGAAAACACCTTTTAAAACTTGATAGCTAGAGGGAAGTTAATGTCCATTTCAAAGAACAGTTTAACTCTTGCTATGGACTAATGCAGCTAGTGACTCTAAGTGAAAATCAATACTTGTTTAATATTACACATATCCTAGGTCCCTTAAGAATTATATTACATTTTTTTCTTCCTGTGTTCTATAAATGAATAGCAAAGACTGGATTACAGTATGTCTGTTTACAACAATATTACTATTGTAAGATTATTTTTGAGAACTATTGTTCAGAAAAAATATTTCTAAATGTTATTGCTTAAGGACAAGGCATCTTTTTACCCAAGAGCCTGATAGAGATGTACAAGGAAATTAATATTGTTTTCATGCCTGATAATGCAGCATCCATTGTGCATTCTATAAATCAAGGAGTAATTTCAACATTTATGTCTCACTATATAAGAAATACATTTCAAGGGCCAGGGCTGTGGCTTGGTAGCAGAGCACTTGCCTAGCATGTTTGAGGCACTGGGTTTGATCCAAAGCACTACATAAAAAAAATAGTTATTTAAAAAATACATTTCAAAAGGCCATAGCTGCCATTGATAGTGATTCCTCTGATAGATATTAGCTAAATAAATTAAAAATCTGCTGGGAAAGATTCACCATTCTAGATGTCATTAAGAACATTCAGGATTCATGGAAGGAGGGCAAAGTATTAACATTAACAGGAGTTTGGAAAAAATTAATACCAACCCTCATAGATGATTTTGAGGAGTTCAAGGCTTCAATGAATGAAGTAAGTGCAGATGTAGTTAAATAGCAAGATAATTACAATTAGAAATGGAACCTGAAGATATGGCTAAAATTGCTACAATCCCATGATAAAAATTAACTAGATAAGGAATTGCTTTTTATGAATGAGCAAAAAAAGTAATTTCTTGTGATAGAATTTATGCCTGGTGAAGATACCTTGAACCTTACTAAAATAGCAAGAAAAGATTTAGAATATTACATAAACTTTTTGATAAAGCAGCAACATGACAACATGGGTTGAAAGGATAGACTCCAATTTTGAAAGAAGTTCTAGTGTTGGCAAAATGCTATGAAAGAGCATCACATACTACACAGAAGTGTTTCATGAGTATAAGAATCAAACAGTTTGGCAAACTTCATTGCTGTCTTATTTTAAGAAATTACCTCCGCCATCCCAACCTTCAGCAACCACCATCCTGAAAAGTTAGCAACCATTAGCATTGAGATAACCAGCAGAGATTACTATTCAATGAAGGCTTAGATTATAATTAGTATTTTTACTAATAAAGTAATTTTAACTAAGTCACATACATTGTTTCTGTAGGCACAGTATTATTGTATACTTGATAGACTACATTATAGAGTAAATGTCATTTTTATATTCACTCAGAAACCAAAATATTTGTGACTCTATCTTGAGATTTGTTTTATTATAATGGTCTGGAACTGAAACCACAATATCACTAAGGTATGCCTGTATTTCATGGGAGGTTAATAGTGATAGCTTGTGTTTTTAAGAATTGATTCAAATTATATATGTTATGCAATTTACATATACACAGCTGTTCATAGTTGTTATCATTTGTTGTCTGTGGGATCTGTATGGATAACCCTCTGCTTCATTCTTGATATCAAAAATTTATATCTTCTTTTTTCTTTGTTAGTGTTGCAACAGGTTTTTGGATTTTTCAGATTTTGTTTCATTGATTTCTTTTATTTTTCTGTTTTCAATTTCATTGATTTTGATTCTTTATGTACTTTTTTCTGCTTGCCTTGGTCTTATTTTTCTCTTCTTTTTCAGTCTGTAGAGGTGGGAGCTTAGATTATCAATTTAAGGAATTTCCTCTGTTCTAATGTAAGCATTTGGTATTACAAACTTCCCTTTCCCTAATGTTTTTGCTGTATCCCACAAATTTTGATGTATTTTCAGTTTCACTCAGTTCCAAGTGTTTTTATTTTTCCTGAGTCTTTGTCTTTGTAATGTAAATTATTTCGATGTATGTGGCTTAGAATCCAAATGCATGTCAACTTTCCTGGTATTTTTCTATGATTTATTGGATTCTAGTTTGATTTCATTAATGTCAGAGAACATCCTATATTTCAATTCTATTAAGTTTGTTAGGTTTTATATCCCAAGCTATGATCTATTTTGGTGTATTGTATATGGGCATTTAAAAAGAATATGCATTCTATTGTGGTTAAGTGAAGTGTTCTACAAATGTCAATTAGATCCTGTTGGTTGATGGTGATTTGGAGTTCCATATTATCGCTGGTTTCTGGCAGTTCTATCAAATGTTGATAGAGGTGTGTAGAAGACTCCAACTATAATTGTATATCTAATTCTTCCTTTAGTTCTTTGATGGTTTGGATATGAGGTTCCCCCCCACCAAAGATCCTATGGTAGTGCAGAAATATTCAGAAGTAAAATGATTGAATTATGAGAGCTGTGACCTAATTAGGCTATCCTAGTTTGACAAGACTTACTGAATGGTAAAGTTAGGCTGTTAGGCCGGTAGGGTGTGGCTGGAATAAGTGGCAGTGTGCCCAGGAAGGGTCCATCTTCCCTGAGGCCATGTCCTCCTTTTCTCTCTCCTTACTCACTGCCATTAAAGGAGAAGTCCTCCACCAAGCCCTTCTGCCAAGATGTGCTGCCCCACTTTAGGCTCAGAGCAATGGAATTGGCCCACCATGGATTGGAACTCTGGAACTACCAAAATAAACATTTCCCCCCACTAAGTTTTTCTTATTGGGTATTTTGATCACTTTGATGCAAAGCTGACTAAAATAAGTTCTATCAACCTTTAATTCACATAGTTTACAGACCTGTTGTTTGATATATGCATATTTAGGATTGATGTGTCTTCTTGGAGGATTGCCACTTTTGTTATTATGTAATGTCCCTCTCTCTACCTAATAATTTTCTTTTATATGAAGGTTACTTTACCTTGTATCAGTATATATTCCCACTTTGTTTTCTTTGAATAATGTGTCTATAGTATATATTCATCTATTCCTTAATTCACCAAATATAAATATTAGTTAAGAGGCAGATCTCATATCCAGTGCTTTTACCAAAATAAAATAAAATAAAGATAAAATAAAATGTATATAGGTAAATGCAGATCAGGAAGGAGGCCTCCATATATATGAAAAATTAATTGCAAAAATGTTCAGAATTTGATAAAATAAGTTCAATAAGTGGCAAGCATGGGAAACATTTAAAAAACTACACAAACTTATATAACAATCAAATCACTTAAACCAGTGACAAAGAATAAGACTTAAAATAAGCCAGAAGAAGAAAAAAAAGCATATCAAATACAGAGGAAAAAAGAATGATTGAAGCAACATGACAATGGTATATTATAGTTATACATAATAATGGGGTTCATTCTGACATATCATACATGCATAGAATATAATCTGCTCCACTTCAGTCCCTACTACTTCCTACTTCCCCCCCTCTCCCCCTTCTACTGTACTGGACTTTCTTCTACTCATTTATACTTTTTAAAAATTAGTTCTTTATAGACATACATAAATGTGAAATTCACTGTGAAATATTCATATATGTATATATCATAGTTTGCTCAAATTCATTCCAAAGATCCTCTCTTTCCATCTCCTCTGCTTCCTCTTCAATCTCTTTCCTCTGCTATACTCATTCCCCTTCTATTTTCATAGATTCCCACACCTTCTTTTTTTCCCTTATTTTGGTCTAGCTTCTACATGAGAATAAACATTCAACCCTTGACTGAGTTTGGCTTATTTTACTTAGCATGATATTCTCCAGTTCTATCCATTTACCTGCAAATGCCATAATTCATTTTTTCTTTATGGCTGAATATATCTCCATTAGGTATAAAATCACATTTTATTTATCCATTCATCTTTTGAATGGCACCTAGTTTGTTCCCATAACTTGGCTATTATGAGTTACACTGCTATAAATACCAATGTGAATGTATCACAGGCTTATTTTACTTCTTTTGGATAAATAGGAGTTGGAGAGCTAGCTCACATGGTGGTTTCATTCCTAGTCTTTTGAGGAATCTCCATACTGCTTTCCAAAGTGGTTGTACTAATTTGTAGTCGTACCAACAATGTACAAGTGTACCTTTTCTCTGCATCCTTGACAGCATCTATTATTATTTGTATTATTGATAAGTACCATTCTTACTGGAAACATCTCAATGTAGTTTTGATTTACATTTCCCTGATTGCTAGGGATGTTGAACACTTTTTTATATATGTGTTGCCCATTTGTGTTTCTTCTTTTGAGAAGTGTCTTTTCAGTTTCTTGCTTATTTATTAATTAGGTTATTTGTTCTTTTGGTGTTAAGTTTGTAAGTTCTTTATATATTCTGGATATTAACCCCCTATTGAAGAGCAGCTGGAAAAGATTTTCTCCCATTCTGCAGGCTCTCTTTTTATGTGCTTAATTGTTTACTTTTATGTGCAGAAACTTTTTAATTTGATGCAGTCCACTGGTTGATACTAGATTTTATTTCTTGTGCTTTAGGAGTCTTGTTAAGGAAGTTTGTACCTGCACCAATATGTTGGTGTGTTGAACCTCCTTTCTTCTAGCAGTGCAAGGTTTCTGGTCTAATAATTTTAAGTTTTCTGATCCACTGAGTTGGCTTTTGTGCAGGGTGAGAGATAGGGATCTAGTTTCATTCATCTACATATGGATACCAATTTTTCCCAGTATCATTTCTATTTACACAGTCCCTGACAATATAAAATTATTTTTTCCAGTGAAAATAAATTTGAAAAGCAATGGTAAAATGAGAACCTTTCAGATGCAGAAAGGCTAAAATGCTACATCATCAGCAAATTGTTGGACTTGAAGAAATGTTAAAGGAAGTCCTTCAAGCAAAAGCAAAATTATAGCAGAGGGGAAAATGTTATTTATTCAAAAGAACAAAGAACAATGAAAATGGTTACTTCAGAGAAAATATGATAAAACTGCAAAAAATGACAATTAAGTGTTTAAACAAGAAAGTGCAACAATCTGCATGATTTCAGAATGGGAAAAATATGTTTTAATGTTGTTGAGTTTCTTTTTTAAAAAGAATGTTTATTTTTTAGGTGTAGATGGACACAACACAATGCCTTTATCTTTATGTGGTGCTGAGGATCGAACCCGGGTCCCGCCCCTGCGAGGGAAGTGCTCTACCGCTGAGCCACAACCCCAGCCCTGTTGCTGAGTTTCTTACACTGAATTTACAGTAGAATAAGCTCAGTTGCAGGTAAACTAGGATAAGTACACATACTATAAAACATAAAGCAACAACTAAAATACAATAAGCCAAAAAAGATATAAAAATGGATTCACAAAAATGTAATGTGGTAACTTGGATTAGATGCTGGAATAGAAATGGGACCCTATTTGGTTTCACACTGACAAAATTCAACATATTATTATATAGATACAATGAAATCCTATTAAAATCACAGTATATTTTCTACAGAAGTTGATAAGTAGATTCTAAAATTCATACAGTAATACAAAGGGCCTAAAATAACCAAAATTAACACTTAAAAATTGTAACAAAGTTGGAAAGTATTTACTATCTGAATTCAGGAATCATTCTTAAGGAACAGTAATCAAAACAGCTAAGTATTGGCAAGAAAGACTGACAAGTAGATCAATGGAGAATACAAATAATTGAGAAATAACCCCACATATATGTAGATGACTGATTTTTGACAACAGTACAAAGGCAATTCTGTAGAGAAAGGGATAGTCTTTTGAACAAATAGTCCTGAAACAACTAAACATGTTTATGAAAAAAATACTTTAAAGCACTTCAAAGTGTGTGTGCATTCACACACACACACACACACACACACACAGAGAGAGAGAGAGAGAGAGAGAGAGAGAGAGAGAGAGAGACAGACCAATCTTAGTGTGGAATTTTCAAGAAGAAAACATAGGGGAAAATGTGACTAAGGGTTAGGCAAAGAACCATTTTATATGGCACATAATAATTCAAAGGTGAAATATTAAAGAATTAGATTTATTTTCTAACATTAAAACCTTCAACAATTCAAAAGATACTGTTAAGCAAATGAAAAGTCAAGTCAAGGTTTCGGAGAATATCTTTCCAAAGCAAATGACTGATGAGGGACCTGTATCCATAAAATATAAAAAATACTCAAAACTCACAATCAGTAAAGAAATAATTCTACTGAAAAATGGGCAAAAGTTTTTAATATACACAATTCTTCTGAGAAGTGGCAAATAAACTCATAAAGAGAAACTAAAAAAACAATGAGCCATTAGAAAAAGGCAAGTTAAAACTACAATGAGGCTGGGGTTGTGGCCCAGTGGTAGAGTACTTGCCTGACATGTGTGAGGCACTGGGTTCAATTCTCAGCACCACATATAAACAAATAAAATAAATGTCCATTGACAAAAATAAAAAATAAAAACAAAACAAAAAACTACAATGAGATACTACTTCATATCATTAGAAATTTAGAATGGCTATAATGCCTCCTCCTCCTCCTTCTTCCTCCTTCTCCTCCCCCTTCTCCTTCTCCCCCTCCCCCTCCTCCTCCTTCTTCCCTCCCTCTCCCTCTCCCTCCCCAACCCCTCCTCCTCCTCCTCCTTCTTAATTTTTTCTTGTACTAGGAATTGCACTCAGGGACCTGAACCACTGAGAAACAACCCTAGCCATTTAATTTTTTTTTTTTTTATTCTGACAGAGGTTCTTTTTCACTTGCTTAGGAAACTACTGAGTTGGTGAGCCTGGCCTCAAACTTGAAATGCTCCTGCCTCAGCCTTCCAGGTAGCTAGGATTACCAAGCCCTGCTATAATGTCTTCATTAGACATAATAAAACATATTGTTGAGAATACAGAGTAACTGGAAACCTTATATACTGCTTTTGGAGATGAAAGTTGGGACAATCAGTTTGGAAAAGACCTTTTTAGGAATCTTAAAGGAGAATGAAGAGAAAGGAGGGAGGATAAGAAAAGGAAAGACAATGGAATGAATCTGATATTCATATATGTACATATATGAATACACCACAGTGAATATCACCATCATGTATATCCACAGGAAATCATTTAAAAAAATAAATAAAAATAACTATGAGTAAATGGCAGAAAGATTGACAGAAAGAAGGGAACAGGGGTTAAGTAAAGAGAAGGGGAAGAAGAGGTACTAGGGGTACAAATTAGAATAAGAAAGATATATTCCATGATTATATAATTATATCAAAATGGACTCAACTGTCATGTATAATTAAAAAGAACCAAAAAAATGAAAATGAATATTAAAAAGTTATAGATGCAATTGTCATATGAAACAGAAATTTTACTCCTGGAAATATAAATAGGAGAAATGAAAACATGTTTCCACAAGAGGTTTGTATACATATGTTCACAGTAACATTATTCATAAAGGCCAAAAAAGGTGGAAATAAATGTTCATCAACTGGTAAGTAAAAAACCAGAATATAGTATATTCATGCATTGAGATTATAGTCACTAAATAAAAAGGAAAAGTTTACTGATATGTGCTGTAATGTGGATAAATCTCAAAAACTATATATTTTATGTGATTGAAGGGAGGAGCAAATGATCACATTTGTGAAACTTAGCTCTGCAATGTTCACAAAAGACAAACCCAATAGCGATACCAGATTTCAAACTATATTACAGAGCAATAGTGACAAAAACAGCATGGTACTGGTACCAAAACAGGCGAGTGGACCAATGGTATAGAATAGAGGACACAGAGACTAATCCACAAAGTTACAACTATCTTATATTTGATAAAGGGGCTAAAAGCATGCAATGGAGGAAGGATAGCATCTTCAACAAATGGTGTTGAGAAAACTGGAAATCCATATGCAAAAAAATGAAACTGAATCCCTTCCTCTCGCCATGCACAAAAGTCAACTCTAAATGGATCAAGGAGCTTGATATCAAATCAGAGACTCTGCGTCTGATAGAAGAAAAAGTTGGCTCCGATCTACATATTGTGGGGTCGGGCTCCAAATTCCTTAATAGGACACCCATAGCACAAGAGTTAATAACAAGAATCAACAAATGGGACTTACTTAAACTAAAAATTTTTTTCTCAGCAAGAGAAACAATAAGAGAGGTAAATAGGGAGCCTACATCCTGGGAACAAATTTTTACTCCTCACACTTCAGATAGAGCCCTAATATCCAGAGTATACAAAGAACTCAAAAAATTAGACAATAAGATAACAAATAACCCAATCAACAAATGGGCCAAGGATCTGAACAGACACTTCTCAGAGGAGGACATACAATCAATCAACAAGTACATGAAAAAATGCTCACCATCTCTAGCAGTCAGAGAAATGCAAATCAAAACCACCCTAAGATACCATCTCACTCCAGTAAGATTGGCAGCCACTATGAAGTCAAACAACAACAAGTGCTGGCAAGGATGTGGAGAAAAGGGTACTCTTGTACATTGCTGGTGGGACTGCAAATTGGTGCGGCCAATTTGGAAAGCAGTTTGGAGATTCCTGGGAAAGCTGGGAATGGAACCACCATTTGACCCTGCTATTGCCCTTCTCGGACTACTCCCTGAAGACCTTAAAAGAGCATGCTACAGGGATGCTGCCATATCGATGTTCATAGCAGCACAATTCACAATAGCTAGACTGTGGAACCAACCCAGATGCCCTTCAATAGATGAATGGATAAAAAAAATGTGGCATCTATACACAATGGAGTACTATGCAGCAATAAAAAATGACAGAATCATAGAATTTGCAGGGAAATGGATGGCACTAGAGCAGATTATGCTTAGTGAAGCTAGTCAATCCCTAAAAAACAAATACCAAATGTCTCCTTTGATATAATGAGAGCAACTATGAACAGAGCAAGGAGGAAGAGCAGGAAGAAAAGACTAACATTTAACAGAGTCATGAGATGGGAGGGAAAGGGAGAGAAAAGCGAAATTGCATGGAAATGAAGGGAGACCCTCATTGCTATACAAAATTACATATAAGAGGTTGTGAGGGGAATGGGAAAATAAACAAGGAGAGTAATGAATTACAGTAGATGGGGTAGAGAGAGAAGATGGGAGGGGAGGGGAGGGGGGATAGTAGGGGATAGGAAAGGTAGCAGAATACAACAATTACTAATTGGGCATTATGTAAAATTGTGGATATATAACCGACGTGATTCTGCAATCTGCATTTGGGGTAAAATTGGGAGTTCATAACCCACTTTAATCTAATGTATGAAATATGATATGTCAAGAGCTTTGTAATGTTGTGAACAACCAATAAAAAAAAATTAAAAAAAAACAATTTACATTATATTGAAGAGAATAATTAAATATAATGAAAAGGAAAGGTGAAAGTAAACAAACAGATCTGTTGACCTCCTTTTTTGTTCACATAGTAAAACAATCCTCAACAGTTGTTTACCCAATTTAAATTAAACCATTTAAATCACGTGAATAAAAAAAAAATTTGGATCCAAAAAAAAAAAAAACAAAAGACAAACCCATATATACATGAATACATTATTTGTTTCCTGGGGTTCAGAAGCTAGACAAAAGAGGTCTCTTTCCTTGCTACCTTGTTTGTAGTACTAGGGATAGAACTCAGAGTCTCAGACATGCTAGGCCAGTGCTGTAACACTGAACCATAACCACAGGCAAAAGGAGCTCAGTTAGCACTAATAGAAATGTTCTAAAACTGTATTTTAGGAATGACTTCTCAGTTCTTTACATTTACAAAAAAATCATTAAATTGGATATTTAAAATTGATAGTTTCTGTGATTTGTAAATTATGACTCAATAAACACCCACAGTGGCTTTGTCCTGCATGCAAAGTTAAACCCACAACTACTTATGAACACAAAATCTAATCTCTTTCTGTTCTGTTCATGTTTTTCAGGAAATAAGTGATTTGTTCAAAAGGCATGTATAGAAGAAACAAACAAATTCTAAAATCTGCTGAAGGAGATACACACAAGGAACAGAAAGAAGAAAAAGGAAAAAGAGAGAAAGAAAAAGAAACACAGAGAGAATGTAAAGAAAAAAAGAAACAAAGAGAGAATATTTCCCTTGAGGTTCTTTGCATTTCCTATGCTCTTTCAACATAGTATTTTATGCTCAAACTTCCCTACTCTGACAAGCAACTGGGCAGTTTGAGCAATGATTAAATCTGAATCAAAGTGTTGTGATTCTCAGATTTACAGAGAGAGCTTCATGCCATCTTCTCCTTATATACACACAAATACTAGTTTCAATTCCTTTATAACTTTCATCACTCAAGCAGACAAACACTGTATAAAGCAAGCACTGTTCTGGTTCCTGTGCATTCATGATGAGAAGACCCCTTGCTTCAAATAAATAATTGAGGACAAATATATAAATAGTACATACAAATCAAAACTATTATGGATGAAGTAGAAATGAGACCCCCAGAGTCATTATACTCACTTCAAGTTCACCCCCACCTGATTCTACCAGAGTGGTCTAAGATGAATCTCCCTGGAACCCATGGGGCTTCTCACAACATTATTTCAAAGAAACAAATTAAATAAATCCTCTTCATACTAGAGATAATGAACAAAGTCCAGAAATGGGAAAGGAACTATCAAAAGCTACAGAGCCACCATCCTCAGGGTCCTCTGCAATTTGAAATGAAGATAATTATATACACAAGAAACTTTTAAAGACTGGCAGCATGCCATCTTTCTCTTTTGAACCTCCATATCACTTATCACATTGTTTTGGCCATAAGTGGACAGGAACAATTAATTACATTTGGAATGATAATAAGTGAGAACAAATAGATGGTAAAAATAGAGAACTGATTACAACATCAATAGCTGCAGAGAAGGAAGACAAGTAGGTCTGAAAGAGAGAAGTAAATGTTTGGGAAGATTTCATTTATTTTGTTAGAATTTATTAAGAAGCCATTAGTGCTAGGAACTGAAAAGGAATCTAGTCTTCAGAAAGGCTAGATAATTTGATAAAAACACTTAATAATAATGCCTATTATATTTGTGGAGCCTAATATGTTCTAGCAACTGTGCTGGCACTTTATAGGCTAAGAAATTTAATTCTCATCATACCAATACAAGCAGTATGGTCAACTTCATTTGTAAAGATTAAGGATTTGAGATTGAAAGGAATAAAGTGACTTACCTAAGACTAAAAATTTAAGAAGTAAAAGACACAGTGTTATGAGCCTGATCACCTTCCATCACACCTAGGATTTTCATCATATGATAGATTTAAAGTCAATGAAAACAAGCCAACAGGGTGAATTCTTATGCTAGTTCAGCCACACATTTTAGGGTGAAATAGGACACATCATGGAACTGTGTTGAACCTTGAAATGGGATTCCTGAGCTTCTAGGCCACTGCCTCTCCGAGCACTGGCCAAGACAAAAACATTCTCCTGGTTATTTTCTTCCCAATGACTCCTTGCTGGCTATCATAGAGGAGGAAAGAAGAGGGGCTAGGGATATGGATCATCATTCCTGGGACAAACTTGGCAGGCTCACCTATGACCCAGCTTCATAGGTGACTCAGTACCAATGCTCACTCAAAAAGCAGGGCAGCAGAGCTGGGACTTACAGCATTTGATAAGGAATGATCAGTGAATAGACACTGGCTAGTGGAAGGGGATGGAGAGTTTCCTGTGTATACTGATGAGTAAAGGACATGGTGAGAAGTGGACAGATCCAGATTATATTGTGGAGGTACAACTCACCAGGCCTTATGAATGCAGTGGTTTCCAAGGATGGTTGCTGCAGCAGCACCAGTAGCATTGCCTAGGATCTTATTAGAAATGTGAATTCTCAGACCCCACCCCGGAGTTGCTGAACCAGAGACCCTGGGGATGGGGCCCAGTAATCTATAATTTAAAGGCCCTCCAGGTATAACTTGAATCATGATCAAGTTTGATCCCACTGTGCTAATGATTGGTCTGGAGTTGAGAATTCTGTTGGGCCTGTTGGAGATACCAGTGTCACATGCAGTGTGCTAGGTTAACTGGGCAGTGGAATATGTGAGTCTGGAACTAGGGATAGATCAGATCTGTTGAAGTTTTGGGAGGATCGTTCAGATCAGGTGCTATTCATCCAAAGTGGCAAAACTCCACAGAATAGCATAGCCCTGTGTTGGCCCAGGATAAGTGCTCTGTAAATGCCACTGTGTGAATAAAGAGTCAGCCTATCCTGCTGCCTCCAGGAATGTGAGATCATTGCTTAAGGAACAAGTGTTCTTTCAGTTAATATTTATTTGCTCATCTGAGAAAACCGCTGCTGTGGGAAAACAGGTTTCATAATGTAGTCCACTTGAAGATTTTATACAGCTCAACACCAATGCTCACTCCTTTCCGTGCTTTCTGCTGAGATCAGCATTGTTTGGCTTAACTTACCCATCCCCAAGTCCCAGAGCTCCCAGCTGGCCTGTGCCTTGCTCCTGACTAGGCACAGCCCCAGTGTCACTTCTGAAGCCCACTCTCAGAGGAGCCTGCTGAGCCTGCCAGAGTGCTGGCTGAGGAGGAAAAAGGAGGACAGAAGGGAGGAAAGGATAAAGGGAGGAAGGAAGGGTGGAAAGGACTGAGACACATGACAAAACTGTAAAGTAAGACGGGTTAATGTGAGTGCTAGAATAAATATTCCCATAGAGCATGCAGGGCTGGGGGGAGCCTGATTCATTTGCTCTGGGGACTTTGAGAAAGTTTGAGAGAAGTGGCATTTCCTCTGGGAATTTCTTGAAATGTGAGTAGGATTTACAGAAATATGAGTAGGATTTACAGATTTACAATGTGGAATGAGGCATCTACACAGGAAGAACCCTAGAGGAATGGAAGTTATGAATTAGGAACTTCTCCATGGCTAAAGAACAGAGTGAAGGAAAGGATTAGTAGCATATAAGTGGAAATGAAGAATCTAGATGTGATTTGTGGGGCAGAGTCTTGAGTGCCATGGTAAAGTTGATGGACAAATGTTTGTCCAACAGATAAAGACTAAGAAATGACCTAAGTGAGAAATGAAGTTCACATCATTACCTCACACACAAACACACACATGAAACTGTAACAAAATCTTTCCCATTTGTATGCCTACCAACTCTTATGTAATGTTGATAATCTCCATCTTATTTTTAAAACTAAAGTTCAATAATAGAATAAGCAACTGACTTAATTTGATTTAAAGCTAACCATGTGCAATGGCCTATATTTTAAAAAAGACACTGTGAACAATGGGAATTTTCCCTCTTTTTATTCCACCTTCTATTTCTTCAATTCTTGTTTTTCCTTTTCCATATATCCACATGCTCCTTCCTTACCACTTAAAAGCCCAAGGAATAGATGGAGAAGGCCTGAGGTCTGAAGAACAGTGTTGGAGTAGGATTGTGCTAGGCTTGGCACATGGTCAGAGCAGGAGCAGGGAATGGGCTTAGATGAAAGAATCCATTCCTGAGGTTGTTCCTAATGCAAATTCTGCCATTGGTGTGTGTGAGTTCTGGGTATGTTTCTGCGTCTCTGTGTGTGGAAAGGCTCTGAGCTTGAATTCCTTAGGTGGTGATGCCATCATTATCACTGCTTCAGCCCCAAGAATATTCCATTTTTAACAGAAACAGGCTGCTTTGCTTATAAATTAAGAAATCTGGGATAATGGTAATTATAATTTAGAGCAGTTGAAGAACCATGAGCCACGAGTAATCAGATTATCAGCATTTGTAAGAGTATTAAATGTCATTAAAATGTGTGCCATGTGAATAGGATACACTTTTTTCCATAGCTGTGTCACCTAACTTCTTGTAAATCTCAGTTCCTTGTCTATAAAATTGGAATAATAATTCTCAGCACAGATTTCCATTGGGAAGGATGAAGATTAAATGAGCTTTTAAAATAGTACATTCTCAGCAAATGTTTGTTCCTTTTCCTAGTTCTTTCTGGCTGCTTCCTTTGCTGTTTCCTTCTGCCTCTCATATGTGTTTGTCTATGGACATCAAGTGTATATTTGTAATACTTTCTGCATTCTAAATTCATAAACCAAGGGATTTAAATGCTGTATATTACTGTCAAATTGCCAAAACAATTTATTTTAAGTCATTTTTGAAACATATAATTTTTGGAATCATATCTCCTTGGTTGATTAACCCTTTTTCATTATGCAGTGTCCCTACCTCTCTCTGGGATTTTTTTTTTTACTCTAGTATCTGTTTTCTTTGATAATAAGTAAGCCACTTTTGCTTTCTTTTGATTAATTCTTTCATGGTATCTTTTCCCATACTTTTAATCTCAGCTACTTATATCGTTATTTTTTAAGTGAGTTGGTTAAATGACATCATAAAATTAATTATGTTTTTCTTAAATCCTCTCTGCCAATCTCTAATTGGTCTATTTACATTATTTTTATTTACCATAATTATTGAGATGTTAAACTAAATCTGCCTTTTTATTTTTCTATTGTTTTCTCTCTTCTTTGTTTCTCAGTTTCCTTTCTTCTGCCTTCCTTCAGTAAATTACATTTTTTCAGAATCCCATTAAGATTTATTTTTTTAAAAGAGAGAGAGAGAAGAGAGAGAAAGAGAGAAAGAGAGAGAGAGAGAGAGAGAGAGAGAGAGAGAGAGAGAGAGAGAGAGAAGAGAGTTTTTTAATATTTATTTTTAGTTTTCGGTGGACACAAGATCTTTTTTTATTTTATTTTTATGTGGTGCTGAGGATCGAACCCAGTGCCCCACACATGCCAGGCGAGGGCACTACTGCTTGAGCCACATCCCCAGCCCCAAAGATTTATTTAATGTTTTTATTTTCATCTTTTTATATAGGTTTTTAGTGTTATGATCTCAGTACTACATTATATACACAAAATTTATCACCATCTTCTGACATCATCATTTTATCAGCCTTAGTTAAGTACAGAAAGCTTTTCTCCTTTTTCTTTCTTTTCATGCATCCATTTATAAATGTCATACATATTTCATCTACATACATGAAATCCCATTAGATAATTTTTAATTACCCTTCAATCATAAAAATTATCAAGAAATTTGAAAAGAAAAAGGGAATTATGCCATATTTACCTATGTTTTTGCTTACAGCATTTGTTCTTCCTTCCTTGGCTCCTTCTTTTTTCTGTTTTGCAAACTTTTGTCCATTTTCAGGATAGATCTGCTGATAAATTCCCCCAATTGTCCTTCATCTGAGAATGTCTTGATTATGCCTTCATTCAAAAAATATTATCACTGGTCATAAAGTTCTGGGTTAACATTTCTTTTTCTTCAACACTTGAAAAATATGCTACTTGCTGCTAGGATCTTATCAGTTTCTGATCAGAAATCTGTCATTCTATTTTTTTTTTCTTGTAGGTATAGGTAAGGTATTGGTTCTCTTAAGACTGCCTTCCCTTCAAGAGTTTTTCCTTTTTCTTCTTTTTCAGAAGGTTGGTTACAGCACATCTTAGAATGGATTTCTTTTTGTTGATTCTATTTGTGTTTAATCCCCTTTGTGAATTTGTAAGTCATTTCATACAGTTTTGGAAATTTTAGCCATTTTTCTTCAAGTTCTTTACCAATCCTGTTTCTTTTCTCCTTTCCTATTAGGAATCTGTTGGTATCAATGTTAAAGTTTCTGTGATAGTCTTGCAGACACTTCTATTGTTTCATGTTTAAGGTAATATTTTTCCTCTCTTCTCCACCTTGCTATGGAGACCACCCATTGAGTTTTTAGAGCCTTGTTATATTTTTCAATTCTAATATTTTTTGCTGCTTCTTTATTTTATTTTCTTGTTGTTGAGACTTTCTACATATTTGTTGTAATTTTCTTTTTTATCATTTATTTCAAGTATGTTGTACATTGCAACATTTTTTATGATCTATATTTTAAAACCCTTTTCAGCAAGGAGCAGTGGTGCACACCTGTAATCTCAGTGGCTCAGGAGGCTGAGGTAGGAGGATCATGAGTTCAAAGCCAGCCTCAGCAAAAGTGAGGCACTAGCAACTCAGTGAGACCCTGTCTCTAAATAAAATACAAAATAGGACTGGGGATGTGGCTCAGTGGTCAGGTGCCCCTGAGTTCCATCCCCCGCACCCCTCCCAAAATAAATACATAAATATTCTCATTCAAGTTGCTATGTTGGTATGGTTAAGTGGTTTTTCATTAAAAGTTGGACAATATGGGTCTTACCTACATCTTTTGTCTCAGCAGGCTTCCTCTGATATCCCCTTCATGGAAGTTCAACAGAAGTCCAGTTTCTCCATTAGGTCTCTTTTGACTTCCAGGGTGAATCATCTTTGTTAATGCTGGTTAGTGGCAGGAGTTCAGCCTTCTCTCTAAATCTCTGTTGATCCCATCCCAACTGGTTAGAGGAAAACCTCCTAGATAGCACTTGAGGGTAGAAATCATGGCTCCCCAGGTGTTCTCCCTTGGGTGTGGTCTGTTTTTATTGGGGATGAAAGTCCTTGTTGTAGTATAGTCCTTCTCTGGGAATGAGATAGTCTTCTTTTAAAGCCCAGTGAGAGTAGACAACTTGGTTTTCCATTTGCAAGCCCAGACATCTTATTAGCTGCATTGTTATGACAGTTAGCACTCTCCTGCAACAATGACTCTCCCTCCCTACCAACTGATGCTTTTGTAGAAAACTTAATTCCCTCCACCTTACCAGTCCTTCTGTGGGAGATAGCAGGCAAAACAGGGCCTCTCTGTAGGCAGACTTGAGTTCCTGTCAAAATATGGCATTTTCAAGGAGCATGGTGCAGAAGGATCCCAAGTTTGAGGCCAGCCTGGACAACTAAGCAATACCCTGTCTCAAAGTATAAAACGGGCTGGGGATATAGTTCTGTAGTAGAGTGCTTGCCTTAGGATATGTGAAGATCTGGGTTCAATTCCCAATATCACAAACCAAAATGTGGCATTTTCAAGCTGTGTGGCTCTGGGATATTCAAATTTTCTGAGCCTCCATTTTCCAGCTCTAAAGGAGTACAAAGATCAGAGGATTTGCAGAAATGAATGAAAGTAGGCCAGAGTGTATGGCACATCAGGATCTCAATAAATAATAATTTTCTTCCTTCCCCTCCCCTGCAGAAGGAGAGATGCAACTTCTTCAGAGGAAGAAGGATGTACAGATCTCACTAGGCACTCCCAGGGTTAAATCTCATGGTCGTTTTTCTTAAAGAGACTCACTTAACATCCTCCACCCATTTTCACTGAAAAACACGCCACAGAGACATGGAGACAACCCAACTTAAGTCACCCTCAGAGAGTGGGAGTCAAAGTAGGGGCTAAGGCAGAGCAGGGAAGACAAAAGAAAGCATAATGCTGGCCCACACAGTCAGCCCACCAGGCACAGTTATGTTCCCAGCAAGGACAACATCATCGCCTTGACAAAGCTGCTCCAGGAGTAACTGGGATGGTGGACTTTCGCAACTCCCACTTTGCCACCCACCCTTCTCCTCTAGCTTCTCAGAGCTGCTGTCGTCATATCAGTGTGGTGACCCCATCCTCAATCCCATAGCTCCCATCCCCCAACTGAGGGGGGATAGAAAGAAAGTGGCAACTAAGTAAAATGAAAACCAGTGCGCGCCATCCTCCCAGTCCCCACCCGCTAGGATTCCTCTGCACCCTCAGTCCCCTGGCCACCAGCAGCCACCACTAGCTTTGACGCGGTAGACTCAGCTATCAAAGGCTTTCCTGAGCTCCAGGTCCTGAAGTTAAACCGGAGACCGGGGAAAGAAAATCTCAACAAAACAGCAAGACGCCAAAGACACCTTAAAGTCAACAAGTACTTTTAAATAATGCGTCTGTAAATGCCAACCTTGACCCCCAGCCCAGGAAAAAAAAAAGCTGTCTTGGGACCAGCCTCTAGTGTCTCCATCTGTGCTTTCTCAGTCACAACTGGCAAGGGCGCTCCCTTCCTTTCTCTCCCTCTGTTTCTACTACTCTCGGTTCCAAATATCCCCAGACCCCGCTCTCCGAACCTCACCTTACCTGTGGCGAATGCGCCCCTTTCCAGATCCCTTCTGCAAGGAGTCCAACAATAGATACTTTCCATAGGTAAAGCCCTCTCCCTTAGCGAGGGATTGGGGCGGGGATAGGGGGATCTCAAGGAGGGTGGAGCAGGGAATGCTGTTCGTGCTACTTACCTAATCTCTTTAATGCTTTCCAATTTGCACATGATTTCTTGTTCATCTGCCATGCTTTTCACTCTCAATTTCACGTCCCGAGAAACCTACAAATACACCAGCCAAGGGATACAATGGATACAATGTAGCCACCTCCTCGGGGCTTGGGGCTCTGAGTCTGTGCGGTAGGGGCTTGGAGAAGGGCTGGGAGCTGTAGTCCGCAGCTCCAGGGCCAGCCAGGCATCCCAGGGGCTTGCAGAACTACAACTCCCAGAAGGCCAAGCGACTAAAGCCTGTTTCTCTTCCTGCAGCCGCACTTTAAATCAGTTTGTCACCGATAATTATGTCAAAGGTTGTGAGAAGTGCAAGAGTATGGGGTTACCCTGTGCGGAAGAATGGGGTTAAAATTACCAAAAGCAACTAGAAAGATGAGAAATACACCCATTCACACCCCCTCGAGGGACTCTCTTGCTTTAGCTATTGGCAAAGGTTACCAGGACTCGCTAATTACTCAAGCCTTGGTCTAGGAGAGAAATCCTGCAGGGGAATTAGAGGTCAAGTGCTTTAGTTGCTGCCAGGAGACTAGTGGCTTTGGTATTCAAATGGAAGTGGATCAGAGGTGGGAAAAGGAGGAACTGAGGAGGGGTTGATACAAAAACTGGGATATATTGGGGTTGGGGAGGGACGTTTTTCCTTGCAGCTGCCAGTTCATTCAATGATTACTGAGCTCAGACTGTCAATTGTAAGTCAATGAAGAATGTACTGAAGGGAGGCACTGGGATAGGCAAATATAAAAGCAGGTCCTTGCCTTTGAGAATCAGGAGAGACTGAAAAGTAACCCATTAATTACAGTACAGTAAGGTATCCTAATATATGGATAGATTGGTGTAAACTTTGAAGAGAAGATGTAAATAAGTCTCAAATGGTAACTAAGAATTTGCCAGACCCTAGAAAGGAATGGGCTTTCCAGGACAAGATTCAACACATAAAGAAAGGACAAGTGGTTCAGGATGTCTGAAGCATAAGGTTCTTACATGGGGTGTGAAGGTGAGAAAGAGAAGTGGGAGACTAGAAGAGAGAGACTGGAGACAGTTTGTGAAATACTTTGAATATCAAACTAAAGAATTCTGACTTAATCCTGTAGGCACACATTCATCCAGTGCACATTTATTAAGTGCTTATTGTGTGCCAAACAATGCAGAATTATATTGAATTTTTTTTTTTTTTTGGTTCTGGGGATTGAACTCAGGTCCTTGTGCATGCTTAGCATTCACTCTAGCATTGAGATACACTCCCAGATTATTCTAAATTAAAATAATTTTTAAAGTACAGCAGTGAAAAGGATGGAGGGTTATCTTAGTGAGTTGACAGTGGAAGCAAGTTGGACAATGATTAGAAGAGTTGAGATCAGGCAAGAGGGAGTTAGTTACTGAAAGAACACAGCCCCAGAGAGCTGAGCTGTGCACAAAAGGTTGTCTTTAATTCACAATTCCAACTAAAGAAACTAGTTGAAACTAAAGGAATTCCAACTCCTTCTCTCTGATTGAGCCTCACCTTTTCTGAGTGTTGTGAGCAAGCTGTCATTAAGAGAGACCAAACACATTTGTATTTTTCCATAGTGTCAGAATTTATTGAATAAAAATTCACAGGCCACACCACTTTCATGGGGTGGCAGATCTTTAAATATTTGTGGGTAATCTGGTAGTCAAAAGCTGGGCAGATTCAATGTTCTTTTATTCCACTCAAGTCACAAATCACACTTGTTCATGGTGTAGAGCTGTCAAAGTGCAGGAACTCACTCTAGGTTTGTCATGGAAGACAGTTGCATAGTGTAAGCTTGATGAGTCAGCTTGAGATGTCAAATTGGAGTGGGCTGTGTGTGGTCATCACAAGCATAAGAAACCACAATCAGCTGAATCCTGAGCATGGATTCAGAAGTTTTTCACTGTGACAATTTCCTTGGGCAAGGCTCACCTTGAGGAGTGACCAGGTGATGGAATCAGGGTGCTGCCCAGTGTCTAGTCTCAAGGTGCTCCTCCTTATATGGGCCTTGAGTAAGAGTATTGTTTCATGCAGTAGGCTGGTGTGTTCAAAGACCTAATGGCTCTGGTTTTTCTGATATGAATTTGATATGCCCACCATACACATGTTTCTGATTAATTCAGTAAGTTCACAGGTAGACTTTTTTAAAATATTTTTTTTACTTGTAGGTGGACACTGTAATGCCAGATTCATGGGACCCCAATAGACCTCCAGGAGCCGAAACCGATGCAATCACACAAGAGTCTTTATTGAAAGCTCGAGCCTGGACTCACAACCATTTCCAATGCAGGGTCCCAGGGATTGAGTCCCGGCCCTTTGTCCAGTGAGATTTTATAGGTTTCTGAGGGTACTCTATGCGTCACAACATTACACAGCAAATCATTCCATACCATGGGAAAATCAAACAACAACTCTTAACATTGATTAGCACATTCACTGGCAGGAACAAGTTGGGTAGAGGTGATTGTGTACCTGCTAAACTTCGTGGTTTCCCAACATGTTATCAACCACCATAAACTACTTGGGGGTCATCTGGCATCCTAGGTATTTTCCCTGTATCATGCTGATTGGAGCTGCTATGTGTCCTCACCTAGCCTAACTAAGTCAGAGACACCTGGCGCCACAGATCTCTCCTGTTACTTACTTACAAACAACTCAGCAGGGCGGCTATCTGCCTAGAAAGGCTCTGTGGGTTTTTTCCAAGGATAAGGGTCATGCCCCCTTCCTTAGGACAGGCCTTGAGGTAGAAGCTGCTGTTATTTATTTATTTTCAAAAATGGGGTCACATCAGTTTCTCAGATGCAATACTTTTATTTTATTTCATTTATTTTTATATGGTGCTGAGGATCAAACCCAGTGCCTCATACATGCAAGGCAAGCACACTGCCATTGAGCCACAATCCCAACCCCTCACAGGTAGACATTTTTATTACCACAGTTATCAATTTGTGACTTATGGTTGTACTAGGCAGATATTGGTTATTTACTTGTATGAAAAAAAGATGGAGGGTCATTCTACGTTGGCACTTAAATTCAAAATGAAGTCGCTTATGGCAAATTAGTGCTTTATAAAACGAAGTAACATGGGTTTAATAACACAGGAGAACAGCTGTTCTATACATCATGGAGTAATGGATCTCAAGCCATTCTAGATGTCCACATGATTTAAATCTTCTCCAGAGAAGGAGCTGAAGAATTTCTCTTCTCTCTACTGCAGACTTAATAAGTTTCATAACAGGAAATTCTTCCTGGTATGGAGCCTAACATTTTTCTACAAGTTTTGAAGGTCCTTATCCAGATGGCACTTAAGGATCATTTAACTGGTTGCTCACAATACCTGTGGACCTGGATCCATAAATTGGCCCCACAATGTCCTATAATAGAAAAGAAAGAGGAAGAAGTCCATATAAGAGCCTGGCCCATACTGGCTGCTATGCTGAGAACTATATGCTATATGTATAGTTTATCATTTCATCTTCACTGTCACCATGAAGGGGATAAGCAGAAGTTTTTTTTGTTTTTGTTTTTTTTTTTGGTCCTGGGGATTGAACCGAGGCACTTGACCACTGAGCCACATCCCCAGCCCTTTTTGCTTTTAATTTTGAGACAGAGTCTTGCTAAATTGCTCAAAATGACCTTGAACTTGTCATCCTCCTGAGTGCTGGGATTCTAGGCATGCTCTACCAACCTTGGCTGATGCATTCTTTTTAACAAGGTAGAAAATTGACTCTGTTAGGAAAAGAAAATGTGTCAGGGCCACACATTAAGTTATAAAGCAAAGACCTGAGGTCAATTTGAACCAATTACCTGCAGATTAATGAAGGAAATGCATATGAAAACAATATAGAGATCAAAAGTAAAATGAGGTGCTGGATGAACATAAAGTGCTTGAAAAGTGAGTAAACTATTTTGGGGAAAGGCGTACAGTATGTATGGATATGTGTGGGAAGCAGTTTGGGAATGGTCTTTTTCCTACCATCCACTTCCTTTATCAATCTTTACTTTTTGCCATGTCTATGAGTCTGGTAAGGGTCTAGATGTGGTAATATATCTGTTTAAATTAAATATATTATGGGATAACAGTCTGATTTTTCACAGTAATTTGGCAAATATATTTTAAGCCTCACTAAATTCCTATTTCTCACATGAAGAAATTGAGGACAAGAGATGCAAAAGATTTATTCAATGTAACCCACCTTGGCTGACAGAAACAGAACACCTGATTCATGCAATATTCCTATGGCTCCAAACAGCCTATATTAAACTGCTATAGCTCCCATGGATTCTGAATGCCTCTATTATTTCAGCTGGTTGATGTACTCCAATACAAGATGCTCTAAGAGGGCAAATCATACTCTGTGCTTCCAATACAAGGACATTGAAGGGAGATGGCAGTTAGTCTGGGAGAAGAGGCCTGGAACTTGGATGAAGGTCCATGCCATTTGTAACAATATGTCCAATTAAAGAAAAATGATAAGCCTTTTAATTTCTATGGGTTTTCCTTAGCTCTTTGATCTCCTTAGGAAATGTTGTCTCATCCATTCCTTGCTATGTTTGTAAGAAACCAGGCTAGCAATGAGAGGGAGAAAAATGTCATAGGGCATGAGGGGGGAAGTAAGAAACCATAGCCTTCTGCCCCTTCTGAAGCAACATTTGAAACAGTATATCAATGTCAAGCTTGTAGCTTTCCCATACTAAGTGTTCAGTTCTCTATTGATCAGAAATTTGTAATAGATGAAACAATATTTAGGAACTATGCCAGCCATTGAGTTCTAATATATGATTTAATTAGAAAAAACTGATTTGAGGTAGCAGGAATAAAAAAAAACTTAGTTCTTTCAGGGTCAACATCATTGTTACTGCTAAGAAATGAGTAAGGAAGGCAGGTATATTGGCCATAAAATACAAAAAAAAGAAAAAAGAAAAAATGTAAGCCAAACTATTTTGACATGTTTTTACTTTCAGGAAATAGATCAAGATTTAAAAGGGGACACCAGAATGTTTGAATGCACAGTCTATCTCTATGCTTCAATAGTGAACTCAACTATGAGAGGAGGCAGAGATACAACAGCCTTTGTTCTGAATTGCCTTTCAAAAAGTAGTGCTACAAAACTCAACTCAAAGTGGATCACGGACCTAGGCATTAGACCAGAGACCCTGTACTTACTAGAAGAAAAAATAGGTCCAACACTCTATCATGTCAGCTTAAGAACCAACTTCCTCAACAAGACTCCTAAAGCACAGGAAGTATAATCAAGAATCAGTAAATGGGATGGTATCAAACTAAAAACTCTTCACTGTAAAAAAAAAATCAAGAATGTGAACAGAGACCCTATAGAATGGGAGAAAATGTTTACCCCTGTACTTCAGATAGAATATTAATCTCCAGGTCATACAAAGAACTCAAAAAAACTTAACACCAAAAAACTCCAAATAACCCAATCAATAAATATGCAGAGGAACCAAATAGGCACTTCATAGAAGAAGAAATATGAATGGTCAAAAATATATGAAAAAATGTTCAACATCTCTAGCAGTTAGAGAAATACAAGTTAAAACTACACTGAGGTTTCATCTCACTCCAGTCAAAAATGGCAATTATAAAGAATACAAGTAATAATAAATGTTGGCAAGGATGTAGGGAAAAAAAGGTACTCTCATACATTGCCAGTGGGACTGCAAATTGGTGCAATTACTATGAAAAGGGCAATATGAAGATTCCTTAGAAAACTTGGAATGGAACCACTATTTGATCCAGTTATCCCACTCCTCAGTCTACTCTCAAAGGACTTAAAATAAGCATACTACAGTGATATAGCCACATCAGTGTTTATAGAAGCTCAGTTCACAGTAGCCAAGCTATGGAACCAACTTGGATGCCCTTCAACAGATGAATACATAAAGAAAATATGGTATATACACACAATTGAATATTACTCAGCTAAAAAGAACAATGAAATTATGCCATTTTCCAGTAAATGAAAGGAAATGGAGAATATCATGCTAAGTGAAATAAGCGAATCCCCAAAAACCAAAGGCCAAATGTTCACTCTGATATGTGGATGTTAACCTACAATAAGGGTGGGTGTGGAGGGGAAGAATAGAAGTCCACTGGATTAGACAAACGGAAACAAAGGGAAGAGAGTGGGAATGGGAATAGGAAGGACAGTAGAATTAATCGGACATAACTCCCTAGCCTTGTATTTGAATACACCACTAGGGTAACTCTGCATCATGTACAAGCAGAATAGGATCCTAATTAGAATAAGTTATACTCCATATATGTATAATATGCCAAAATACATTCTGCTGTCATGGATAGCTAAAAATAACGAATATAAAAAGTACTGAATTAAATACCATGTTTCTTTTTTTAAAAGAGAGAGAGAGATAATTTTTTAAAATATTTATTTTTCGTTATCAGCGGACACAGCATCTTTGTTTGTATGTGGTGCTGAGGATCGAACCCGGGCCCGCACGAATGCCAGGCAAGCGCGCTACCTCTTGAGCCACATCCCCAGCCCAAATACCATGTTTCTTAATCAGCATTTCTAAGAGAAAAAAGTCATTCATCCAAATAATATTTATTATCTATTATATGTCAGATACATGTGTGACAGTAGAGATCTCATTGTAGATATGATAGACATAAGGCCCTGCCCTCACCAAGTTTAGTGGAAGAAACAAGCTACTAAAAAGATAACATAAATATATAACTATATCAAGTGATCAGGGCTTGGAATAAGAAATCTAGCTTCCTGTGAACATGCATTAGAAGAGAAGCAACTTAGTCCAAGGAGACAGTCAAGGAAAAGCTTCCTGAAGAAAAATTTCAGTAAAAAAAAAAAAAAAAAAAAAAAAAAAAAAAACTAGGCAGAAAGAGAGGAGAGGAGCAGGAAGTATCAAGTTTTAATTAATTCATTCACCAAACACCTATTGGGTAATTAATACATGACAGACACTTTTCTAGGCTCCAGGAATATAGCATTTTACATGTGTTGTTAGTTTATTTTTTTGCAATAACCTTATGACATTCATATTGTTCTCATATTACAGAAGAGGAATTTTTAAGCCACAGAGAAATCATGTAACTTGCCCAGAGATACACAGCTAGTAGGAGGCAAAACTGGGATTTGAATTTAGTTTGGTTCCAGAAGCCATCACAGTCTTAGTCAGTCTGTTCTATAGATTCCTTAAGATGCCCGTCCTCATGAAGTTTATATTTTAAGTGGAAAACTCGACAGATAATCACAAAAAGACAAAAATATATATGATAATATTTGGTGGAGATAAGGCAATAAAAACTCTAAACAAGGACAATGGAATAGGGTTGTGGTAGAAGTGAGAATGGTTTAGGCAGAATGGTCAGAAAAGGCCTCTCTGCAAGAAATGGCATTGTAGCAGATACCTTGGAAGGAGTCATTCATATAATGATCTAGGGCAAGATTACTCCAGACAATGGGAATAGACACTACAAAAGTCCCGAGGCAGGAACATGCTTAATGCTGATTTTGGGAAAAATACTCAGGATTGGCTGATTGAGGGGAGCAGTAATAGAGTGAGGAAATAATACTCAGGATTGGCTGATTGAGGGGAGCAGTAATAGAGTGAGGAAATAAGCAGGAAAAAAACAGGATCTTGTAAACCCTGGTGATGAGTTAGTATTCTATTATAAGCAGGGTAGCAACATGATTTAGTTTGTAAAGATCACCAGTATATTTATGCACATAGCATGATTTTGTTAAATTCATTCTACATTTCCTCCTCTTTCCTGTCCCTCTTCTCTCACTCTCAATCTCCTTGTATTCCACTGATCTTCCCTATATTTTTATTATATCCAATCAAACCCCCACTTTCCCCCCCTCATTTTACTCAAAAATTACATATCAATCAAAAATAAAACTTAAAACAAATAACATTAATTTTAAAATAATAAAATAGCTCTTAGATTTTGGATTGAGAAATAGGGTAGTGCCATTAATTGAGACAGGAAAGACTGGAAGTGAAACATAGATGTTAGAGTTGGAAGTGTCCCTACATGTAATATATGGAAAAAATTAAGATCAGAAATGGAAATTGACTTGACTGGGTTAGGAAATTAAAAGGCTAAATAAGTAATGCCATTCTTAACAATCTCCCAGAAAATTATCATGTGCTCCATGTGTTCAACCCTTCAACTGTGAGGGGAGTGGTAATTGGAGCCTTACCTAAAATTCCCCCAGTAGATGGGAATTGTGGGTGATTAACATGATTTGCATCTGCCTACATAGATTGTGTTAGGTATTCTCTGGCAGTATTTCAACTGAGATTCTTGCTATTTTTGATAGCTTTATGTCACTGAATTTTCATTCCTCTATTCTCTCCCACTTACCCAATATCACTGACCTAGATCCCCCAAGTGCAAAGTGCAGGGAACAAAGATCTGTCAGTGGAAGTGGGAGAACCCCACTTTTCCCTTCTCCAAGTCTGTAAGCCCTAGTCTGAAGAACCCAATTATAAAAGTAGCCTGGTGTATATCTGTTGAATTTTCTTAGTAACTATCAACAGCTTCTTCCAAAACTCAAGAAAGGAGAAGACATGTTGACTTTCAGGAACTTGGATTAAAATCCACACTCTGATACTGTCTCTCTGGGTGTCCTTAGGCACGTGCCTCCCAGGAAGACAGTCAGAGCCATACTCAGCAAGATGATATTGCACAGATATGGGGTTCTTTCCATTGGCTTTTAAGTCACATTATGCCCACACTGCCTGATAAAGGAATGCAATTCTCCTTTAGCTCCTTTTGCTTTTTCCCCTTCTGACTTCAAAGTAGAAGTAATTCCCAAGGTATTGACATGGAGTTTCTTCTTCTTCTTTTTTTTTTTTGTTATCTTCCTTGGAAAATTGGCACCACTCCCTCCCCATTCCTTCAATTCTCACTTGTTTGAGAGTGACCAAAACTAATTGTCGATCTCAAATTACTTTCATATCCTCATTTCTAAGCCTGCTTTTTATCACCTAGATAGAGTATGGGCCTGGGCTGAATCTTGCCAGGTTCATTTCCTATAAAATGTTCTAATACTGTAGAACTACCCATGGGGCCCTCCTCTCCCTCTTAAGGCTGTTCAGGGATTAAATAAAAAGAGATAAATTATGAGGTAGCACCTAAAACAATGAATGCAATATAATAGGCATTCAACATATGTTAATACTCCTCAGCCTCCTTTTTCCACTTTCCCCAAATATCAGATTGACTTTGAGCAAACAAAATTGGACAGAATCCAGTGAACAGAAATAAGAGCAGAGTTTAGAAACAATACATTTTCTTGATTTATGCTTGAAAAGACAGTTACGGAGTCTTTGTTTAGAAATCATAAAAAAATTCAGTATTTGATATGAAGGTTGGAGACATTGTATTCCCTGAGTCCAGGGCAAAAAAAAAAATGGAATCAAGTATAGTAAAGATTTAGAAGATGATAACTTATAAAGCTATGATGACAGATAAGCAATCCTAAAAGAAAAGGTGGACAGATTCATCTATATAAAGATAGAAACTGTACAATGAAAACTGACACTCAATACAAAAATGAAATAGACTGGGAAAATAAAAATAACACCCGAGTTTTAGTGTACCCCATGGAAGGGTTCGTTGTATGGTAAACAGTGGATCAAATCTCAAGACTAAGAAATTAATTTTAATGAATGAAGCATCAGACACCAGCAAGTAAACAGATTGGAAGATGATGGAAATGCAGATATCCCTTTCTTGAGCCCTCAAAAATCTCCTTTTTCATTTCTCACTAAACTGATTAGGGCCTTGCTAAGTTCCTGAGGCTGGTCTCAAACTTGCAATCCTCCATCATCAGCCTCCTGAGTCCCTGGAATTACAGGAGTGTGCCACCACATCCAGCTAAATTTAGCAATTTGACCTATGGGCAAATCACCTCCCCTTTCTAGGCTTTGGTGTTCTTATCTGGAAAATGAGGATGATAGCAATAGTAACTACCTCTTAGCATTGTAATTAAAATTAAATTGAGTAAATATTTAGAACTGACTTTAAGCAGCATAGTAAGCACTATAGAAGTGTTTGCTATTATTATTAAAATGGATATTCTTTGATTAATGCTCTGATCACATCCTTGTTTTTCATCATTGGCAGCTCAGTTCCCCTACCAACTCCCCTATCATCCTCTAAATCAAAAGGATTGAAAGCATAATCACACATATCTACTTAGAAATTACCAAATGCGTGCACCATTGCTATGACTAATCTATCACAACATTAGGGCTAAAACAAATTTAAACATCGACATCATTTAAAAATTTGAAAATAAGCCAGGCACGGTGGCATACACCTATATTCCCATTGGCTCCAGAGGTTGAGACAGGAAGATTGCAAGTTCAAAGCCAGCTTCAGCCACTTAGTGAGGTCCTAAGCAACTTAGCTAGTCCTCATCTCAAAATTTAAAAATAAAATAAAATAAAAATAAAAGAGCTAGGAATGTGGCTCAATGGTAAAGTGCCTCGGAGTTCAATCCCTAGTTAAAAAAAAAAAAAGGAAAATCATGTTCCCAGTTCTATAAAGTAACCATACTTTTACTTCACATATTTATTATATGACATACTATTCATATTAAATAATATCAGATGAATTCTAGATATGGCATATTAGCACATAAAAATACATCTCAACTCTATCCTAAATTAGTTAGAAATTATTATTATTTTTTTGTGGTGCTGGGGCCTTGTGCATGTGAGACAAGCAGAATATCATGCTAAGCAAAGTAAGCCAATCCCAAAAAACCAAAGACTCAATGTTCTACCCAATAAGTGGATGCTGATCCATAATGGGGAGGTGGCATGGGAAGAATGGAGGAACTTTTGATTGGGCAAAGGGGAGGGAGAGGTGGGGAAGGGACATGCGGGTAGGAAAGATGGTGGAATGAGACAGACATCATTACCCTAGGTACGTGTATGACTGCACATATGGTGCAACTCTATACTGTGTACTACCAGAGAAATGAAAAGCTGGGCTCCCTTTGTGTACAATGACAGAAATGCATTCTGCTGTCATGTATAACTAATTAGAACAAATAAAATTAATATGCTAGCTCTATTGAATGCTATTAAATATTTAATTATACTTTAATTTTGCCTTCTTAAAATTTAGATTAGCTTTTCGGAAAGTTATTTGAATGATTTGGGTTTCTTTGCAGGGAGGTAGTCAAGAAATGATGTCTTCTTTCCTAACTTTTCATATCAATTCATGCTTATTAAGTACCCTCCTTGTTCTAGGGACTCAGTATCCAGAGAAATAAAAACAGTTCCAGCTTTTAGGATGTTCATAGCTTAATTGAAGACAGGCCAGTAAATAAACAATGACAATACAATGCATGCCTTGTTATAATGGAGGGATGAATAGTGAGCTCTGGGATCACACAGAAGTGTTATTAAGCAAGGGCTATTGTGCAACACACATAAAAACTAACACTATGGCACCATATTTTTGCAAAAAGAAGTGGCAAGGAGATCAGGAGCTAGAAGTTCAAATCTGCCTCCCAAATACATTGTTAGTTGGGGAATTTATAGGAAGGGAGACAGAAAAATTTGCTTGTTTACTGGATAACAAAAAGTACATGTTTCTTTTCAGAGGGAGTTATGCTTTGTATAGAGATATCATTGACTAGATAAATTGGATTCTTCTATTCCTGTCCATTTTTGAAAAGTTATTTCCTAACTGTAAGAATCATTAATGAAAGTCCTATAGTCAGAAACACTGGTAAATAAGGGGTCTTCTATGGTCATTCCCTCTAGAAAATAGTAAAGAAAATTTAAATCAGTGAGAATCTAATGTATTCTTGGTCTTCCTGTAGCAAAACCAAGATGATAAAACAAATTGTAGGGAACTGATACAGAGATTCCTTCAGGAAAATTGTAGCTAGACCTAAAATACCACTTCTATTATCACATTCAAGTTCATCATCAGAAGACTGAAAGAACTAAAAAACCAGTAGAAGTTCTATCATTGGAGTTATTACTAGCCTATAATACATAGATTGGTTTAGGTAAAAAATAAATTTCAACTTTATGCAAAAATTATATGCAAAAATTAACTCAAAATCAATAATTGATTTAAATATAAGATATAAAACTTGTAGGAAAAATAAAACTAGGAGACTCTTCAGGATCTAGTCCAAGCAAAGAATTATAAGTTTGACCCCAAAAGCATTATCTATAAAGGGAAAAGTTTATAGAATGGACTTTATGAAAATCGAAAACCTTTTCTCTGTGAAAGAAGATGAAAAGACAAGCTATAGACTAAAACATTTGCAAACCATGTATTCAACAAGAATTAATATCTACAATATATGAAGATCTCTCAGACTTTAAGAGAAAGAAATCAAATTAGCAAATGCATCAAAGAAATCACTGAAGAGAATATATAGATGTCAACTAATTACAAGAAAAGATATTCAATATCATTATTTTCAAAGAACTTACTTTCAGTTTTGTTTATTCTATTGTTTTTATATTTACCATGTCATTTATTTATGCTCTAATCACTATTTTTTCCTTCTTTCTGCTAGCTTTGGTTTCAATGTGCTCTTATTTTTACAGTTCCCAAAGCAATAAAAGTAGGTTATTTATTTGAGATATAGTTTTTTTCCTTTATGCGGAGCGGGGGGTACTAGGGATTGAACTCAGGGGCACTCATCCACTAAGCCGCATACCCAGCCATTTTTTGTATTTTACTTAGAGACAGGATTTCACGGAATTGCTTAGTGTCTCACCATTGCTGCAGCTGGCTTTGAACTCATGATCCTCCTGCCTCAACCTACTGAGCCACTGGGATTACATGCATGTGTGACCGTGCCTGGCTGAGATATGTCTTTTTTAAAAAAATATTTTTATTAGTTGTTGATGAATTTATTTATTTATTTATTTGTACGTGGTGCTGAGAATCTAACCTAGTGCCTCACACATGCTAGGCAAGCTCTCTACTACTGAGCCCCATTCTAGCCCCAGAGATATATGTTCTTTTTAATGTAGATACTTACATCTATGACTTTTTCTGTGAGTTTTGCTTTTGCTATATTCCATATGTTGTGATGTGGTGTGTTTTAATTTTCATTCATTTTAAGGTATTTTATAATATCTGTACAATTGCCTCTTTGAGTGTGTTGCTTAATTTCCACATTTGTGAATTTCTCCAATTTTCTTTCTATTATTGATCTTTATCTATTTCATTTTGATCAAAGAAGGCATTTTTGCAGGATTTCAGTCTTTTGAAATTCACTGAAACTTATTTTTTTGGCTTTAGAGTATTATCTATCCTAGAGAATATCCTGTTTTCATATGAAAATAATATATATCTGATGTGTTTGGGTAGAGTATTCAGAGAATGTCTTTCAGATCTAGTTAAATTTTAATGTTGTTCAAGCCCTCTGTTTCCTTATTAATCTCCTATCTAATTATCTTATTATTAAATATGTGTATTGAAGTTTCTAGCTATTGTTGTAGAACCATCTTTTTGGGTGTTAGAGTTTCAATATGTAAAATTTGGAAAGGCCTGAACATTCAGACTATAGCAATAAGGAAATCTGAGATTAAGAATAATAATAAATCAATCAGTACATGAAGGGAAGGAAGAGGACACCAATACAGAGAGTTTGAAGGGAAGGGGTAGCTAAGCTGATGCCAACTCCACTAGGGCCAGGGTTACCAATTAAAATACGGGATGCCTAGTTAAATTTGAATTTGAGATAAGTTAAAAAATTAATAACCAGGATTATTACATGACACATACTTATACTAAAAAATGTATTTTTTGTTTATCTCAAATTTAAATTTATCTGAGTGCCAGTTTTAGTAAATAAAATACAGGGCACTCAGATAAATTTGAATTGGTAAGGGGGATTGAACCCAGGGGCATATCCGCCCTTTTTATTTTTTTGAGACAGTTTTACTAAGTTGCTTAGGGCCTCACAAAGTTGCTGAGGCTGGCTTTGAACTTATGATTATCCTGCCTCTGCCTCCCAAGTCACTGGGATTATAGGCAGGCAACACCATGCCTGGCTAGCATTTCTCTTAAGATCAGGAAGAAAGCAAGAATGTCATCTTTCACCACTGTTATTTAACATTGTAGTAGAAATACTACCCAGAAGAATTAGACAAGGATACAAAGTAAAATATATTCAAATTGTAAAGGAAGAAGTAAAACTTTTCCTGTTTGTAGATGGCATTGTTTTATATATAGAAAATTCTAAGGAATTCACAATAAAGCTACTAGAGCTAAGAAATAAATTCTGAAATATTTTGGGTTATAAGATCAACAACAACACAAAAATCAGATGTACTTCTATATACTAGTGATGAAATATTTGAGATTGAAATTAGGAAAAACAGAGGAGACACAAATATCTAAAATCAAAAATTACCCTTGAGTTAATTATTCTTTAAATATTTGGTAGAATTCTCCGGTGAAACCATGTGATCCTAGACCTTTTTTGTTTGGAGATGTTTGATTACAGATAAAATCTCTTTACTTCTTATAGGTCTGTTGAGATTTTCTATTTCCTATTGAATGAGTTTAGGTAATTGTGGTTCTAAGAATGTGTCCATTTCTTCTAGGTCATATCATTTGTTGTCAATCATAGTAATAATGTAAATAGTGATTTCATTTATGATTATAGGTATTTATTCCTTTTCTATTTTTTCTCAAACTTTTCCAAAAAATAGAAGAGGAGGGAATACTTTGTAATTAATTACTTCTTTGAGGCCAGTGTTACTCTGCTACCAAAAACACACATCATAAGGCAAGAAAATTACAGAGCAATATCCTTTATGAATACAGATATAAAATTTCTCAAAAAACACTAATAAACCAAATCCTATGACATATTTAAAGAACTATGTGTTTATAACTAAGTCTGTGTGTTTAACAACAGAAACATATCCACAGTTCTGGGTTGAGATGTCATCTGATTTGGTTCCATTGTGAGGGCTCTCTTTAGTCTGCAGTCAGTTGCCTTCTTACTGTGCCCTCACCTGACAGAGGGAGAGAGCATTCTGGTTTCTTACTCTTATAAGAACACTAATCCTATCATGGATCCCTACCCCTATCACCTCACCTAAACTTAATTACTTCACAAAGGCCCGCCTCCAATACTATCATATTGGGGGGTAGAGTTTCAGCACATAAAGATTTGGGGAGCACATTCAGTCCACAACAATAGGAAAAGCATATAAATAGACATTTCTGAAAAGAAGATACACAAATTACTGTTGAGTACATGAGAAGATGCTCAGAATCATTAATTATATGGAAATGCAAATCATAACTATAATGAGATGGTACTTCATACCTAACACTTCAGGACAATTAGTAGGCTTTAATTTGAAAATAAGAACAGAAAATAACAAGCGTTGATGATTTGGTAGAGAAATTTAAACACTTGGAAAACTGCTGGTGGAAAAGTAAAATGGTACAAACTCTGTGGGAAACAATCTGGTACTTCTTCAAAAAGTTAATTACATAATTATTTTACGACATGTATACCCAAAGAATTAAAAACAGAGGCTCAAACAGATACTTGTATGCCATTATTTACTGAAGCATTTCTAATAATAGCTAAATGATAGAAACAACCAAGTGTTCATTAACAGATGAATGGCTAAACAAAGTGTGGTATAGCCGTACAATAGGAAATCATTTAGTCATAAAATGTAATGGAGTTCTGGTATATGCTAGAACATGGATAGATCTTGAAAACAATTTGCTAATTGAAACAACTCAGATGCAAATTGAAAAATATTGTCTGGTTATATTTATATGAAATATCTAGAATAGGTAAATTGACAGGGATAGAAGTGTACTAATAGGTTAGGTGTGGCAGTGCATGCCTATAATCCCAACTGCTCTGGAGTTTGAGGCAGTAGGATTGCAGGCTTAAAGGAAGCCCAGAAACTTAGTGAGACTGTAAGCAACTATCTGTTTTAGTCCATTTCATTTAGGTTAGCCAATTTTGAAACCCTGTCTCAAAATAAGAAATAAAAAAGGGCTGGGGTTATGGCTCAGTGGTTAATGCCCTTGGGTTCAATCCTGGGTACCCTACCCCCCCCCAAAAATAGTGTGCTAACAGGTACTGAGGGTGGATGAGGACTTATTGCTTAATGGTTAAACATTTCTGTTTATGGCTGTGAGAAATTTTGTGCCATAAACATGCCTCTGAATTATACACCTAAAATGGTGCTTATTTGTTTTAAACAAATGTGTGTATGTAAATATATTTATATTTTTATATATTTACATATATAGCTGAATAAAAAAGATTAAATGACTTTTCTTATAGCTTTTCTTCATGAGTTAAAATCAGGCATTAGAGGAATCCCAAATCAAATTTAATCAATAAAGGCAAAAACCAGATTCTCATGAGTAAATAAGAATTGAAAATATATTCAAATGATCTTAAGTGATAGAATTGAAAAGTGAGGGCTTGATAGGTGATCCATGAACACAGGGTCTGGAGTTCTGTGACTTGGCATTCATTCAATCATTCAAAAATATTTATTAAGTACACAGTATATGATCCCCTTGAATGATCTCACCCTTTCCAGGATTTAATAACTACTTGTGTGTCAATTATCCTAAATCCATAATTCTAGTTTAAAACTGTCTTTACTTCAGATTAATATGACCAATTGCTTGCTTGCCATTGTCACTTGTATGTTTTGTAGACATCTCATGCTGAAGTTGAAAAAAATTCATAAATTATGAATTTATGTTCCTCAATTTGTTCCTCTTCCTCTCCTTCCATATATCAGTGACTACCCTAGACTTCCTCCATAAAACAGAGCACACCAGTTGTTTTTATAAAGAATATAATATAAAGGTTTGTACTGGAGAAATGAAAAATCAAAAAGAATACAAAAGAGCAAAAAAGAAAGAGATATTTTGGAGGTGGTAACTGCAGGAAGCAGCTAACATCCCTTGACTGGGGAAATAAGGGAAAAGATTGGGATTATTAGACTTTAGAAGTGATAGAGAGCTAAGATCCAGTTCCTGAAAAATAGGCCCTGGTGGTGCTGGGTCTCTTTCTGGTCTTTAATTTGTACTCAAATGCACATCCTATCTAGGTCCATCTAACCCTCTTCATCTTATCTAAATTCCATTTATAGCTCCTTATTACTTTCATGACAAAATCCAAAATGTCTGATTTTTTAGATTTACCTATCTATTTTTGTTTCATACCACCTCCCAGAAGACTCTTATATCCAGCTTCCTGTAACTACTTTTTTATATATACCTATTTTTTTTTAGTTCTAGGTGGACACAATATCTTTATTTTACTTTTATGTGGTGCTGAGGATCAAACCCAGTGCCTCATGTATGCTAGGGAAGCTCTCTACCACTGAGCCACAACCCCAGCTCCATACTGTTTTTTAATATAGAGGGTATTCAAACAGAATTAGAACCATTTAAGATAACATCCTGAAAAGAATATTACTTTCCTAGTTTTATGAACTCTGGGAATTACCATCTTGGCTTAATGTTAAGAAACAGTCTACATGTTCTGTGATAATTCTTCATGGTTCTCTCCTACTTCTTCATATTTTCCAGGCAGAGGCACTAATGGCACTTTTATTTATTTTTTTTTTTTACTTATTTTTATATTTTTTAGTTGTTTATGGACTTCATTTTATTTATTTACCTGTGTTGCTGAGAATCAAACCCAGTGTCTCACACATGCTAGGCAAGAGCTTTATCACTGAATTATTACCCCAGCCTGGCACTTTTATTTTTAACTATCTGTTTTAATCCATTTCATATAGGTTAGCCAGTTTGTTGGTGTTCCATGTTTCACTGTATTCTTGAAATATATTTTACTTCTCTAGAATCAGTAGCATTTTCATTTATTATTTTCGTACTTCAAGTTTTCTTTTTTTTCCTTTAGTCCATCTAGCTAAAGCATGATCATTTCTTTGTTATCTCCCAAAGAATAATCTTTTAGTTTCCTTTATTGTTTTTCTATTTTCCATTTTGATCATCTCTGTTCTAATCTTTATTATTTCCTTCCTTCTGCTGTTAGTTTAGTTTTCTTTTAATTCTTCAAGATTTAAAGTTTTTTTAATTTGAGATCCTTTTCTTTTTTAATGTAAGCATTAATAGCTATAAATGTTCCACTGCCTTCCATGGGTTTTGGTATATTTTGTTTCATTTTCAATTTGCTCTAAGTATTTTCTAATTTCTCTGATTTCTTCTTTGATATATTGTTGTTTAAGAGTGTGCCATTGGCATATAAGGCAAAGAGACAAATCCTCATATGTAAAGTGGCCTGGTAATTGACAAAGGTGCCAAAAACATACTTTGGAAAAAGATAACCTCATTAATAAATGGTACTGGGAAAACTGGATATACATATGTAGAAGAATGAAACTACATCCTTATCTCACCCTGTAAGAAAGTTAACTCAAAGTGGACCAAAAACCTAGAAATTAGACCAGAAACTCTGCGAGAAGAAAATGTATGTTCAACACTCCAACATATTGTCACAGAAACTGACTACCTTTAGAAGACTCCTAACATGCAAGAAATAAAACAAAGAATAACTGGGATGGCATCAAATTAAAAAGCTTCAGCACAGCAAAGAAAACATTTAAGAGCATAAAGAGAGAACCTAAAGAATGGGAGAAGATCTTTTCTATTCAAATATGGAATTAATATATAGAAAATATAAAGAACTTAAAAAACTGAACACTAAAAAAATCAATAAATGACCACAAGAACTAGAAACACTTCTCAAAAGAATAAATACAAATGGTCAATAAATATATGAAAAAAACAATTTGACATCTGAAGCAATTATGAAAATGCAGATCAAACTATCTTAAGATTTCATCTCACTCCAGTCAGAATGTCAATTATCAAGAATAAAAATGATAATAAATGTTGATGAGAAAGTGGGGAATAAGGTACACTCATATATTGTTGGTAGGAATGCACAGTAGTGCAATTACTCTGGAAAGCAGCAGGGAGATTCTTCAACAAAACTAGGAATGGAAATACCATATAACCCAGATATCCTACTCCTGGGAGATCTAAAAGATCTAAAATCAGCATGCTACATCATGCACATGATACAGCCACATCAATGTTTATGGCAGTGCAATTCACAATAGTCAAGCTTTGGAGCCAGCCTATGTGACTGTCAACAGATTATTGGATAAAGGAAATGTGGTATATATACACAATGGAGTTTTACTCTACCACAAAGAATGAAATTATGGCATTTGCTGGTAAATGGATGGAAATGGAAAACATCATGCTGAGTGAAATGAGTCAGACCCAGAAGTCAAAGGTTAAATGTTTTTTTCTCATATGCAAAAGCTAGAGCAAAATAAGGGGGGAAAGAAAAGGGGGAGAAGTCCCATGGAAATAGAAGAGAGATCAGTGGAGTAGAAGGTGGCAATTGACAGGGGGGAGGAAAGATAGGTAAGGGGAAGAATGGTGGAATAAATTTGAATATGCCACAGTGAATTCCACTTTTATGTATATTCATGATACTCTAATTTAAAAAAACTATAAATAAATAGAAGAAAGACAAGTAGAGGACAAGAAACAGGGAGAGGGAAAAAGGGAGGCAAAGAAAGTACTAGAGACTGAATTGGAGCAAATTATATTCCATACTTGCATAAGTATGTCAAAATGAACCTCAATATTATGTATATCTATAATGAACTAATAAAAAATGGAATAAAAAGAGTGCATTGGGGCTGGGGTTGTGGCTCAGTGGTAGAGTGCTTGCCTCGCACATGGGAGGCCCTGGGTTCGATCCTCAGCACCATATAAAAATAAATAAAGATATTGTGTCCATCTATAGCTAAAAAATATTTTTAAAAAGAGTACATTGTGGAGCTGGGATGTAATTCAGTGGTAAAAGTGCTTACTCAGCATGTGTTAGGCTCTGGGTTCAATCTCTGCATATAATAAGAGTTGTTTAGTTTCTACAATTTTAAATTTTTTCCGGTTTTACTTCTGTTATTGATTTCTAACTTAATCCCATTGGGTTCATAAAAAATACTTTCTAGGGTCATTTTTCTAAGTCTATTAGGGCTTACTTTATGACCCAATGTATGGTATAATCTGGAAAATATCCATGTGCAACTGAGAAGAATGTATATACTGTTTTTAGCTAGAGTGTTCAATATATGTCTGTTAGATGTAGTTTGTTTATTATGTTATAATAAGTCTTTTATTTAGTTTTTTAAATCGGTTTTTAAAATATTTTTTAGTTGTTGATGGACCTTTATTTTATTTATTTGTATGTGGTGCTGAGAACCGAACCCAGTGCTTCACCATGCTAGGCAAGCGCTCTACCACAGAGTTACAACCCCAGCCCATAATCTTTTATGTCCTACTCTTCTACTTGATTATTCTATCCATTATTCATATTGAGGAATTAAATTATTAAGCTATTATTGTAGAACTGTCTATTTTTTCTTCAATTCTGTCAATTTTGGATTGATATGTTTCTAAGATCTGTTGTTAGGTACAAAACTTTATAACAGTCAAATAATCTTGCTGCATTGAATCTTCTATTTATAATGCATTTCTTAGTCTCTTGTAATCATTTTTTAAATTCAGAATCTATTTTGTTTTATGTTAATGTAACCAGACCTGTTCTCTTTTGGTTACATGGCATATCTTTTAGTATCCTTTTGCTTTCAATCAATTTATATCTTTGGATCTAAAATGAGTCTGTTATAGACAACATATAGTTGGATTATGTGCTTTTATCCTTTCTGTCAATATTTGTCATTTGATTGGAGGTTTTAATCTGTTTATATTTAAAGTGACTTCTGATAAAGTGGTATTTACTTCTTTTACTGCTTTATGATTTCTATATGCCTATGGCTACTTATCCTTCATTTCCCACATTACTCTCTTTTATATTTATTTGTTTTTTAGGTTTATGTTTAATTAGTTTTTCATTTTCTTTTGTACATATTTTGTTGCTGTTTTCTTTGTGGTTACCATGGGGATTATATTTAACACCCAAAAGCTATAACACTCTAATTTGGAGTTTTACCAGCTTAACTTTAATAATATACAAAACCTCTGCTCTTTTTCATCTTCTTCCCTACTCCCTTTTGGATGTTGATGTCATAAAATTATATCTTCAGACATTGCATAACCCTGAAAAATAAAGTAATAATTGTTATATTTCTATTATATGCATTGGTGTCTTAAATTATATAGAAGCCAAAATGTAGATTTACAAACTGAATTTATAAATTTATAGAAACATTAGCTTTTAGACACACACACACACACACACACACACACACACACACTTTTTTGCAATGCTGGGTATCAAACCCAGAGCTTCCACTTGACATTACCTCTGAGCCACATCTTCATCCCCTGATATTTGTTTTTTAAAGTATTTATTTATTAAATAATGAAGAAAACAAAAATGCAGTTACAAAATGTTAGAATAATACTAACTTTTAAAAATATTGCTTTTTAGTGGTATTTGGAGACAATACTTATATTTTATTTATTTATTTTTATGTGGTGCTGAAGATTGAACCCAGTGCCTCACACATGCTAGGCAAGTACTCTACCACTGAGCCACAAACCCAGCTCCTAAGTTATTATAATTGCCCATCCATATATTTATTTCTTCTTATGACTTTAGGTTACTGTCTAAGATCCTTTTATTTTACCTTGCAGGACTCCATAAGAGCATATCTTAAAGTGCAGGTCTGGCAGTAAATTAAGTCCCTTAATTTTCATCTATCTGAGAGCATCTTAATTTCTCCCTGACTTTTGTTTTGGAGGTGGGGTTACTGGGGATTAAACGCAGGGGCATTTGACCACTGAGCCACATTTCCAACCCTGTTTTGTATTTTATTTAGAGACAGGTTCTTACTGATTTGCTAAGGATCTCACTGTTGCTGAGGCTGGCTTTGAACTTGCAATCCTCCTGCCTCAGCCTCCTGAGCTGCTAGGATTACAGGCATGCACCTCCTCCACCTGGATCTCCTTGACTTTTGAAGGGCAGTTTTGGGATACATAGGATTCTTGTTAACAGGGATTTTGTTTCTTTTAGTACTTTTAATATATCAGCCACTGCCCTCTGGTCTCCAAAGTTTCTGGGGAGAAATCCACTCTTATTTAGGATTCCATGTATGTGTTCAGTCACTTTTGCTGTTTTTAAAATTGTCCCTTTATCTTGGCCTTTCAAAAGTTTCACTATAATGTGTTTTGATATGGGTCACTTTCAGTTCATCCTACTTGGAATTTGTTAAATTTCTTAGATGATTATATTCATGTTTTTCATTAAATTTGTGAAGTCTTTAAATATTGTCTTTGTCACCCTTCTCTCTCTCTTCCTCTTCTTGTACTCCAAGAATACACATATTGTCACATGCCTTTTAGATTCTATTCAGTTTTCTCTAATCCTTTTTCTCTTTATTCCTCAAGTTCAATAACTTCCATTGTTCTATCTTCATGTTCACTGATTCCTTCCCTGCCCACTAAAATCTACACGTTTTTTTGTGACTCTGGGGATCAAATCCAGGACCTTAAACATGTTAGGCATATTTTCTACCACTGAACTACATCACCAGCCCCCTAAAATACCTTTTAATCCTCTAATGAATTTTTTTATTCAAACTGTACTTTTTAGCTATAGAATTGCTATTTGTTTTTTAGATTTACTGTTTCTGTACTGAATTTCCATTCTGTTCTTAAATTTTCTCTTACCTTTTGCACACCTTCATTTAGTTAATTGTGCATCTTCAATATAGTTGTTTTAAATCTTTGTCTAGTATATCTGCCATCAAGTTTTCCTGAGAGATGTTTAGGTTGTTTATTTTTTTTGTTTTGTTTTGAATCAGCCATATTTTCTTGTGTCTTTGAATGTCTTGTAGTTTTTTTTTTGGTTGAAATCTGGACGTTTAGTTCTAATACTATGGTAACTGTTGATAATAGATCCTACCCCTCTTCCAGAGTTTTCTGGGTTTTGTTATTGTTTTATGATTTTTTTTTATTATTGTAGGTTGTTTCTGCATTGAGGAGTAGGTTTAAGTGTAACCTCTGGTTTTCTCAGATCCTTTCTGAACCTTCCTCTGGACATGCATAGTCACTTCCTAATTTTCTCCATATATACATTTGTTTTTGAATGTCCCAGTCTTTAACATCTGGCTTCTTAAAGTGAAAAAGGTAAAAATGAAAGGCAAGAAAAAAGGTGCTATTACTTTAATCTGCAGGTAGTCACTTAAGCCAGAGGGTAAGGGGCTTGTCACTGTGGAGGGAACTGCAACAACAATGGTGGCCTATTTTTTTGTATGAGTCTTTATATGGTGAAAAGCAGCAGTCTGTGCTATGAGTACACAGAGCCAATGTTTGGAAGCAAGGGTCTTTTTTAATATTTATTTTTTAGCTTTAGACAGACACAATATCTTTATTTTACATTTTTGTGGTACTGAGGATTAAACCCAGTGCCTTGTGCATGCTACACGAGCGCTCTACCACTGAGCCACAACCCCAGCCCAGCCAGGGTCTTTTTTGCATCCTCTAGCTCCCAAAAGCTCTTGATCAGCTGCTGTAGGAACACAGTGCACAGCTGCCTCCTGTGTGAATGAGGGTTGTGTTAGAAGGGTGTCTCCTACTATGCTAAGAGCTAAATTTGATCCAAATTAACCTCAATTCATAGTCCAATCTTTCCCCTAGAAGTTGCAAGCCTTAGATAAAATCCAGAGTTTGAAAATACTTTGATCAGACAGACTCAGTGCAACTGCCATCTATGTAGGAAGATATAGACTACTCTGCATTCATCCCAGAAACCTGTCTCCTATGTCAACTATATTTTTGTGATGTTGGAGGTGGAATTCAGGGTTTCACGCATGTTTGGCAAGTGCTCTACCACTGAGCTATAACCCCAGCCCAGTCAACTATATTTTCAAATTTCATAGAGCTAACAATTTTGGAAAATAGAGAGTGTCCTCTTTTAGAATAGATAGCAATTTTCCTTACTGCCCAGTATAATAAGGTTAATATTTCCTTCCAAAGTAAAAGTAATACAGGTTTGTATGCTGCCCATTATGAAAGATTCAGGTTCCCTATCTTAAAGTTCTTTATTGTTATGCAAAGTCATTGGAAGTGTAATATCCACCCATATCATTTTAACATTATCCCATTACCCTTTCATGGCAAGGGGAACCAACATAAACATGGTGCTTGCTATGCTATAATAAAGTCCTTTGTCACAGGTGCTCTGTCAGCACCTATAGAACTGTGTAAGGCTAATTTGTTATCTTATAAGTGGGGTAAAAGCTCAAATTCTTCATGGTCCTTTACACTACACAGCCTAGCTAGGAGGTGTCACATTTAAGTCCAGAATTTGTAACAGCAAAGAAATATATTGAGACTTATTTAACTTATATTCTTTAATAAAATAGTATGAATTTTTATTACCTATAGCATATGCTAATATATAAAACAACCAAAAGAATGCATCATCACACAAGTGTCCATCACTGACATATCTATATAAACTTTCCTTTCTCTTTGATATTCTCTAAATTTTCCCTCCTCACTCGGATTTTGTTCATGCCCATATTAGAATTGATCATCTTCTTTTTGGGGGATACTTATCATTATTTGCTTATCTATTTATCTGTGTAATATACATGATATTTTCAGTCTTCAAACTCAGATGTGCAAAAAACTACAATATGGTTTATTTGTATGTGTGTGTGTGTGAGTGTGTGTGTGTGTGTGTGTGTGTGTGTGTGTGTGTGTGTGTGTGTGTGTTATACTCAAACAATTCAGTTTTCGGATCTTTTTTTCTCATTCTTTTCTCTGGGATGTATTTAAATACCTTATTCACATAGGATGAATTCCCAGTCTTTTGGGGTTCTCCATTATTATTGAAGCTATTCCTTCTCTTGGATCAATTTTTCTGATTTGATTCCTGGCCCTGTGGTCTATGAGACAATCAAATGGATTTAGAAAGATCATCAGAGAGGGAGAGGTCTGGGACCAAATTTTGTTTTTCATATAAAATGTGGTAAGAGAAGGGAACAGATTAATTCTAAAAGAGCCCACAGAGAAGTCTGTATTACTCCCCAGATATATACCAGTTTTAATGAAACTCAGTTTGCAGAGAGTAGGTCAGTAATAATTTTTTTTCAAAATAATTATTTTAAACCAGATACATTTTTTAATTTAATAAGGGATTCCTTTTTTAAAAATATATTATTAGTTGTTGTAACAGTGGTCTACTTTATGCTTGGATTACAGCCTTTGCTACTTTGCCACTGCAACTAATTTTTTATTTTATTTTATTTTATTTTATTTATTTTATTTTTTTAAATTTACTTGCCATGTATAATTTTTAAATATTTTTATTCATTCATTGTAGTTATACATAACAATGGAGTTCATTTTCACATAATCATATATGCATGGAATACAATTTGCTCCATTTCAGTTTCTTTTTTTTTTTATTGGTTGTTCACAACATTACAAAGCTCTTGACATATCATACTTCGAACAATAGTTTCAAGTGAGTTATGAACTCCCATTTTTACCCCAAATACAGATTGCAGAATCACATAGGTTACACATTCACATTTTTACATAATGCCATACTAGTGACTGATGTATTCTGCTACCTTTCCTATCCTCTACTATCCCCCTCCCCCCCATCTTTTCTTTCTATCCCATCTACTGTAATTCATTTCTCTCCTTATTTTTCTTCCAATTCCCCTCACAACCTCTTTTATGTAGTTTTTTATAACAATGAGGGTCTCTTTCCATTTCCATGCAATTCCACTTTTCTCTCTCTTTCCCTCCCATCTCGTGCCTCTGTTTAATGTCAATCTTTTCTTCCTGCTCTTCCTCCCTACTCTATTCTTAGTTGCTCTCATTATATCAAAGAAGACATTTGGTATTTGTTTTTTAGGGATTGGCTAGCTTCACTGAGCATAATCTGCTCTAATGCCATCCATTTCCCTGCAGCCTACATCATGGGAACAAATTTTTACCCCCCACACTTCAGATAGAGCCTTAATATCCAGAGTTTACAAAGAACTCAAAAAATTGGACAATAAGACAACAAATAACCCAATCAACAAATGGGCCAAGGACCTGAACAGACACTTCTCAGAGGAGGACATACAATCAATCAACAGATACATGAAAAAATGCTCACCATCTCTAGCAGTCAGAGAAATGCAAATCAAAACCACCCTAAGATACCATCTCACTCCAGTAAGATTGGCAGCCATTATGAAGTCAAATAATAACAAGTGCTGGCGAGGATGTGGGGAAAAGGGTACTCTAATACATTGCTGGTGGGACTGCAAATTGGTTCGGCCAATTTGGAAAGCAGTATGGAGATTCCTGGGAAAGCTAGGAATGGAACCACCATTTGACCCAGTTATTGCCCTTCTTGGGCTATTCCCTGAAGACCTTAAAAGAGCGTACTACAGGGATACAGCCACATCGATGTTCATAGCAGCACAATTCACAATAGCTAGACTGTGGAACCAACCCAGATGCCCTTCAATGGATGAATGGATTAAAAAAATGTGGCATTTATACACTATGGAGTATTACACAGCACTAAAAAAATGCAACTAATTTTTTAAATGGACATGTTTCTTTCTCTTCTTCTCTCCCTGCTCCTCCCAAATCTCTCCCCGGCCCTTTCTTCCACATTCTAGACAGAGTTATCTGTCCTTGAGTACACGATCACCATGGGAATGAAGTAATCCAGATTTTGAGGATGGTACCAGAAGATCTTAGAAATGACTATCTCCCAAAGTAACCAGTGGATTACAAACCCAACAGAAAACACATGGAATGTAGCCTTTGAACTACTTCTTCAAAAGCCCCCCTGTTCTTGCTGATGGGCAGAATCACAGCTTTTGGGACAGAGTTCCCTGTGTTTCTCCTTTGCTAGCAAAAGAATAGCTTTTTTTTCATTTTTCTCAAGAAGGTGTCCTTGTTATTTGCTTGGCATTAGGGACAAGAACCAAGCTTTTGGCAACAACATAAACTCAGAACAATTAAGTAATTTAGATAACCTCTTTAGTAAATTAATATTTTTTTCAGTTTAAATGCTGAAGCTTTTAGAGTAAATGTGATTTGAGTTGGATCTTGAGAATTGGAATGGAGTTCAGTAAGCAGAGAAAACAGCATAAGCAGAGACTTTTTCCCTCTAAGTGTTACCGAAACCTTGATCCTTGTCTCCAATGCCAATCAAATAATGAGGAAGAGAAAGAAATATGTCCATTTTAAAAATAAGTTGCAGTAGCAGAGCAGCAAGGTTCATATCCAAAGCATAAAGTAGACCAGTGTTACATAAGATTCAGATAAATTTTTCACTAAAGGACATATCCATACTAGGCATAAGGCAAAGTATTTTTTGACTAACATTCCTACTTCTAAACCTTATTATAATCCAATGATAAGCATTATACCTATAGTACTGTTAAGGAAGCTGAGGCTTAAAAAGTCAAGTGACTTTGTTCAGGGTCACCCTGCTGAGTATCTTAACCTGAATTTGAGTCTGTCTGACTCTAAAACCCATATATTATTAGTACACCATTTCTTTCCTTTGCTCAATCTCTTCTCTTGACTCAATTCTTCTGTCTGATTCTTACCCCATGGTCTGTGAGAGTATTAGCTTGATTTAGAGAGGTTCTGGGAGATCCAATTTTCTTATTTGTATAAAGTGTGGAAGCAGTGAAGTTATTCTCCCAGAATTAAGTATTAGATCTTTGCTTAAAAATCCAAATATGAGTAATAACATAACAGTTGTTAAGTGCAGGTGCCTGCAGGGAAGGCTGAACGAATGTTAGCTGCAGGATAACCTGGACACTCAACCCTGGATCTGTCTGGTTCTTTATCGCCTGTGTGCCTCAAGTCCCAAGGCTCAACCACCACTCCCCACCCGGCCAAGGCTGAAAGCTTAACCCCCCTTATGCCAACAAGGCAGTTTACAAACCCAGAGACCCTATTAGATTTAGACAGCACAGCAGAAGGGCTATAAAAACCTTCTCCTGCTCTCCTTCTCCTCCTTCTCCTCCTCCTCCTCCTCCTCCTCCTCCTCCTCCTCCTCCTCCTCCTCCTCCCTGCTGCAGTAAAAATCTCTTGGTCATTCTTAGTGTTGTGGTCACTTTCCTTTCAACAGTGGTCCACTCTATGCTGTGAATATAGCCCTTTCATGTCTACCACTGCAATTTATTTTTAAAAGGACATGATTCCTTCTCTTTCTCTCCCTGACTCTCTAATCTCAGGGAAACAGGATTACCTTTCTTTGGCATACTAAGTAGAGTTATCTGTCCTTGAGCACACACCCATCACAGGAATAAAGCAATTAAGATTTTGGGGATGGCACCAGAAGATCTCAGAAATGACTATCTCCTATTTTAACAAGTGAATTACAACTCCAGACAGAGAACATGGATTGTAGCCGTGGGATCAACTCTTAAAATAAAACCCATAAAACTGTGTCCCCTGATGAGCAGAATCACAGCTTCTGAAACAGGAGTCCCATGTGTTTCTCCTTTGGTAGCAAAGCAAGTAAACTTCTCTTTCAGGGCTGGGGTTGTGGCTTAGTGGCCGAGTACTAACCTAGCACATGTGAGATACTGGGTTCAATTCTCAGTATCACATATAAATAAATAAAATAAGATGTAATGTTTTGAACGACCAACAATTAAAAAAATAAATTAATTAATTAAAAATAAATAAATAAAGGTATTAAAAAAAACAACTTCTTTTTCCTTCATCTCAAAACTGTGTCCTCATTATTGGATTTTCATCAGCTTTTAGTAAACAAAAGAGTTACAGACTCACTTATTTGGGACACAAATTGAAATGGAAAAATACTATATATTATTTGGAGGTATAAAGGTTTCTTGTCAATCTCCAGTGACTGAAACCAGTAAAAGTTAGATGCAGGGAAAAAATATGCCATCTTTGCAAGTCAATAGTGATGTGTCTCTTTGGTCATCATCTCCAGTCAAAAGTAGCTCTGAAATTTAAAAGCCATAGGGAAATTTAATACATTAGACTAATTTCAATATTAAATCTCCTGCTATTATAAAAAAATAACTCAAGTGTTCATCCAACTCATATTTGGTTGCCAGTTACAGAAATTAGCTCAAGTAAAACAAGAGTTTTTGTAATCATATAGTAGAGAATCTTATGTAACCCAATTATAAGAGCTCAATCATGTCACCAGGGAATGGAAACCATTTACATCTTTGGCTCTCACTAGCTCTTTCTTGTATTACATGATTTCTATTTTCTTTTCTCTTGAAACTTCTGTTCCACAAACTCACTTATTATTTATCCTCTGCATATTTATCAGTGTATACAGCTAATCATGTCTATTCAAAAATGAAGTTTTCTAGGGTACATAACTGCAACAGGTAGGCATGCTTTCAACAGTAGCAAAGATTCGGAAATCCAACTACAATGGCTTAAATAAGGGCTATCAGGACCAACATTTCAATGACCTTTCCCACATGGTTTCTTTAAGTCTGCCCATCATATTCATGTTTATGGTAGAAAATAGGAAGGAAAAATGAAACAAAGTTATAACTGTTTCTGTCCTTCCTTATTATTATTATTATTATTATTATTATTATTATTATTTTTGCTACCAGGCATCGAACCCAGGGGTGCTTAACCACTGAGCCATATCCCCAGATCTTTTTATGTTTTTAGACAGGGTCTCACTAAGTTGCTTAGGTCCTCACTAATTTACTGAGGCTGGCTTTGAACTTGAGATCCTCCTGCCTCAGCCTCCTGAGTAGCTGGGATTACAGGCATGCAACACTGCACTCAGAGTGTTTTTGTCCTTTTTTTTAATCAGGAAAGAAAACAATTCTCAGAAATGCACATCAAATTTTCCTGTATATTTAAGTATCCATAACTAGTCTTATGGCCACTTCTACTTGTAAAGGGAGTAGGGAAAATGAGCTAGGCACACTGTTGCCCTGAATAAAACTCAGATATATTAGCAAGGAAGAATATGAATATGGATGCGATATTGGTAGCTAAAAGCTACCACTATAACCTACTAGCTCCCCTCTCTACAGCAAGAAACCCAGTCACTCTATAGCATAATCAAAGTTATTGACCAATCTCCAACCCAGCAAGCTGAGGGAACAAAAAGAAGGGATGTCTTGTTGGAAGCATACCAGAGATAAGGGGTTTGTGGATAAGTCAAATTCTAAGATGATATGCAATGATTCCTGTCTCTTAGTATCCAATTCTTTGTGCAATCACTGTGATTGAATGTGAGGTAGACTTAATGACTTATTTCTGATGAATATAATATGGGAAAAGTCACAAGATATCATTTCCAAAATTAGGTTACAAAGATTGTGATCTACCTTTTTGCTATCAGATTCTATTGTCTTCTTAGCTCAATAGAATGTTCTAATAAAATATTCTGCCATATTGGATAGGCTCATGAAGAAAAAAATGAGGGCAGCCTTTGGTCAGTGGCTTGCAAAAACTAAGACTTCTCAGTCCAACAATCCACAAGTAATTGAATCCTGTCAACAATAATGGAAATTTGGAAATAGATTTTTCCAAAGTTGAATGACTACAACCCAGCCAATACAAAGAGACATGCATGTCTCTCTGCCTGTAAGAGACCCTAGAGCAGAGGATGCAATCAAGCTGAGTCTGCATTTCTGACCCACAGCATCTGTGAGATAATGTGACTGTTTTAAGATGCCAGATTGGCGGTTGGAGGGTAACTTGTTATGCAGCAAAAATAATACAGTAAGGAAATGGCAGACATGTCCAGAATAATACTCAAACATTCTTTCATAAGCTAACAACTTGTGATTCAGATATTTTCTCTTCTACCCTCACTTCCCTCAGCTGATTGCCTGTGTAAAGGAAAATCTTTTTAATATTTAGCTAGTAACAGACCAATAATGGGACTGGATCCTTCATAGATAAATTCCTCTTCACATTTAAAATTCATTTGTGGTACACTGGTTTGCCATGTTCCACTGATTTGAAAGCCCAAGACTTGGTGACTTAAGGCTTTCCAAAGTTAGATTCCCTGGATCAACGTGTGTGTGTGTGTGTGTGTGTGTGTGTGTGTGTGTGTGTGTGTGTATTTTGTGGTGCTAGGGATTGAACTCAGGGCCTTAGGCACATGAGGCAAGCACTCTACCAACTGAGCTATATCCCCAGTCCAGGATCAATTTTTTTTTGGTGTGATCTACAGAACAGCAGGGTCAGCATAACTTGGCACTTGTAGAATGCAAACTCTCAACACCCATCCTAAAACTATTGAATCAGAAACTCTGAAGGCAGGTCCCTGAAATTTGGATCAATTCTTCATGTTTGCATTTTCTAGCTGTAACCTGGGGGAAAGCCACTTTGCCTCTCTGAAAATCAACTATATAATCCATAAAATTTACTGAAGAGGTCATTGAATGTGATATTTGTATAGTGTATATAACAGGTATTTGCTAGATGTTAGTTCTATCCCCATTGAAAAAAAGTGAACTGAATTTATCTTTTTAAAAATGTTTTGGTTGTAGATAGACACAATATCTTTATTTTTATGTGGTGCTGAGGATTGAACCCAATGCCTCATATGTGGAAGCATGTGCTCTACCACTGAGCTACAGCCTCAGCCCCCTAAATTTATCTTAAAGAGCATTTATGAACATATTCTGCAGCATGAAAATTGCATGAAATTATAAAGTGAGCAAAATTCCATAATTTTAGTTTATAAAATTATCATTCTCAGCATTATAGTGTCTATCATTCCAGTCTTTTTTCTATACTCAATTTTACCTAGAGAAAATGAATGACCTAAACAGTTTCTCATTGTGAGTAATGGCTGTATTTTGCCAACTCTTGATCATCAACTTAACTGTATACATTGTGGATCACTGATGATGAATTAAAATCCCAAGCTGGTTTCCCTGTGCCACACAGCATGTGTCTTTGTTGCCTTCTCCTGCCACAAATTAATATTTGCTTGAGAATGAAAATTCATTTTAATATTGGCCTGAGGGAAACAAGTTGCCAAAAAATCAAATCCTGCATCACAGAGCACACTAGAAATAGAACTCAGATTACCTGGGGCTTTATTCCTCTCTATTAAGTCAGGTTTCTGGAAATTGGCCTTTTAGGTACTTATCATGTTCAAAGGCATTTTGTTTAATAAACAGATGAATTGAGAGTCCAATTTTAAAGGGAGTTAAATAGGTATATCAAGAATTATAACACAAGTCATATTGGTTGACTTCATTTCCAGATATCTACTATGTTCCAGGTATCTGAAAAAATGCTGAGATGTAATAATGAATGATATGCTATCTGGGTTTTTGAAGAGCTCATCACTTGCAAAGACCAAGAGACACATATTATCCAGATGTTGTCTGGGGTAGCCTTACTTATCAGAGATCTTTAAATTATTGATTTTGCCCTCAATCATTCCATGATGTATGAATTACTAACTCTCCCTGACTTCTAAGATCATCTGTGAGGCTTATAACCTCTTCCTTTCCTTGAGCTCTGGTCTCTAACTCCTGCATCTACACATGCTGATTGCATTTTACTCTAATAAAATTTACACACAGAGCCCAACACTATACCAGTTTTCATAAGAAATCCTTTCATTAGTTCTTGACTTTTAAAAATACTCAGAGGTAACATGGAAAGATCAGCATTCACCATCTTTTTCTCCTCCTTCCATCTTCTCTTGGTGCTCTTCTTTCCATTTTGCTCCTCAAACTTTCTCCTCTGTATATTATGTAAAACACTTTTGTCCTTGCCTAACTTGCTTACCCCCAGTGATTAAAGTATCTAGTCTATTTTTTTTAAATGGACCAATAACCACCTTGCAAGGCAGTTAGGTTTATATGGAGCAAATTCACTTTTGTATATCTCTAAATAAATGTGTTATTATAGTAGACTTTGTTTTTATAATGGCCTTCACAATATATATTTCTCCTTTTCTCCCTGTCAATGAGAACCCCAAATTTTGTTTCAGGCAGCAGTCATACTGGTCATACCAGTCCCAAAAGAGATATTTTTTTTCACTTTATTTAAAATCAGGGTGACCATGCACCTAGTTTAACCAATGATCACGAAGTGGAATCAACTTGAAGAGCTCACAGAAAAGCTTTTGCTCTTCTGATAAAAGGAAAAAACATCCTGTGCTCATGGAATAGAAGAATGAATATTCTTAAAATGCCATTACTACCCAAAGCAATCAGGAAATTCAGTGCAATCCCCACAAAAATACCAATGGCATTCTTTACGGAAATAGAGAAAGCAATCACAAAATTCATATAGAACCACAAAAGGCCCAAAACAGTGAAAGTAAACCTGAGCAATATGAACAACGTTTGAGTCATCCCAACATTGACTACTAAAACTACAAGGCTATAGTAACCAAATGTTGTGAAACTGGCATAAAAGCCATCACATAAACCAATGACAATAGAAAATCCAGAAATAAATCAGAAATAAACCCACATACTTATAACCAACTGATTTACTTTTTTTCTTTTTTCAGTGCCAGGGATGTTGAACCCAGGGCTGCTAATATGCTAGGCATGCACTGTATCACTGAGCTACACCCCAACTCATAGTCAACTGATTTTCAACAAAAACACCAAGAAAATAAACTGGAAAAGGTGAGTCACTAGAATAAATACTGCTGGGGAAGCTGGATATATTTTTCTAGAAGGATGTTATTAAAACCCTACTTCTTTACATATAAAAAATCAACTTAAAATGAATTAAAGACCTAAATGAAAACCTGATACTATAAAACTATTAGAGAAAACATAAACATTTCGAAATATTGGTATAAACAATGATTTTTGGATAAGACCTCAAAAGCATAATTTAAAAAGCAAAATTGGATAAATAGGATTATATCAAACTAAGAAACTTCTGCATAGCAAAGGAACTAATCAACAGAGTAAAGAGTAAAGAACCAAGTTGCAGAATGAGAGAAAATATATGCAAACCATGCATCAGTCAAGGGATTAATATTCAAACAACTCAACCACAAAAATGTTAAATAATCCAATTTACTAATGGGCAAAAGAGACATTTTTCAAAAGAAGACAGATAAATGGTCAAGAAGTATATGAAAAAAAATGATCAATATCATTAATCATAAGGGCAATGAAAGTCAAAACCACAATGAAATGTCATCTCATCCATGCTGCCAGTTAGAATTACTAAGATCAAAAAGTTAAAAATAACAAAGACTAATCAAGGTGAGAGCAAGGGAACACTTATTCATTGTTAGGGGGAATGTAAATTATTATAGCCATTGTGGAAAATAGTGTGGAGGTTCTTAAAAAAAAAAACAAAACCCTGAAAATAGAACTACACACAACTCATCAATTGAACTACTGGAGAAAATCTGTCAATCTCTCTCCCTCTCTCCTTCCTTCCCCCCCCCCCATAAATATTTCATTTCTTTGGGATATATATTTCATTTCATTTGGAGATATATATATATATATATATATGTATATATGCATATATATATGTATATATATGTATGTATATGTATGCATATGTATATGTATACACACACACATATGAAATGAAGGAAATCATTATAGGAAAGAGATACCTGCAATTCTGTTTTTATTGCACTATTTCCAGTAGCCAAGATGTGGAATCAAACAAGATATCCCTCAAAAGATGAATGGATTTTTAAAATATGATACATTTGCATTACAGAATAGCATAAAAAGAATGAAAATCTATAATTTGCTTCAATATGGGTAGAACTGGAGTAAATTTATGTTATATGAAATAATTCAGGAACACAAAGACAAATATTGCTTGTTTTCCCTAATTTGTAGAAGCTAAAAATTTTGGGGCACATAGAAGTAGAAAGTAGAAAAGTTGTCATTAGAGGCTAAGAAGAGTGGGGGATGGGAGAATAGAGAGAAATTGAATAACAAGTACAATATGTTACATAGAAAGAATTAGTTTTCATGTTATATATCACAGAAGGAATGAGTTTTCATGTTTTATAGCACAGTAAGGCAACTATAGTTTACTACAATTTTTTATACATTTCAAAAATCACTAAAGAAGAGGCTGAAAGTTCCAAACATGCAAATATGATAATATTTCAGATGAAAATGCTATTTACCCTAACTCGATTATTACACTTCATATCTATGTATTGAATTATCATATCATGCCTCAAAATGTTAACTACAAATGTTATATGCCAATTAAAAATAAAAATTTTAAAGATAATGAAAAGAAAAAAAAAAGTCCTTACCCCCGGGAAAGAATCAAATGGCTTACCTGAAATACTGTACCCACTGTGGTCAAAACAATTATGCCTAGGAAGTATGATTAGGTTGTAATAACACAGCAACCCTCTCTTTTATTTGTGGTACTGGGGAACAAACTTGGGGCCTTGCACATTCTAGGCAAATGTTCTACCAATAAATTTTATCTCCATTCCCAGCATGGTTGTAACCATCTAGATAGTGAGGTTGAGGAACAGGATAAGGGGAGCAAAATTTCTAGAGACTGTTTCTGGATATATATATATATATATATATATATATATATTGATAGGTACCTGCTACAAAAGAAGATTAAGATTTAGTATGTGGACAGATTTTATTGTTATTGGCCAGAATATAAAAAATTTGTACTACTCTTCTTTCTCAATTTTCCCTGAGATTAGAATAATAAAAAAGAGGAAACAGAGGATCTTATTATTATTTGGACCTTGGTCTAAATATATATAATACAGAGTTCTAGCAAAACTGATTTGAATTGCAGGGCACAAATTTGAGGCCTAAGAGTGGCTGGTATCTTCTTAATTCAGCACAAATAGAAATACAACTTTTTTTTTTCTTAATCAGCCATAGGGCATGGGAATCTTCAATGAAGAGAAAGAACTTTGATGATTCCAGCATAGTTGAAGGGGGATATAGTTGAGACCAAGGCCTTGCCCAGCTGCCTGATCCTTAGTCCAGTGATCCCATTCCTTATGCCACAAGAATATATTATCAGGCTGGGGATGTGGCTCAAGCAGTAGCATGCTCACCTGGCATGTGTGGGGCGCTGGGTTCGATCCTCAGCACCACATAAAAATACAATAAAGATGTTGTGTCCACCAAAACCCAAATAAGAAAACAAATAACCCAATCAACAAATGGGCCAAAGACCCGAACAGACACTTCTCAGAGGAGGACATACAATCAATCAACAAGTACATGAAAAAATGCTCGCCATCTCTAGCAGTCAGAGAAATGCAAATCAAAACCACCCTAAGATACCATCTCACTCCAGTAAGATTGGCAGCCATTATGAAGTCAAACAACAACAAGTGCTGGCGAGGATGTGGGGAAAAGGATACTCTTGTACATTGCTGGTGGGACTGCAAATTGGTGCGGCCAATATGGACAGCAGTACGGAGATTCCTGGGAAAGTTGGGAATGGAACCACCATTTGACCCAGTTATTGCCCTTCTCGGACTATTCCCTGAAGACCTTAAAAGAGCGTACTACAGGGATACTGCCACATTGATGTTCATAGCAGCACAATTAACAATAGCTAGACTGTGGAACCAACCTGATGCCCCTCAATAGATGAATGGATAAAAAAAAATGTGGCATTTATGCACAATGGAGTACTACGCAGCACTAAGAAATGACAAAATCATAGAATTTGCAGGGAAATGGATGGCATTAGAGCAGATTATGCTAAGTGAAGCTAGCCAATCCCTAAAAAACAAATGCCAAATGTCTTCTTTGATATAATGAGAGCAACTAAGAACAGAGCAGGGAGGAAGAGCAGGAGGAAAAGATTATCATTAAACAGAGTCATGAGGTGGGAGGGAAAGGGAGAGAAAAGGGAAATTGCATGGAAATAGAAGGAGCCCCTCATTGTTATACAAAATTACATATAAGAGTTTGTGAGGGGAATGGGAAAAAAAAGGAGAGAAATGAATTATAGTAGATGGGGTAGAGAGAGAAGATGGAAGGGGAGGGGAGGGGAGGGGGGGATAGTAGAGGATAGGAAAGGTAGCAGAATACAACAGTTACTATTATGGCATTATGTAAAAATGTGGCTGTGTAACCAATGTGATTCTGCAATCTTTGTAATGTTTTGAATAACCAATAAAAAATTTAAAAATGACAATGAAAAGAAAAAAAAGAATATATGATCCAGGCAGTTTCTTTCCTGTTTAGGAAGAGGGAAAAGAGTAGGAAAATATGTAGAAACCATTTATTACATGTATTTCTGATGTGAAGAGGGGTAGTGGGAGCTTATTTCCCCTTACATCATTTTACATTTATTACCTCTTAGCCCTTTGGGTGTGTTAGCTAAATTCATGGTCATCCATATTATCCTTCTTGAGGGAGACGACCATTAATTTTTTTGCCTCTTTTTGTGATACCATCTCCCTGACATCCATAAACATTTTGTCTATCTACTACTTTATTTCCCATACCAAATTATGCATATCTATACTTGTTCAACCTAATTCAGTAAGTACTACATGGTAGCATATTCCAGATAATGCAACACCAGCCCAACAATATCAGAATATCCTTCATTTTAACAAATATCCTTCCAAGGATTGAATTTCTACAAAGATAAACATCTCATACTGAATCTTGCTTCATCTTTAGAAATTAAATTCCCAAAGAAATGAAAATCAAAATTATCTTCCCCTAATTTTTCATTTTGTTTTAACTCAGCCAGAGTAGGTGTCACCCAGATGCCTGGGTGGAGTCTAGTTTCCTTCAACATCTGTATGCCTGGCTGTATTTCACTATGATTAAAATTCTTCTAGAATTTCTGAAGTTGGATTGATTCAATTTCATGTATCCTCAACATACCTTATCAGAGACATGAAAAATTGTAGTATAAAGATGTATTAAGAGTTATAATGCAAAAAATAATAAAAATTAAAAATTTTCATGTATCCTTTTTAATGTTACATTAATTATTAGCCAATCATTGAGAAAACTTATTACAAAAATGGAGATAAAGGTGAATATATATTTATAGAGTACAATAAATTTTGCTATCATGCAACATATGCACAGATAACAGAAAAAAACTGGGATTATATATCCCTTGGGTTTTACTTTTCTCTAATTCCAGTCCCATACTCATAAAATGTGCTTACAACAATCTTAAGCAAAAACAATAATGTTCTTATATTGCTGTTACCAGCACTATTGTTTGGGGAATGAGAATAGAGGGTGCGGGGGTGGGGAGAGAGAGAGGGAAAGAGAGAGAAATATTTATAACTTTATCTGTATCCCTGTCAATTTTTGTTAATTGTACAGTGTCTACAACGTATTAAATAAAATTCAACTGAGAGCATTTGCTCCTGGGAGAATGCAGATGAACTGCCCTGTTTATTTACAAAATTCTCATGGAATTCCAGATCTGTACTAACTCTGTGCTGCTACTATTGGCACTTACCAACCATGAATCCATAACAGTCTTGAATTCCCTAGGCCTCAATTACCCAAATGGCAGAGCTAAATTTCTCCCACCATATAATGTTCCTGCCTTAGCAGTATGCAAATTTTCTTGAAAAACACACCATTCCTCTGCTGCAGGTTAGAAATAGGTTGGGGTAGTGACAGCAAGATACCATATGGCTAACCAATGCACAGAAGTATGTAAGCCCAAATCCTTTCTATCTATAAAGGGTTTTTCCTGACTGGGTTTTCTTTTTCTATGTGGGACTCCACCTTCTAACCTAGCTTTAGTGGAAGGGAAGTGGCCTTGTCAATCAACATTCCCCAAGGATATTCTATTCTTTAGGACAGAATATCTTAATACAAGCTGTATCTGAGATTACCAAACATAGGAGCCTGCATAAAACATTCCCTATATAGGGCTGGGGTTGTAGCTCAGTGGTAGAGCACTTGCCTAGCACGTGTGAGGCACTGGGTTTGATTCTCAGTACCACATATAAATAAATACAATAAAGGTCCACAGATAACTAAATAAAAAGTTATTAAAATATTACCTCTGTAAAGCTATGGGAAAGTGCAGTTGAAATGTGGTTCACTTGAAGCCTTAGTGAGGTTTCCTAATGGCACTCTTGTATTCAAGTTCAAATCGAAATATTTCTCTTCTCTGATCAACCACATAATGCAGGAATATGAATTGATGCCTGTATTCTTAGTACAGAGAAGAGCATAGCTGGAATTGCCTCAAGGTAGACCCTGGTTTGCTCACAGTATCCACAACAGGGAGAGAAGAGGGGCAGGAAAGGAAGTGCCATGCATGGACAAGAGATCTATTTGAAACACTTATTCCATTGTTACTAAAAGTTTGGTCCTTGTCCCCAGTACCAATTCAATAATAAAGACAAGGTTTTGAGAAAAAGGAAAAAGAAATCATTTTGCTTTGCCAGCAAGGGAGAAACACAGGAGATTCCTGTCTATGATTCTACACATCAGTGGGGACAGAGGGTTTTTAAAGAGGTGATTCAAAGGCTACATTCCAGGGGTGTACCTGATGGGGTTTCAAAATTCACTTGATAATTTGGAAGAGGGAAAAGAGGAAAAAACACACCCATTTTAGAATAAGCCTCAGTGGCCAAGCAGCAAGGGCTATATTCAAAGCATGAAGAGGTCTACTGTTACACCATCTATTATTAAACCTGACCCAGTGAGGGTCATGCCATCTGACCTATAATTATTTCCTTTTAAAAATAAGTAGAGGATAGGAAAGGTAGCAGAATACAACAGTTACTAGTATGGCATTATGCAAAAATGTGGATGTGTAACTGATATGATTCTGCAATCTGTATTTGGGGTAAAAATGGGAGTTCATAACTCACTTGAAGCCTATGTATGAAATATGATATGTCAAGAGCTTTGTAATGTTTTGAACAACCAATAAAAAATAAAAATAATTATACATGATAGTGGAATTTATTGTTCCATATTTGTATATGCATACAATATAATAATATAATTTAGTTTATTTCATTCCCTACTGCTTCCTTTTTCCTTCCCTGGCTCCTTCTCTCTAGTTCCCTTCCACTATTCTACTGGTCTCCTTTCTATTAGTATTTCCTTTTCTTAGGAATGAATGAGGTAAGAGAAGGATAGAAAGACAAGTATCTTCCTGGTACAGGCAGAGGGACTGAGTGCTACCTTCTTCATTAAAACGAGAAATTATTCAGGCAAAATGGTTGTGGAAGAAATAGCAATTTTCCAGGCAGTGGGAAAATAATAATGTGGGAAAGAAATATGTTTGTTTGCAAGGAACAGCAGTTGAACTTAAACTAGCCTGAGCAACAAAGGGATTTTAACATGAGGATAGAAGAGTGTCTTATAGAACCCCAAAACAACAAGGCAAGTGAGGTTTTAGGAGTAAGCTGAAGCTAGGAACTCAACTGTTATCTGGAGTATCTCTCTCATTGCTGAATCTTACTGTGTGTCTGCTTCATCTTGCAAAACAGACTAGTTTTTTCCCTTTCTAATTCCCACACCATATGACAGGAAAATGGTTGCTACCAACAGTTCTCAATTTTATACTACTCAGCAGAAGAAAGCAACCATACTGGGATAAGATTTCTTAGTCTAGATTTCAGATTCCTGAGGAAGGACTATGATAGGCCCAGGTTATTTGGTCCACTGTGACCCAGAGATTACGTAACATGAAAACTCCTACATTTAAAATAGATGGAGTTGATGGGAAGAGAATCCCCCAAAGGGAATATTCATTAAAGAAGAATTGGAAATAATATATTTCTAAGCATGAAGTGGGATATGGAGAATGTTAGATATAAGGTTGAAGAAGAGATGCTTTATGAAGAGTAATATGGACCTTAAAGCATATTCAGTAGAAAAAAAGGAAAGAAGTCCACTTGGGAAGTTTTTGAAATAACCTGACAAAATAATGATGAAGACCTAAACTTAAGGCAAAAATTGTGGTAGTGCAAGTATAAAGGAAAAATGGATATAAAAAAATTTAGGAGATGGAATCAGGAGGGCTTAATTAGATGTGTGACACAAAAGAGAGTGTCTGAAATGACAGTAATATATAGGACTGATGTGGGGGCCTGCATGCAGAATTGCATTGTCCCTTAAGATTATAATTCATTTTGCTTCTTTTGGTCTCAACAAGACATAATTTCAAGAAATCAACAGGCACAGAATAGACAGAGTGTTTCACATATCCTTTATTCACTATTGAATAGAGTACCAAACAAGATGAAATGAACTTTGTAACTAAAGTGGGCATCTTCAGTTGTCTATATTGCTCTGATTTCTAGAGATGCCATTTTCACATGAATTGAAATAACTACAGGGAACTTTTGTCTATAACAGATATATATATATATATATATATATATATATATATATACACACACACATATACATATACATCTGGAAGAACTACAACAGACTATTCTAAGAGATACATGAAGTACTTTTTTATCCCCCTCTGCTTCCTTTTTCTTTACTCTCTATATGTGGAAATCTGGGTGAAATGTAGTTACAAATATCTTTTGCCTTATTTCAGACATAAAAGTAATATTTCTCCATAATCTATGGGTATATATTGATATCTATTCATTTATATCTATTTATTTGTCTATCCATTTATTTGGATGCTATGATCTACTAGAATTCTTGAACTAAGAGTCTTTAAGTATAGGATTACAGAATTATTCATTGAATTTTTCAATGAAGATTGACTGAGGGCCTATTATGTGCCACATATTATTGTGAATATTGAACAAAGCCAACAGGAATGCCTGTCCTCATGAAGCTCCTATTCTGATTATATAATTTACTCCTCTTTGGTGCATATTTGCACTTTATTTTTCAGGAAAATGTATAGAAGTCTTGGCATAACACGTAAAATGCTCATAAGACAGCTATTTCTGAGAGAATATGAAATAATTATGTGATGGTACCAGTGTTTCCCTTTTGGGAGTTATTTTGGGAACTGAACAAAGAAAAACACATTGGCATGGAAAGATAATGAGCTCAGGTAGGGATACATTGAATTTGAATTGCTTGGAGGCATCCAAAGCAATGTCTAGTAGGCACCTGAATATACTCAAATCTATTCTGACCTAGATCTCAGGAGGGAAGTCTGAGCCAGCAATATAGATTTGAAAGGTATTCAAGTATAGGTAATAGATTTCAGATAGTAGAACAAGAGAAACAGGCCAAGCACAGAACTGTGGAGGAACACCAACATTTAAGGAGTGGGTAGAAGAAAAGGCTATGAAACCTATAGAAATTAGAAAAGTAAAAAGGAAGGAAACCAACAAGAAGAATGTGTGTCCCAGAACCAAGTTAGTATACAATTTCAAGCAGACCAAAGTGATCAATATTATCATGTGCAGCAGTGAGATCCAATAAGAAAAGTGTTGAAAGTTCCCAGTACATAAAGAAATTTGTCAGTATTTGGTGCTTTTAACAAAAGAGGTTTTAGAGGTGGAAGTGAAATCCTTACTACCATGTTTGAGAGGTGAATGAGAAGTGAAGGAATACAGGCAATGTATGTAGATAAATAACTCTGAGAAGGAAAGTTGATAGGATAACTGAAGACACATCTAAGAAACTAAAGAAGGGTCCAAAATAAAGGAAGAGTATTCCTTTTAACAATGGAAGAGCATTGATTAAGTTTTATAGGCTGAGGAGAGTGACTCACTAGAGAGAAGTGTAGGATACTGGAATCATAAAGTAAAAGCAACGGGGCAAGATCTGAGGGGCTGAATGAAACAAGGATCAGGGGCTCAAATTGACAATTTAGTATTACACATGCTATGTGAAACTGCAGGGATAAAGGTTTAACATGGGAGCAGATCCAGATTATAGGTGAGAAAATTTCCTGTTAGCTTTAATTTTTAAAGGAAAGTACAAAATAAAGTCACTCATTTGGTGGAGGGCTTGAGAAATAGGTGATGAAGTCATCAGTAAATGTGGAAATGGTTAAGGATGGGAATAATAGTAGGACAGAACTGGAGAGAGATTGCTCAGGAAAAAGTGAAAGAATTGCCAAGCAGTACTGAGTCAAGAAACTAAATCTGTGGTGACACAAATTTCCATTAAAAGGTATTGTCTTTTGCTTCACAATCTCTATGACCAAACGCTGAGTCAGGCTCCTCTGAGTCTTCTTAATTAAGACTTGAACTTGGGGTCTGCCTTTGACCCACTTAGTCCAGTTTTAGCAAGAATCTTGAGTCAGTATGGTAAAAATGACCCTTCCTTGTTATCTGATCACCCTTGATATCTGATCAGACTCCTTATATTCCATTCTCATTATGGTCTTGCTTTAGCAAAAATCCTGTTGAGTAGGTTTAGCAAGAAGCCCTCTAGCAGGGACTAGGGCTGTGGCTCAGTGGTAGGACACTTGCCTAATAAGTGTGAGGTATTGGGTTTGATCTTCAGCACTCCATTAAAAAAGTATTTAAAAAACAAGCCCTATAGGCTGGAGGGTTCATATAGATTACTTACCCAGGCGAATCTTGAGATTTTCTACTTTCTTCTGTATTATAGGCAATGATGAACTACTAAAAAATAGCTCTAATTTTTACTGAATGCTTACTCTGTGCCAGAAGAAGTTATGTGTTAAGTGCTTTACAGGCATTCTTTCATTGAACTTTCATAACTATTCTGTAAGTACTATGATTATCCCCATTTTTCTAGCTGAGGAAACAGATTCAGAGAGGTTCAGCATCCTAACTCAACAAACAAAACAAAAACAGAGCTATTCAGTGGTGGAACAGAAGTTTAAATTTGGTTCTAACTCCAAAGTCCATTCTCTGAACCAGAGAAGTGAGAATAGATGACGTATAAAATCATTCTGATAGAAATATGATAAAGGACTGAAGGGAGACAAGTCTAAAGGCAGGGAGACCCTAAAGGATACTGTTGTGGTAGTCAAGATTTTTTAGGCCTCATTAAGGGGGCTGTCCCTTAATCATGGGAGTTTTGCAGACAAGTGACATGATCAGATAAGTTATTTAGAAACTCCCTTTGGCAGGCCTTGTGAAAGATGGATTGGAGGAGGCAAGACTAAAGGCAGCGAAATAAGCAGGGAGGTTGTTGAACTCTTACTCTTAACTGCCCAGGTGCCTGTCCTGGGGCTGGGAGATGGTGGTATTCCAATTCCCCAGTCCTTTCGAATTGCAGAGCAACCTGGACCTCTCCCTGTCCCACCTTTACCTTGACATCACTCCATTTAGGTTCCCAGAAGTGGGGTTTTGCGCACTTTTCTAGATGGCAGACTGGCTGGTCCGAGCTCTTGACAGTGGCGCCAGCGGTGGCGGCGGTCGCCGGCGGGGGTGGGGCGCATGCGCGCGGTTGCTAGGCAACGGCGGTCGGGGCGCCGCGGCGGTAACGGCGCCAGGGCTGTGTGTGTAGGCAGCGGCGCCAGAGGAGGAGGAGCACGAGGATGCAGCTGCGACCGCGGCCCCAAGAGGGAGCCGCCGCTGTTCTGTGGCCGCGGGGGCCGAGGGACGGAAATCAGGCCTGGGGGTCGGGTCGTTGAGGGGACCCGGGGCGGCGGTCCCGCCAGAGGCTCGGGCCTAGTACCTCCGGAGGGTCCGGGCCCCTGGGCGAGGGCCTGCCCCCCCCTCCCCCCCCTCCCCGTTGCCTCCCCTGGTCCCTCCACGTCGATGGTGGTGAAGTTGGCGGCGCCAAGGAGCGCAAGGCACCGGGCTGCCTCTCTTGCACCCAGCTTCTCTTTGGCCCCGGCTCTGGGACACCTGCGCTGCTGCCTCCTCTCGCCCGCCGAGCCCACTCTGCGTGGCGGGCGGGGGAGGGGCTCCCCCCTGCAGAGGCTGCGTCGAGCAAGGCGATGACCAGGACCTTAGAGGAGTAGGGGTGAGTAGTGGCACCACACTCGCCCAGTGCTGGATCGCCTTCCTGGCTTCCGGGGCCCTGGGAGGCGAGCGAAGCGATTTCTCCTGCAGAAGCTTTTGATGCTTCTCCTACATCTCCTCTCAAGCTCACTAATCCCTTCGAGGTAGTTTTTCTTCTCAGAGTCATGACTTTCTGGGCTAGACCCTGGTGCCCAGGAACGTGGAGTCAGTGTTTAAGGCCTGGCTTTGCTTCTTAGATGCCTTAGATGCTGATAATTCTACGTACAGTCACGCAGCTTGGTCCTTGACTCTGGGACTGACTCTCCCAGTGCCATGCTCGCCCCTTTCCCTTCGTTCTGGCTCTGGCTTTTGCTCTCGCGAGGCTCAGCCTGACCTACAGACTTTTCAGGAGCCATTCTCTAGGCTGCTGTCTTTTCTTGACTCAACGCTTGAACAGCTAGCTCGAGTGGCCCCTTACTTTTCAGTGTTCCTTCTACTCGTGTGCCAAGAGCTTCTGAAAGCCTGTGCCTGGCTTCTGACTCCTGAAATGTAAAAGTAAGAAGATAGTACTTACATTAAATGGTAATACTAAAACAAACTAGCAACACTAGTCACTACTCGACTTCCAAAGTGCCATCAAACTTAAGAAGTAGGCAGAGTAGATGAGTGATAACAGGGGAATTAGGCTTTACAAACTACTCTTCATCCAGAATGACATACTTTTTCTTTTACAAATATGTTGATGAAACCAAAATGTTCCAAATAAAACTGAGGATGGGTCATTGTGATCTCTTTTTACTCCTGAGGTAGCCTGCAGTTGAAAATAGTCACTTCCAAAAACATTGATATGAATGAGTTGTGAAAAGGAAAGACATTATCTCTGAGGAGTGATATTTTTCTTTAAAAGTAGATGGTCAGAATTTTCAGTTCATAGTTGAACCCTTTCAAAAGTGAACTGAATTTAAATTAAATAGTAATTCTGATTGTAAGGTGCTCTGAGCAGACAGTCAATGATGGATTTCTTCTTTGCTTTGGCTCTCTTCCCTCCCTACTGGTATTAAGCCATTTTAGGTTCCTTTATCCAAAAGAAGTGGTGAAAAAAAGGCACAATAATGGAAAAGCCAAATTTAGTTTTTAGCTTAAAAGCTAAAGATATTTAAAAGTATATAGATGCCATTTGTGATTAGATAACTTTATTTAGTGAATCTGTTAAGACTGCCAACTCCCTGATAGTTTTTGGGTGAAATACTTTGCCTTGGCAGCATTTTTGTTTGAGCTTCTCTTGGTTATGGTTTAAAGCACAATATAATTCTGGTACTACTGGAAAATGATCTTGGTCCTCAGTGTGTATTGTTTGTTTTGTATACTGGCAATCTGGAGTACTTCTAGTTGCTACATTCCAAAGTTAAAGATTTTTTTTTGTTTTGTTTTGGACAATCTCTTGATGAATTCAACTTTGAATTATTTGAAATAATGATGTGCCATATGAGTAAGTACTGTTCACCTTCATGTACTTGCAGAACCAGGAAGTGATTGGATCCAATATATTTATATTGTAATGAATATGGCTAGGTAGGCACCAAATACACACTAGCATTTAACAAGGTTGTCATAACCAAGTGGCAAATTAATATTGATAGCTCATTTTGCAGGTGCAGTCAGAGCACTTGAACAGTGAACTCTGGAATGAGTTTTTTTTTAAGTTATTTTCAAGAAGCTTTAATTTTCAAGCTTCTGTTCATTACTCACTACTGTCCTGCATAGTGTGGAGGACAGAATAAAATATATATATGAGACATCATAGTCAATAATTGGAACACAGAACATTGCAGAATAGGAACTAAAAGAATTAAGAGTTAAGAGAGATCACCAGAGGCTGGGTTTTGCCTGAAAAGGTTTTATAGGAAAAATCAGTCTAGATTTTGGAAATATAAGCTTTGTTGGAAGGGGAAGGAATTCAGCATAGCATGAGCTAAGGTACTTGATTTTCTAATGCTTGTGCATAGTATTCTCTTAGGTAAACCTAAATAAGAAGGGGGCCATCAATGGCAATTAAGTTCTTTGTAGTGGGCATAATTTTCATTGATAGATTACATAGGAAATTAATAAATATAAATAATTTAACAAATGTTCCTGCTATAAAAATCAGACTTAAAAACAACTGTTCTATTTCCTGGAGCATGTGAAAATGTTTTCTAGGTAAGTATAGATAATTAAGTTCACATATTTTTATAATTTGTACATTTTTACTGTTCATTTTGTACTATCTAGAAAGAGACGCTTATAACTTAAGTGTTTCATAAAAAACTGGCCTGATAAGTACAACCTTAGGTTCTTAGTATGCTCCAAAGACTACTGGACAAATTCCATAAGCAACATGAATTTTGGCTCATTAAAATATACAATAACTTAGTTTTTAGCATTACCACTTAGTACTACTATTTCTATCATTTTCTGAAACAAAGGGGAGAGATATGTCAGAGGCCTGAATATTTATACCTGTCAAAGCTGTAATATTATTAATAAGGCAAATATTAATAATTGGCAGCTAATATCAGTATTTAAAATACAATTACACTCAGCAACTTATGGAGATCCTGTCTCAAAATTAAAATAAAAATGACTGGGAATGTGGCTCAGTGGTTGATTGTCCCTGGATTCAATACTTGGTACCAAAAAAGAAAAGAAAAGCCTACTGTAATTACTGATGGTCCTTGTCTTAGTATGGCTTCTCTTACAATTTTTTAACTTTACAGTGTACACTGGTGCAAAAACAATATGCATTAAGTAGAAACTACTTTTAATTTTGAATTTTGATCTTTCCCAAGGCTTGCAATATGTGTTTCAATATTCTCTAGCACCGGGCATGGTGACACATGCCTGTAATCCCAGAAGCTCAGGAGGCTGAAGCAGGAGGATCTTGAGTTCAAAGTCAGCTTCAGCAAAAGTGAGGCATTAAGCAACTCAGTGAGACCCTGTCTCTGAATAAAAAATACAAAATGGGGCTAGGGTTATGGCTCAGTGGTTGAGTGCTCCTGAGAGTTATGTATATATATATATATATATACATATGTATATATATATACATATGTATATATATATATGTGCGTGTGCATGTGTGTGTGTGTATGTGTGTGTATACACATACATAAATGTATGTGTATACACACACACATACGGCATGTCTTCCAACAGAAATTCACATTTTGGAATTAACCAGGATGCATACACTTAAGGAACAATATAGCCAAACTTGAAAAAAAATGTTTTTGAGTACTAGGATTGAACTCAGGGACACTCAAGCACTGAACCACATTCGTATCCCTATTTTATATTTTATTTAGAGCTAGGGTCTCGCTGAGTTGTTTAATGCCTTGCTGAAGCTGGCTTTGAACCTGTGATCCTCCTGTCTCAACCTCCCAAGCTGCTGGGATTATGGGCATGCACCCCCGCTCCTGGCTCCCAACTTGAGGCTCCAATTTTTTGAGGTTTCTGTACACTATCTTGTACCTTTCATGTGGTATCTTTTGCTACAGCATTAGTCTTCTTTGATTAAAATTACTTCTTAAATTTTAATTCACAGTAGCTTAAAGTTTCTAGATTCAACAAGTAAAATTTTTATTTCAACTATTGTCTACTTAGCAGGTCTGATAATAGTTAAATAAATCATATTAGAGAACATAATGATCCATTCAGACTCAGTCCACAAATATATGATTATTGTTGGAATTCAACCAGTTAACAAGTAGCGAAATGTATTCAGAAGTTATTGAGGTAAATCTCCCTTGCTAAACAAATGTTGCACATTTCTATTCTTAGCTTCTTATGCCAGTATCAAAAGGAAGATCTTTTGAAAGAGAACTGGTGAATTGAAATGATGGAGAAACTGCTGAGACAATGAAAAGTAATTTAATTCAAGTTCTAAGTACTATGATGGTTTAAGGTACATATCTTAGTTGATGACAGCATGTGAAACAGGGTAAAGAACTGTCAGTTTCTGTACATCTCATTTAATTACTGAGTCCTGATGAAGAACAACATTATACTGAGTACTAGCAATGTATTCATAAGTTTTACTTTTTCTTAAATATGTAGTTTTACAAGTGTTATTTTATTCTATGATCTTTTTGTGGGTGTGTCAAATGACCATTTTCCAACTGAGCACATCTGTACATTTTATGATGGAAGGTTATCAGAAATACATCTTTTCCCCCAACTATTCATTTGGAGTAAATTGTCCTAGAACATAACCTTTTTCATTAAGTGAAAGACACCAATAGCAAAGATAAGATACTTCAGTGTAGGAAAAGAAGTGGACAGTGGAATTCCTTCTTCAAATACTGTGCCTACAAATAAAACAAAACCCTTCATATATAAATTATTAACTAATATTCATTGGAGCTGTCTCATGCACTGTTATCATTCTCTTAATGTCATATTATGCCTGCTAACTCTTTGAAACATGGGCATCCAAAAGTTCCCCTGTGGTCTGATTCATTATTTTCCTACCCACAAATGTACCTCTGGAATTAATTTTGTTGTTGATAATATTGTGTAATAGAAAATTTTGTAACAAATTGTAGTTGCAATAAATATTAACTGAAACCTTGAATTATGAAATAATTAATAATGATGAAATGGCATTTTATAACAACTTTAATTTAAAACCACTATAGAGTAAGCATTAGTATATCCATGTATTTCATGATTGCTTTTTCTATTTCTATGAGGAATGTCATTGGAATTTTGATCGGAATTGCATTAAATCTGTATAGTGCTCTTGGAAGTATGGTCATTTTGATAATATTAATTATGCCTATCCAAGAGCAAGGTAGATTTTTACATCTTCTAAGGTCTTCTTAGATTTCTTTAGGGTTCTGTAGTTTTCATTATATAGATCCTTCACCTCTTTCGTTAAGTTGATTCCCAAGTATTTTACTTTTTTTTTGAGGCTATTGAAAATGGGGTAGTTTTCCTCATTTCCCTTTCTGAGGAGTTGTCACTGATATACAGAAATGCCTTTGATTTATGGGTGTTGATTTTATATCCAGCTACTTTGCTGAATTCATTGACTAGTTTTAGTTTTCTGGTGAAACTTTTAGGGTCTTCTAGGTGTCCCTGACCTTTCACATTTCTGAATAATAGAGCTCTTCATTAAGCTCACTTTTTGTACTTCACTTCCACTTTTCCAAACCGCTGTGGATATTGGGTTTGTCCTCATTGTCACTTCTAAGTTATTTCTGTGGCCCCTAAATGAGTTTTACAAAAGACATTTGTATATATTACATTTATATATATGCATATACTTGTATATATATATTATATATATCTTCAAATATATGCATGCACATATGACATATACAAATATCTTTCTATATACAAATATAGTTATATGTAATATGTAATATAGGTATATATAATGTCTATATTTGGATATGTATTTGTATATATTTGTATATATATGCATGAACATACTATATATATTATGTAATAGAAACCAAATATGACTGTACATTTGTTATTTATAGATGTGTATGTATACATATGTATGTACATATATATGTCATTCAGGAGAGATTTTATGTGATAATTTAAATGGCCAGATCCCTATTAGATGAATTGCATTTGAAATTGGGTGATTTGACTCAAAGTAGCAGTAGGGAGAATAATTTATGTGTTTGTTTGTTTGTTTTTTAACTGTATCTATCCCAGGAAATTTAAAAATCATTATTATATAAAGTAAATTGTTGTAAGTTGAATACTCTTGAATAAAAGTAGGACTCCTTTCATTGGGATTAATTCAGAGTTCATCATTATATTTTTATCATCTGTGCTTATATAGTTATACTTAGGTTTTATTATATTTTAGAATAAAAATGATTATCTTCTCTGTTTTCTGATCTTATTGTCAGTACTTTGTATTTGTGTATCTTTCAGTGGAGACATTTAGAGGATACTTTTATATTCTGTGACATTTCTTACCATCTACTTGGAACTGCTTTTATATTTCTTCCAAACTGAAAACTAGTTGACATATGAGTTGTAACATAAATAGGTTTGATTTCACAGGTCATGTATAAGCCAGTCTCATTACTTACAAGTGTACCTTTGTATTTCTGGGTATATTTCATACACCAGTACATTTAATGGTTCTTGGTGAGTTTAATCTCTAAATGTGCACATATATCCTTATGTTCTATTTGTCTTCCTGCACACTTTCAAGCCTATCATTGTTAACTGCGTTGTCTGTGCTCACCATCAATAGACTTAATTGCTATTGTTTTATTATTATTGCTGCCAATAGGTACCTGTGATTTCATAGAAAAAGAAAAATGTAGGTGTATAGAAAAGGGGTATTAGATTTTGTTTCAAATTTTTCTAACTTTCCAATAATTTAGGGAGAATAAGTCTAAAATCATTGAAGTTTTTAATATTAGAATATTTTTATGAGCTGGTATTTTATGCATTTCATATGTATGTGGTAAACAGATTTGGATTAACAGAGTAGTAAATTTAGGTATCTTGTTCTAATAAACAGGAGAATGATTTATAGTGAGTGTATTCAGTAGATTATATATAAAAATGTATGTCTAAAATGCTTAAAGGGGGCTGGGGATTTAGCTCAGTTGATAGAGTGCTTGCCTTGCATGCACAAGGCCCTGGGTTCAATCCCTAGCACCACAAAAAAATAATAAAGTGCTTAAGGGTTCTTTGAAGTAGTTTCAATTTCCACTTTATTGTCTTATTTATTAATTTGTTAGCAAACTCTATACAAAATATCCTAATTTATTTTTTTTACTGTGAATTATAACAAATGCTGGTTCAGTGAGTCCAACTTTATTAATTCACACATGCCCCACAAATAAACAATTTGTAATAGCCTGGAGAGAGAGATGGATGGATGGATGGATAGTTAGATAGATAGGTAGATAGGTAGGTAGAGAGATAGATAGAATAGTCATAAAAAACATTTTCTACATAGTGTCAACCCATGCTAGTGATGAATTCTACTTTATAGAAAAAACAGCTGTATTCCTACCAGATGTTAGGAAGTAATAGAGCATGTATCAGTGTATTGGTACTGAATGCAAGTAAGTGCTAAGAGGGAGTGCTAAAGTTAGGAAGATCTAAGTTTTAAGTATTTAAAAACCTAAGCACTCTGTTACTAATTAGGATATTAGATGTAATGGGACTGTGAAAGAGATTTGAAAACTCTTAACTCAAATTGATTATCTTTATCTGAAATGCTTGGGATTTCAAAAGTGTTTCAGATTTTGGAGTTTATTTGGATTTTGGAATATTTGCATAGATTTACCAGTTGATGATCCCTAATCTAAAAGTAAAAAATTTGAAATATTCAGAAATATGGAACTATTTGAATATGACATTTTGCTCAAAAATTTTTGAAATTTGGAGCATTTTGAATTTCATATTTTTATATTAGGGATTGTCAATCTATATAGTGTATGCAAAATTGAGGTAATAATTATTATGGTAAACTACTATTAGATATTTTAAAAATTGCAATGGCAGTATTATTTGGATATAAATTCACTGCATTTAAAAGTTTGTATTGATTCATCAGAGTATGAAAGCAAAGTACGCATTAAAAGTTATGACCCAGTAGTCTTACTTATTGGTGCATATTGTACAGAATAGTGGGTTTCACTGTGGCGGATTCTCACGTGTATATAGCATAATTCAATTAATTTCAATCCCCAATACCTCTTCTTATCCTCTTTTGTTCCCTCCTCCCATTCCATTACTCTACACTAATGATCTCCCTTCTACATTCATGATATCCTTCCCCCAAACTAGCCTCCACATAGGTAGAAAATATACTTGTCTTTTTAGTCTGGTTTATTTCATTTAACATGATGATATGAAGTTTCATTCATTCTTCTGCAAATGACATAATTTTGATCTTTACAGCTGAATAATAATGTGCTGTGCATATATATACACCAATTTTACTTCATTCATTCATCTATTGGCAAACACCTAGGCTGATTCTATAACTTGGGTATTCTGATGTGCCATGATAAATATGGGTATGCAGGTATCTCTAAAGTATGTTGACTTAGTTCTTTTGAGCAAATACTGAGGAGTGGTACAATTGGATTATATGGTGGTTTTGTTTTTTAGCTTTTTTTAAAACCAGGGTACTTAACCATTGCCACATTTCCAGCCCTTCTTATTCTTTTTTACATTTTAAGACAGGGTCTCATTTAGCTGCTTAGGGCCTCATTAAATTTGTGAGGCTGGCCTTGAACTTGCAATGCTTCTGCCTCAGCCTCCTGAACTTCTGGCATTACAGTTGTGCTCCAACCACACCTGGCTTATATTTTTGAGTAACATCCATACTGATTTCTATAATGGCTATAATAATTTACATTCCCACCAACACTGTATAAATTCCTCTTCCCCTGAATCCTTACCAGCATTTTTTTATTATTTGTATTGATGATTGCCATTCTGACAGGTGAGATGGAATCTTAGTGTAGTTTTGATTTATATTTCCCTGATAGTTAAAGATGATGAATATTTTTCCTTATAATTGTAGACTATTTGTACTACTTTTTTCAAAAGTTTCTGTTCAGTTTATTTATCCATTCAGTGAATGGGTTATGTATTTGGGGGGGTCAGTTTTTTAATGTTTTTTAGGGCATTATAGTTATACATATTAGTTGGGTTCATTTGACATAATCATATATACATGGAATATAATTTGCACCATTTCAGTCCCTAGTACTTTCTTTTTTCCTCCACCCTACCCCTAATACCCTTCTTTTACTTTACTGGTCTTCCTTACTTTTTTAAAATTCATGCTTTATAGATATACATAGAGATGGTTGATTTTTTAAAATTCTTTTTATATCCTGCATATTAGTAATTTGTCTGTAAATTTATTTGTTTGCAAAATTTTCTCCCATTCTGTACGCTCTCTCTTCACTCTTTTGTTTCCTTTGCTATAGAGAAGCTTTTTAATTTAATATTATCCCACTTATTGATTCTTGCTGTTATTTTCTGAGCTTTAGGAGTCCAATTCAAGAAATTGTTGTTATGCCTACATGTTGAAGTGTTTCCCCTTTGTTTCCTTTAGCAGTTGCAAGATTTCTGGCCTTACACTAAAGTCTTTGGTCTATTTTTGAATTGACTTGTACAGGGTGAAAGATAGGGATGTAGTTTTCATTTTTCTAAATATGGATATCCAGTTTCCCGAGCACCATTTGCTAAAGAGGCTGTCTTTTCTCCAGTGTGTGTTTTTGGCACCTTTATCAAGAATCAAATGACTAGCTGTTTAAGCTTGTCTCTGTGCCACCTTCTATTCCATTGGTCTTTGTGTCTGTTTTAATGCCAGCACCATGCAGCTTTTGTTACTATGGCTCTGTATTTTAATTTGAAATCAGGTATTCTGGTGCCTCTAGCATTGTTCGTTTTGCTCAGGATAGCTTTGGCTATTCTGGCTTTTTTTGTTTTTTTTCATATGAATTTTAGGATTGTTTTTTCTATTCTGTGAATAATACACCCAATAGTCTTAATATGTTGATGGTGTTGTCCTAGCTTGGAAAGTAGTAAACTTCAGGATCTTATTCCCCAGTTCTGAATTAATAATCATATAATGAATGTCTGAATGTTGATACCAATTTGTACTACATGTTATTTTGCAATAAAATTTTAATATTATATTTTATTTTGCAAATGAATTTTAAAGCCTAGCATTTCTGATATTCTGGGATTAAGTTCTTCTGACAAAATACTGGAACTTCCACTCTGGTTAACTCATTAATGAGAACAGAGCACAACCACACCTAATAATAGGGTTTCTAGAGGATTGCTATTTACTACTGATGTTCTTTCGAGGGTGGGGGGGACCTAGTTCTTTGTTTCATTCCTTTTACAGTAATGATAATTTGCCTCTACTGTGTAATTCATGGTTATTTACTTATAGACATTAGATCTTAAGTGTAACGGCAAAGGAAAGCAACAGCACAGAGGTTATAGAATCAATCAGATTAAAAATTTAGCTCTTTGGAATTTTTTTAACTAATTAGAATTCTCTTCATCTCCCACCTCCTTTGCCATTCCTGTGACATGCATGATAAGCTTTGCTGTGTGTATTTATGGATGAGAGGAAGAGAGAGTGAATGCTTATAGCTAAACATCAAATGCAAAGTAGGAATTAGTGAAATCTATTTAATTCTTAGTAATTTATTTTACAGAAAGCAATAGAAGTTTATAAAAATGTAAAATAATTTAACTTTGAAAGATAATTTTGAATTTACATTTGAATATGAATGTTTCTAATCTAGGTAGTCCCAGAGATTCTGTTAACTAAAAGATGGAATATAATAGCTTGCTCATGAATTCTCTAATTAACTAACGACTAATCCAAATATGTAAGGAAGCTGTGGCAAGGATGCTTCATATAAGATGTCCAGAGTTTTAAGTTGTAAGTTGTATATAATTTTTTTCCTGACTATTGACCAAAAAATATATATTACTAGGAATTGAATGGAGTACATGGTGCATGATATGCTCGATAAGAATTCTACCACTGAGATACATACCCAGCCCTTTTGAGACAGGGTTTTGCTCAATTGCCTACGATAACCTCAAACTTGCAGTCCTTTTGTCTGAGACTACCAATTCGCTAAGATTGCAGGCATGCACACCTGCCTTGTATGTATCTTAGATAAAGATTTTTGGTAAGCCAGGATTGTTGTGCACACTTATAATCCTAGCTACTCAGGAGTCTGAGGCAGAAAGATTCCTTGAGCCCATGAGTTTAAGACCAGTCTGGGCAACATAGTGAGACCCTGTTTTAAAAAAAAAAAGATATTTTTGACATCAAATATTAAAAATGTACTCCAAACTAACTTAAAGTATCAAGGGGGAGAATATGAATGAATTTATAGAATTTGGTAAGGAAGTAAGTGTAGACTAGACACATGATAAAGGACTTGAACTAGGATGAAAAGCTATCAGTAGCTAAGGAACCATTGTCTGCTCTTTCTCTTCTCTTTCCTGATCCCTGAGGCCATAGGCATTAGAGGGTCTCCTGTTTATCTCTGTTTCTTTCAGTTTGTGTACCTAATTCTTCTCACTCCCTCAGCACGTGTCTTATCCAAGAGCTCCCAAGTTTACATATTCTAAATTCAGGCAATCAGAAGAGACTCATTAGCATTTCTGAATCTTAATTCCCAATTCTGATTGACCTAGTTTGGACCATATGTCCAGTTTGTCTATGGATGGAAGGGCAAAATCATGTTGCATATTTGTGGTTATTAGGCCCCAACCACAAATAAGTGTACATACAGTTTCCAGAGAACAGGAGGTGTGGGATGAACAGAATCTCAAATAGTGTCTACCATGGAGTATAAACCAACCGTGGTGCATGGAATACAGGAATACATTATGTAAAGACACATGTATAAAATATGTTTCTAAAAAAAAGAAGAAATAGATCACATTTACCATCTGCTTATTTTCATTCAGAGAACAAGAATGAACGTTAGAGATCATATCATCGAGCCTACTCATTTTAAGGAAACTAAGGCCCAGAGATATTTTTAGTAAAATAAAACTTGTCCAAAGTCACACAGTAAGTTAATATAAAAGCTGTGATTAGAATGCAAACTTTGTGGTTTCTAGTTTTTCCTAGATACTAGCATCCAGAATAACCAGAGTATCTGATAATATGTCAACGTTTTAAAATAAGCCTCATGAAACATATAATAATGTGTGATTTTTGTCTAAGCAATAAAGTAAATGTAGAGGAGACTAAAAATTATGTCTTAACAATGATGCAGAAAATATAAGAAGTTCATGGATAATATCCATTTTTTTCAAAAATAAAAATTTAGAAGATACAAAAACAGGATGATTCTAAAGAACAGATAGGCTTAAGGAAACAGTGATGTAAATATCACATCTTGGCTACTGGAAAACCTAGATTTTAAATCAAATCAGTTTTTCCCCTTTTGATCTATGCATTCATTAAACATGTGTTTATTGAATGTCTGCTAAGTGTTCAGCTCTGTTTTAGGCACCAGGGATACAGTGGTAAGCAGAATAAAGTTCCTACACCCATGGAGTTTGCATTCTAGAGGCAATGAATAAACAATATATAATGCATGATGTTATTGATAAGGGCCATGAGGCTAATAAAGCAAGATAAGGGTAAAAGGAGAAATATGTAGTGCTATTTTAGATACAGTGGTAAGGGAGAGTGTCTCTGATGAGGTTACATTCAGTAGAAACCTGGATGTGACAAGGAAGTAGGACATTTGAATATCTGGAGGAAGAGTATTTCAGGCATAATAAGGTGTGCAAAGGTCCTGAGATAAGATCCTGATTGACATGTTAAAGATTTAGCAAGTAGGACAATGTATCTAGAATATAGAGAGTGATGGAGACAATGATAGTAAGTATCAGGCAAAAGATGTGTTCTGAGGCCAAATTGTAGGGCAACCAGCAGTTTCAGATTTTACTCTCTGTGTTGAGAAAGCATGGAATTTTGAGAGATTAGTAGCTTGCTTTGATTTAGTCCCTTTGATTAGGAACTGCTCTGTGGAGAGGGCAAGAGAAGTATGGAGATCAATTAGGAAATGTTACAGTAATACAAAGAAAAAATTGTTTGAATTTTAAAAATTTAAAATTGGCAATAGTAGAGAAAGTGAAAAGTAGTCAGATTCTGAATAAACATACACAGGCACTGACATATATATGCATAAATATACTGTATATGCTATTTTTTAAAATATTCATAGGAAGTTTCAGCAAATGTACAGAGAGATCTTGTTCACACTTCACCTAGCCTGCTTCAGTGTTATATTGCATAACAATAGTATAATATCCCCCAAACAGGATACTGGCATTGATCTTATTCAGATTTCCCTCTTTCATAAGCACTTGTATGTGTGTAGCTGTATGCATTTTTCACATATCTAGCTTCATGTAATAAATACTACATAAAATATTCAAGTCTGCTTAAAGGCACACCTCCTTTCTTTACCCATTTCCCAAACCTCTAACCTCTAATCTGTTCTCTCTATACATGATTATGTTATTTTGTGTATATTATGTAATGTTTCTGTTTCTATTTAGTAATTTTCTTTGCTTTGAAGTCTACTTTATCTGAAATCAGTATACCTACTGGTGCTTTTTAAAAATTCATGTTTCAGTGACATAGACTTTTTCTTTTTACTTTTAATGTTCTCATGTTGTTACTTTGAACTTCTTGTATATAGTGTATAGATGGGCCATGTTTTTTTTTTTTAATCTACTGTCAGGCTCTGTCTTTTAATTTATGCATTTATGCTATTTATATATTAAAATAAATAGGGTATGATTGCCTTCTACTTTTTACTGTCTAAAATACACATAATCTGAAATCTGTCTTCTTTGCAAACTTTTAATTGTACAATACAGTATTATTAACTGAATGCACATTGATGTACAGCAGGCTTCTAGAACCTTTTCATCTTGTATGATTGAAACCCTATACTGACTGAACAGCAAGCAGCTCCACATGTCCCTTTCTTCCCAGTCTGTGGCAACCATTATTCTCCTTTCTGTTTCTATGCATTTGAGTACTTTAAATATGTCCTATAAGTAAAATATTGCAGTTTTTGTCTTTCTGTGGATGGATTATTTCACTTAGCATGAAGACTTTGGGGTTTATCCAAGTCATAAAATATGACAGGATTTCCTTCTTTTAAAAGCTGAATAATATTTCAGTAAGGGTACAGTTTGTATATCTGTTCATCTCTTGATGGACATACAGGTTGTTTCTATCTCTTGGCTATTGTGAAAAATGCTACAATGAACATGGACATATAAATATCTCTACCAGATACTGTTTTGATTCTTTTGAATATGTACCCAGAAGTAGGATTACTGGATCATATGATATTTTATTTTTAATTTAATGAGAAAGCTCCATAGTCTTTTCCATAGTTGTTGCACCATTTTACAGTCCCAGCAACAGTGCACAGAGGTTCCAATTTCCAATAACACTTGGTTTCTTTTTAAAACAAATGTTATTGTGTATATTTAGCATATATATATATATATAATATGATGCCATGAGGTATATATAAATATATACATGTATATATATATAGATAGATAGATATAGATATAGATATTTACTACAGTGAAAGAAATTAACATATCAGTCATCTCAAACATTTACCAATTTCCCCTCATGTCCAGAGCAGGTACAATCTACTCATTTAGCAAAAATCCTGAATTATACTGTTTTTTCCTTTCTCCACATTTTATTGGTGCATTATACTTGTACATAATAGTGGAATTTTTTCTTATGTATTATTACATGCACACAATATAACAATATAAGTTGGCCAATATCCCTCTCCAGCATTTCCCTTCTCCCTCCCTCCTCCCACCAGAGTCCCTTTTCTCTATTGAACTTCCTTTCCTTTTCATGCAATTACCACCACCTTTCTTTTTCTTTTTCTTTTAGTATTTATTTTTTAGTTTTCAGTGGTCACAACATCTTTATTTTATTTTTATGTGGTGCTGAAGATCGAACCCAGCGCCCCGTGCATGCCAGGTGAGCATGTTACCGCTTGAACCACATCCCCAGCCCCCTTTCTTTTTCTTTTAATTCTTTTGCTTCTACATATGAGAGAAAATGTATGAGCTTAGCTTATTTCACTAAATATAATGGTCTCAAATTGCATCCTTCCTGCAAATGCTGTAATTTCATCTTCTTTATAGCTGAATAAAACTCCATTGTGTATGTATACCACATTTCTTTCCATTTTCTATTTTTTAGAGCATTATAATTACACATAATATTAGGGTTCATTTTGGCTAATTAATAAGTGTAATGAATTTGATTTTGATTTTAATCCTCATTCCCCGCTCCATTTTTCCTTCCCTGCTCCCTCCCCCTGTTCTCTCTCCTCCCCTCTATTGATCTTCTTTTCACTCTTTTATTTATTTTTGATTGGTAATATTATAAAAATTGATTAAAGTTCACTTACTTTTGGTGAAATTATTTTTAGAAAATTTATATATGCATATAACATACTGTTGTTTAATTTATTTAAACTTTACCCTTTCCCTTTCTGTCTTTCTTCCTTCTTCTACTCTACTGATGTACCTTATATCTTTATGGTATCCAATCTCCTTCCTTGCCACCTTCTCTCCCTTATTTTGCTCTAGCTTCCACATATGAGAGAAAACATTTGACTTTTGATTTTCTGAGCCAGGCTTTTTTCACTTAGCATGATATTCTCTATTTCCATCCATTAACTAGCAAATGCCATTATTTTATTCTTCTTTGACTAAGTAATACTACCATATTTTCTTAATCCATTCATCTGTTGATGGACATCTGGGTTGATTACAGTTTTATATCACATTTTATTTATCCATTCATCTGTCAGAAGAGTAACTAACAAAGATTTTCTTTCATTCTGTGGATTCTTTCTTCACATTTGTAATTGTTTCCTTTGCTATGCAGAAGACTTTTAATTTGATATCATCTTATTTATTAGCTTTTGGAGTATTATTTCCTGAGCTTTAGGAATACTATTGAGAAAGTTGTTGCCTGTGCCTATATGCTGGAGTGTTGACCTGATTTATTTTATTTTATTTTATTTTTTTGTGGTTCTGGGGATTGAACCCTGGGTTTTGTGCATGTGAGGCAAGCAGTTTACCGACTGAGCTATATACCCAGCCCAACTCTTCTAGGAATCATAGAGTTTCTGGTCTAATTCCTAGGTCTTTAATCCATTTTAAATTGATTTTTTTGTTCAGTGTGAGAGATAACAGTCTAGTCTCATTTTTTATATATGAATAACCAGTTTTCTTACCACCACTTGTTAAAGAGGTTGGCTGTTTTCCACTGTATAATACATTATTATTACCTACAGCCCTCATAAGATATAATATATAATACTTGTTATTTGCTGGTTTGTTTTTAAACAAATATCCATCTTAAAAGGTGTGTGGTGATAACTCATAATGGTTTTAATTTGAATTATTCTGATGGTTGGTAATATTGTTCTCTTTTTCATATACCAGTTAGTCATTTATTTGTCTTCTTTAAAGAATTATCTACTTCAGTCCTTTGCCCATATTTATTTATTTATTGACTTTTATTTTTAATTAATTATTTTTATTTATTTATGACAGTGGAATGCATTACAATTCTTATTACATATATAGAGTACAATTTTTCATATCTCTTGTATGCAAAGTATGCTCACACCAATTTGTGTCTTCATACATGTACTTTGGATAATAATGTCCATCACATTCCACCATTTCTAAACCCATGCTGCCTCCCTTACCCTCCCACCTCTCTGACCTATCTAGAATTTGTCTATTCCTTCCATGCTCCCCTTCCCTATCCCACTAAGAATTAGCCTTCTTATATCAGAGAAAACATTCCGCATTTGGTTTTTTGGATTTGGCTAACTTCACATAGCATTATCTTCTCTAACTCCATTCAGTTACCTGCAAATGCCATGATTTTATTCTCTTTTATTGCTGAGTAATATTCCATTGTGTATATATACCACATTTTTTTTAAATCCATGCTTCTATTGAAGGGCATCTAGGTTGGTTCCACAGTTTAGCTATTGTGAATTGTGCTGCTATAAATATTGATGTGGCTGTGTCCCTGTAGTGTGCTGTTTTTAAGCCTTTGGGTATAGACCAAGGAGAGGGATAACTGAGTGAAATGGTGTTTCCATTCCCAATTTTCCAAGAAATATCCATACTGCTTTCCATATTGGCTGTACCAATTTGCAGTCCCACCAGCAGTGTACCTGTTTCCCTGCATCCTCGCCAACACTTATTGTTGTTTGTATTCATAATAGCTGCTATAATAGTGAGGTGAAATCTTAGAGTGGTTTTGATTTGCATTTCTCTAATTGCTAGTGATGATGAACATTTTTTCATGTATTTGTTGATTGATTGTATATGCTCTTCTGAGAAGTGTCTGTTCAAGTCCTTGGACCATTTATTGATTGGGTTATTAGTTTTTTTGGTGCTTAGCTTTTTGAGTTCTTTATATACACTAGATATAAATGCTCTATCTGATGTGTGAGGGGTAAAGATTTGCTTCTAAGATTTAGGCTCTCTATTCACCTCATAGATTGTTTCTTTTGCTGAGAAGAAACTTTTTAATTTGAGGCTATCCCATTTATTTACACTTGCTTTTAATTCTTGTGCCAAAGGAGTCTTATTAAGGAAGTCTGGGCCTAATCTGAAATGATGGAGATTAGGGCATACTTTTTCTTCTATTAGATGCAGGGTCTCTGGTTTTATTCCAAGGCCTTGATCCATTTTGAGTTAAGTTTTGTGCATGGTGAAAGATAGGGATTTAATTTCATTTTGTTGTGTATGGATTTCCAATTTTCCCAGCACCATTTGTTGAAGAGGCTATCTTTTTTCCAATGCATGTTTTTGGCGCCTTTGTCTAATATAAGATAATTGTAATTTTGTGGGTTGATCTCTGTGTCCTCTATTCTATATCATTGGTCTACCAGTCTGTTTTGGTGCCATTGCCATACTGTTTTTGTTACTATTGCTCTGTAGTATAGTTTAAGGTCTGGTATAGGGATGCCACCTGCTTCATTCTTTCTGATCAGGATTGCTTTAGTTATTCTGGGTCTCTTATTTTTCCAGATGAATTTCATGACTGCTTTTTCTATTTTTATGAGGAATGTCATTGGGATTTTGATTGGAATTGCATTAAATCTGTATAGTGCTTTTGGTATTATGGTCATTTTGATGATAATAATTCTGCGTATCCAAGAGCAAGGTAGATTTTTCCATCTTCTAAGGTATTCTTTTATTTCTTTCTTTATCATTCTATAATTTTCATTATATAGATATTTTTACCTCTTTTATTGATTCCCCAGTATTTTATTGTTTTTTAGGATATTGTAAATGGGGTAGTTTTCTTCATTTTCCTTTCTGAGGATTTGTCACTGATATACAGAAATGCCTTTGATTTATGGGTGTTGATTTTTTAACCTGCTACTTTGCTGAATTCATTTACTAGCTCTAGAAGTTTTCTGGTGAAATTTTTAGGGTCTTTTAGATAAATAATCCTATCATCAGCAAATAATGCCGATTTGAGTTCTTCTTTTCCTATGTGAATCCCTTTAATTTCTTTTGTCTGTCCAATTGCTCTGGCCAGTGTTTCAAGAACTATGTTAAATAGAAGTTGTAAAAGAGGGCATCTGTGTCTTGTTCCAGTTTTTAGAGGGAATGCCTTCAATTTTTCTCCATTTAGAATGATATTGGCCTGGGGCTTAGCATAGATAGCCTTTATAATGTTGATATATGTTCCTGTTATCCCTAATTTTTCTAGTGGTTTGAACATGAAGGGGTGCTGTATTTTGCCAAATGCTTTTTTTTTGCATCTATTGAGAGATGATCATATGATTATTTGAGTCTATTTATGTGATGAGTTACATTTATTGATTCCCATATGTTGAACCAACCTTGAATCCCTGGGATGAATCCCACTTGATCGTGCTGCATGATCTTTTTGGTATGTTTTTGTATTCAATTTGCCAGAATTTTATTGAGAATTTTTGCATCTAGGTTTATTAGAGATATTAGTCTGAAGTTTTCTTTTTCTGATGTGTTTTTGCCTGGTTTTGGAATCAGGGTGATATTGGCCTCATAGAATGAGGTTGGAAGTACTCACTCTTTTTCTATTTCCTGAAATGAGTTGAAAGTATTGGTATTAGTTTTTCTTTAAAGGTCTTGTATAACTCGGTTGTGTATCCATCTGGTCCAGGGCTTTTCTTTGTTGGTAGATTTGTGATCGCATCTTCTATTTCCTTGCTTGAAATTGATCTGTTTAAATTGTGTATATCATCCCAATTCAATTTAGGCAAATTAATGACTCTAGAAATTTGTCCATGCCTTTGATATTTTCTATTTTATTGGAGTACAAGTTTTCAAAATATTTCTTATTATCTTCTGTATTTCTTAGTATCTGTTGTGATATTTCCTTTTTCATCATGTATGTTAGTAATTTGAATTTTCTCTCTCCTTCTTTTTGTTAGCATGGCTAAGGGTCTGTCAATTTTATTTTATTTTTTTAAAGAACCAACTTTTGTTCTGTCAATTTTTTCAATTGTTTCTTTTGTTTCAATTTCATTGATTTCAGCCCTAATTTATTTATTTCCTATCTTGTACTGTTTTGGTGTTGATTTGTTCTTCTTTTTTCTTGGTCTTTGAGATGTAATGTTAAGTCATATATTTCTTCACTTTTTTCTTCTTTTAAGGAATGAACTCCATACAATGAACTTTCCTCTTAGAACTGCTTTCATAGTATCCCAGAGATTTCTATATGTTATATGTGTGTTCTCATTCACCTCTAAAAATTTTTTAATCTCCTCCTTGATGTCTGCTGCAACCCATCATTCATTCAGTAGCATATTATTTGGTCTCCAGGTGTTGAAATAGTTATATTTTTAATTTTATCTTTGATTTCTAATTTCATTCCATTAAGATCTGATAGAATGCAGGGTAGTATCTCTACTTTTTTATGATTGCTAAGAGTTGCTTTGTGGCATAATATATGGTCTGTTTTAGAGAATGATCCATGTGCTGCTAAGAAGAAAGTGTATTCTTTCATTGAAGGATAAAATATTCTATATATTTCAGTTAAGTCTAAGTTATTGATTGTATTATTGAGGTCTATATTTTCTTTGTTTAGCTTTTGTTTGGAAGATTTATCTAGTGATGAAAGATGTGTGTTAAAGTCATCCAAAATTATTGTGTTATGGTCTGTTTCACTTTTGAACTTGAGTTTGTTTGATGAACATAGATGCTCCATTGTTTGGGGCATATATATTAATAATTGTTAAGTCTTGTTGATGTATGGTTCCCTTGAGCAATATGTAGTGTCCTTCTTTATCCGTTTTGACTGACTTTAGTTTGAAGTCTACTTTATTTGATATGAGGATGGAAACCCTGCTTGCTTCTGCAGTCCACGTGAATGGTATGATTTTTCCTAACCCTCACCTTCAGTCTATGGATGTCTTTTCCTATGAGATGAGTCTCTTGGAGGCAGCATATTGCTGGGTCTTTTTTTTTTTTAATCCAATCTGCTAGTCTGTGTCTAGTCTGTGATTGGTGAGTTTTGGCATGATTTGTATTCCCAGCCATTTTTGTTTATTTTTGGTATTCAACATGACTTGATTTCTCCTTTGATTAGATTTTTCTTTAGTGTAAAACCACCCTCTGCTGATTTTCATCATTGTTTTTCATTTCCTCTTTATGGAATACTTTGCTGACGATGTTCTGTAGTGCAGGCTGCCTAGTTGTAAGTTCTTTTAACTTTTGTTTATCATGGAAGGTTTTTATTTCATCATGAAATCTAAAGCTTAGTTTTGCTGGATATAAGATTCTTGGTTGGCATCCATTTTCTTTCAGAGCTTGGTATATATTGTTCCATGATCTCTTGGCTTTGAGGGTCTGGGTTGAAAAATCTGCTGAGATACGCACCGGTCTCCCCCTTTTATGTGATCTGATTCCACTCTCTTGCGGATTTTAAGATTCTATCCTTATTCTGTATGCTAGGCATTTTCATTATAATGTGCCTTGGTGTAGATATGTTGTAATTTTTTTTTTTTTTTTTACATTTGGTGTCCGGTAAGCCTCTTGTATTTGGTTTTCCAATTCGTTCTTCATTCTTGGGAATTTTCTGATATTATCTCATTGATGAGATTGTGCATTCCTTTGGCTTGAAACTCTGTGCCTTCCTCTATCCCAATAACTCTTAGATTTGGTCTATTGATGCTATCCCATAGTTCTTGGATGTTCTGTTCATGGTTTCTTACTATCTTCACTGTGTGTTCAACTTTATTTTCTGGATTGTATACTTTTTCTTCATTATCTGACGTTCTTTCTTCCAAGTGATCTAGTCTGTTGGTTATGATTTCTATTGAGTTTTTTATTTGGTTTATTGTATCCTTCATTTCAAAGATTTTTATTTTATTTTTTTCAGAGGCTCTCTTTCTTGAAGTAATCTTTTGCTACCTATATTTGCTCTCTTATCTCTTGGTTGGAGTGATCAATTTTTGCCTGTATTTGTTCATTTAGGTCATTCTTTAATTTACAGATCATTTTAATTATGAACTTTCTGAACTCCTTCTCTGACGTTTCATGAACTTTGCTGCCCATGTGTTCTGTTATTATAGTGTCCTGGCTTGTTTGGGACACTTTCCTCCCTTGGTTTTTCATGTTGTCTATGTGTCTTCCTTTCTTGCAGTGTGGATCTGAGATATTACAGTTTCTACCCTATATTCTTGTAGTACCCAGGTATATTGTCTGTACTTTACCTTGATGTTGGGCTTCCAGATCCTGCTGGAGTCCCTCAATCTATGCTACTGCATCTAATGGTGGTGGTGGCAAGAGCCGAGGTAACTTGAGATAATAGTTGAATTAGTTATATAGGTTTTAAAGTATTCTCTCCCATTCTGTTGCATTTTAACTCTTATTGATGGGTTCCTTTGCTATTCAGAAGCTTTTTTCTTGACTTAATTCCACTTGTCTCTTTTTGCTTTTATAGCCTGTGCTTTTTTCCCTTTTTAAATGAAGTTTTTATTTTTATTTCCTTATTTTTTGGTACATTATAGTTATACATATTGATGGGATTTGTTGCTACATATTTGTGCACATAACATAACAATATAATTTAGTCAACATCACTCCCCAGCATTTCTTACCTCCCTGCCTTTGGACTCCTTGGTCCCTTTCTTCTACTGATTTCCCTCTGATGTTTTGGAGGTCCACCCCCAAATTTGTTTTCCTTTTCCTCTCTAGCTTCTGCAAATGTGAGAAAACATATGTGCCCTAACCTTCCAAGTTTGACTTATTTCATTTAACATGATGATCTCTATTTCCATCCATTTTGCTGAAAATGCAATAATTTCATTTTTTCCTTCTGGCAGAATAAATCTCCACTGTGTATATATACCATATTTTCTTTACCCATTCATCCATTGATGGACCCCTCTGCTGGTTCCATAGTTTGGCAATAGTGAATTGTGCTGCTGTAAAAATGGGTATGCATATATCACTGTGGTAAGATGCCTTTAATTCTTCAGAGTAAATACCAAGAAGGGGTATAGCTTGTTCATGTGGTGGTTTAATGCCTAGTCTTTTTTTTTTTTTTTTTTGTTACAGGGGCGTTAACTCAGAGGCACTTAACCACTGAACCACATCCCTAGCCCTGTTTTGTATTTTATTTATAGACAGAATCTCACTGAGTTGCTTAATGTTGCAACTGTTGCAACATTGAGTTGCTTTATGTTGCAGCCTCACTGTTGCTGAGGCTGACTTTTAACTTGCAATCCTCTTGCCTAGCCACTGCGATTACAGATGTACAACACCACGCCCTGCGTCTAGTCTTTTGAGGAGCCTCCATATTTATTTCCTTAGTGGTTTTATTAATTTACGGTCCCACTGACAATGTAAAAGTGTTTCTTTTTCTCCGCATCCTCTCCAGCATTTATTATTACTTGTTTTCTTGATGACTGCCATTCTGATTAGAGTGAGATGAAATCTCAATGTAGTTTTGATTTACATTTCCCTAATTGCTAATTATGTTGAATATTTTCATGTATTTGTTGACCACTTGTGTTATACCCTCTGCTTTTAATGTCATATCCAAAAAGTTATGAATGTTATGAAAAAATTCCTTCATGTTTTGTTGATAAGACTTTTATGGTTTCAGGTTTTTCATTTAAATCTTTAATCAATTTTGAGTTGATTTTTGTATATGGTGTAAGGTAGGTATCCAATTTCATTCTTTTGCATGGATATCCAATTTTCCCAACACCATCTGTTGAAACATTATTCTTTCCCTATATGTAGTCTTGGCATCCTTGTCAAAGATCATTTGATTGCATATGTGTGAGTTTATTTCTGGACTCACTATTCTTTTCCAAATTGGTCTAAGTTTCTGCCCTTATGCTAGTTCCATGCTGTTTTGATTACTCTAATTTTTAATGTTTGGGATTCAGAAAGTGTGAGGTCTGCAGCTTTATTGTTCTTTCTCAATATTTTTTTGGATGTTAGGTGCCCTTTGTGGATCCATATGAATTTTTAGGATTGTTATTTCTATTTTTTTAAAATGCAACTAGGGTTTTGATGAGGTTCACAATGACTTGGTAGATATCTTTGGGTTGTATGAACATTTTAACATTATTATGTCTTATAATCCATTAATAAAGGATGTTCTTTAATTCATTTGTTCTTCATTAGTTTTTTTTTTTCATCAGTGTTTTTTAGTTTTCAGTGTATGAGTCTTTCACTACCTTGGTTTAGTTTATTCCTTAGTATTTTATTCTTTTGATGCTGTTGAAAATACAGTTGTTTTCTTAATTTTCTTTTTGTATTTTTCATTGTCTGTTTTGAGTCACTACTTGTTTTCACATGTTGATTTTTTATGTTGCAACTTTACTGAATTCATTTATTATTTCTAACAGTTTTCTCTTACATGTGGAATTGCTATGTTTTTTATAAATAAAAACACTTATTTTGTGAAGAGAGATAATTCTACTATTTCCTTTCTAATTTAGATGCCTCATTTCTTTTTCTTACCTAATTGCTCTGGATACAGTTTCTAATGCTATCTTGAGTAGAGGTGTGATAGTGAGCATCCTTGCTTTTTCCAGATCTTATAGGAACAACTTTCAGTTTTTCAACACAGGGTATATTGTAGGCTTTGGTCTCTTTGTTTATAGTATTTATTTTGTTGAAGTAATTTTCTTCTACTCCTAATATTCTGAGAGTTTTTATCATGAAAAGGTATTGAATTTTGTCAAATGATTTTTCTGTATCCATTGAGTTGATCATGCCATCTTTTATTCTTTATTTTCATAATTTGGTGTATCATATTAACTTATATTCATATATTCACACATTCTGGGGATAAATTCCACTTGTCTATAATATACAATTCCTATAACGTGATGGCAAATTTGGTTTTCTGAAGGATTTTTGCATCTGTGTTTGCCAGGAATATTGGGTTGCTGTTTTATTTTCTTTTATCTTTTTCCAGTTTTGTTAGTAGAGTAGTACTGACCTCATAAAATGAGTTTGGAGCTGTACCCCCATCTTCATTCTTTCCCTTTTGCTCTCCTGTTCTTTTATTTTCATAATGTGTATAGAGAACACTTAATGGTTTTTCCATAAATCCATTACACTTCTTCATTCTTCTTCATGTTTTTTCTCCTCTGATACTTTTAAATGACTTGTCTTCAAGTTTTCTAGTGCCTTTTCATATTTCATCAAGTCTTGTTGAACATATTTATGATTTGAATTCTTTGTCATATAATTTGTATATGTTCTTTCCCCTATGTACACTCTTTGTAGATTTATTCTGTTGCTTTTTGGTGACAATTTATCCTTTTCCTTCATTTATGTTATATCTTTATGTTTGAAAAATTATCCTTCTCTAAATCTTCATTGACTCGATTCATATAGGGAAAGACTTTCACCTATCAGTCTGGTTAGAGATTGTGGGGAACTTTAGGACATTTTCTAGACCTTTTCTTCTTTGAACTTGAGTTTGCAAGTTACTGATTATAAGAGTTTGGTAGTTCCTTTTTTTCAGCTCATAATATCTTGCCTCCTTGTTGTTTTAGTCTGCAGTACTACATATCCTTTTGGGGCAGAATAGCAATAGGCCACCCCTCTCTCTCCCTTAAGTTCTTAGTAACCCTTAAGCTTGTAGATTATGCTGGGTCTCATTAGTTCTTTGAATCTGGTGAAAAAGAAACCAATCTTTTGGAGAGCCCCCTTAAAATCAGCATATGGGACACCCACTCCACTCTTTTCCCTCTCACCCTGAGGTAGAGACTACTGAGCTTTACTAAACTGTCTATTCTACTGTATATCCTGTGGAGCAGCAGCAAGACAACCCATCCTGATCTGTTGTATTCTCACTGGCCCCAAGACAGTTAGAGTGTGCTGGGTTCTGTCAGCCTTTGGACAGGTGAGACATAATCTAGCACCTTGGGTGGCTCCCCCAAAAGATACTATGTTGGATATATGCTCTGATTCTTTCCCTCCCAAAGGAGAGTCTAAGAACTGAGAATTTTCACCGTTTTGTTCCATGCTGAAATCGGGGTAGGAGTACCATGGTGAGTGAGTGCATTCTAGTCCAGGCCTTTACCCTTATTCTCAGTGGCCCCTAAACCCTTTTCAACAGTGCTCAGATTCAGGCAAGATATAAGTCAGTTCCTTAGCCTCTGACCAAAAAAAAAAAAAAAAGGAATGTTGGCTATGTATTTCAGTCTTCTTTCTTTATTCCCAGAGAGAAGCCAAGAATTGAGTTTTCTCCTGACTTCATTGTGCTGAGTTGGGTAAAGAGACCATGGCAAGTAAGTACTACAGATTTTACTCCATGTATCTATGTGGCTGGTTTCATGCTTGCCTGGGATGCAGGAGCCTATTAACTGGCATCAGGATTTCTTTTGATGTGAATTAGTCGATGTTTTTATTGTTGAATTGGTGTGTTTATTGGAGAAAGGAAGGTCTCAGGCTTTCTATTCTCCCATCTTGCTCACATTAACAGTCTCCATTTTGTTATTTGTTTTTTGTTTGTTCTTTCCATTCCCATTGATCTTTGAATGCATTATTTCTCATCCCTCTCCCACCGGCCTTTTTAAAACTCTGATGACAGGAACAGATGATAGATCTCTTATTATGGCTCCATAGATACCTATGGCTCTCTTTTTTTAAAAAAAATTCATGCTATTTTCACTCTTTGTTAAGACTGGGTAAGTTCTTCACTGATTCTGTTCTTTTTCTTCTCTATTCTAGTATTGAATTCATCTTGCAACTTAAAAAATGGCTATTGTATTTTTTCAGTTCCTTAATTTGTATTTGGTTCTTTTTTGGAAAACTCTCTCCCTTTTCTTTGATGAGATTTCTGGGTTTTTTTCCCCATTTTTCAAGATAATTTTTAATTGCTTGTTGAAGCATTTTTATGAAAGTGGCTTTGAAAATCCCTGAATTTATCTAGGTATTAATGTTCAGTTAATTGTATTTCCTCATACAGTTTGTATATTCTTGGTATGAAGAGTGATTTCCATTGAATCCTGGACATTTTTGTTAGTATTTTAGGAATCTCTTGATCCTATTTAAGTCTTCTGTTTTAGCAGACAATAGTCCATTTTAGGTTGAGAATACAGGCCCTGACATTCTGTTTTGGGTTTCAGTTTTTGTTGACCTCTTTCAGTGGTACTCTGATCTGTTTTTTTTCTTTTGATACTCTTTCTTATTCTTTATTTGTGCCACCTTCTTGGGCATAAAGCACTATCCTGGGCTAGCTGGTGCCATTGGGACACCTTATTGTACTGTATTTGGGGCATAAGCCCTGGAACTGGTTTTTCTTATGTCACTAGATGGAGGACCAGATGATGGTGATGTTCTGGATATAGGATGGAAATTGGATGAGTTCAGCACTTTGCTGTTTCCAATGTAGGTGGGCCAGTCTGCAAACACCACAGGTATTGAGCCAGGGTTGGATTAGCCTCCTGAAGCTCTACTGCTCCCCCCAGGAGCTGCCAGTGTCCTGATTATATTTCAGAAGTTATGGTAGCCCATCTGTAGGTAGATCAGCACACCTATTAGCCTCCAGTTTGTGGAACAGAGGTTGGCTCAGCCAGAGACTTGTGCCATGGACCTGTCTCTCTGAGCAAAACAGGTTATCCTCAGGTGTTTCAGTTTTGGAGCAAGGGTTGAGGCTTTCCAGTAGTTAGGCCAGAGAAATCAGGTTTTACTGTTTTATTGTTGTTTTTATTTATGTCTGTTGGTTGGTTGGGATGCAGTCCTCTCTCAGTACCTAGTGTGGAAAATTTAGAGATATAGAAAACTCAGGGAACTCATGATATTTTCCCATCAAATTATGGGGTTCCTAATTACCTTATTTTCATATTTCAGAGTAATTTTTATCTTGTGGGTTCAGTTGTTTTTCAGAATATTTAGTTGTACTTAGAGGGGAGAAAGATGGAAAAGTGAATCTATAGCATCCTTTTTCTGCACACATTTTAAAGGCTGAACAACAAAATTTGCTGATGGATCACATTTTGGGAGTGAGAAAAATCACTGGTGGTTCCAAGGATTTTAGACAGAGCTGAGCAACAAATTAAATGGTGATACCATCAACTGAAAAGGGAGGTAATTGGGGAGGACCAGGTTTGATGGGACTGAGGCTGAGAATTAAGCATTATGTTATAGATGTATTAAATTTGAGATAATTCAAATGATTATGGCTACATACAAATAGATTTACAAGTTTGGATTTCAGAGATGGAAATATAAATTTGGAGAGTAGTAAATGGTATTTACAGCCATGAGATTTCATAAAATTATTTAAGGAGTGAGTACAAATAAAGTTTAAGAATGAATCTTGACAAATTCTAACATTCACAGTCAGGAAGTATCTAGTGAAGGAAAACAAAATGAGCAATTAGTAATTTAGGAAAAAATAAGAATAATTTATTGTCATAAAAGCTATGTGAAATAAGCATTTCCAGAACAAGGGAGTGATCAATTGCACAAATGTTTCTGAGATATCAAGTAAGATGAGGACTGAGAATTAAATATAGATTATGATAATATGGAGATTATTGGAGACTTTAGTGAAAAAGATCTCAGTGGAGTCTTGAAATCAAAATATTGATTGGAATAAGTTCAAGAGAGTGATAATTGAGGTGATAATTCTTTGGGCTAATTTTATATGAAGGGAAGCAAACATATGGATAGGCACTATAGAGTTTTTGTTTATTTAAATGAGAGATAGTAGAATGTCTGTGTGGTGGTGGAAGTTATCTAGTAGAGAGAGAAGTATTCTTGATATGAGAGTGAGAAGAATATGATCTAGTGTAACATGAAAGGGTTGATCTTGGGAAAAGGAGCAGCAAGCTGTATAACAGGCCAGAAGTGAAAAAAAAATTCAGCATAGGTAGAATGGCAAACTTTGTTCTGAGAACATGAGAAAGTTATCTTTTGATAGCTTTTGTTTTCTCTGAAACCAGAAACTGAGAGTAAGAAGGGGACACTGTTTTAAATATTCGAAAATTTGAAGAAAGAGAAAATATGAAACAGCAATCTCAAGAAGTAGAGGAGAGTGGACCAACTAGGGTACAGCAGTAATCAACCACTTTAGGCTGAATCCAAATCACCGTGGCTTTATGCGCTTTTGTTTTTATTCTTAAAATTATGAAGCAATCACAGATTTAGGGAAAGTTGGATGTATATTTCAAATAACTTTAAAAATATTTCTTGAGAGTCAGTTGCTGATCTGATGCCTTATTGCCCCTAAATGTGATTTCCTACAGACACTACACTCTCTTATATGACCACAATACACCCAGAAAAATGAAAAGAAACTAATAATCATATAATACTATAATTTAATTTTATATCCCATTCACATTTCATGAATTGTTTCAATAATATTCTTCAAGGAAAAAAGATCAGTTCAGAATCATGTGTTACATTTAGCTGTCACATTCCTTTAATCCCCTTCAGTTTGGAATAGTTCTCTAGTCTTTCCTTGACTTTCATAACTTGTTACTTTTGAAGATTATGATATAGTTATTCATATCTATATTTATCTATAAATATTAAATATATATTTATCTATAAATAGATGACTTCTAGATAGGGCAGAGAGGTGGGAGAGGAAGGGAGGGGGCAGAGGATTAGCAAGGATGGTGGAATATGATAGACATCATTATACATGAATTGGTGTCAACATACTTTATATACAACCAGAGATATGAAAAATTGTGCTGAATACATGTAATAAGAATTGTAATGCATTCTGCTGTCATTTATTTTTTTAATCAATAAAAAACAAACCATGAAATTTAAAGCTATTCTAACATTATGGGATTTATTTTAGGTTTCTCCCTTTATTTGTAGCTATATGAAATCTGGCCTATATTATACTTAATATTTACTTGTTGGAACAATCTCCTAGTAACTATCCTCCCATTTCCACCAACATCCTCTTCCCTGTGATTCATAATCTTGCTCAGGAATTGATTCCTCATTCTCAGATACCTTCCCTGTATGCATGCCATCCTAACTGCTATGGTCTGAATATTTGTGTTCGCACAAATTCATACATTTAAGCCTAGTCACCAATGTGAGGATATTAGAGTGTGGGGCTTTTAGGAAGTCGTCATATTATGAGGGCAGATTCCTCATGAATGGTATTAGTACATTATAAAAGAGAACCTAGAGAATTCCTTTTCCCTTTACATCATGTGAGGTTACAGAGAAAAGATGACCTGTGATCAAGTAAGTGGACTACAACCAGACACTGAATCTGTTGGCACCTTGGTCTTTGACTTCTTAGTCTCCAGAACTGTGAAAGCAACCCAGGTTATGGTATTTTGTTATAGTAACCCAAACAGACTAAAATATTTCAACCTTTTTTGACTTCAGATTCCGTGTCTTGGGCTCTGATACTCAAATGCTGGTATGTCCCCCAGCATGGAAAGCCACTTCATACTTCTTTGGTTTTAATATCCTATGCTACACCAGCCCCCAATATGGCTACCTCCTTTACAGTTCATGGAATACACTCAGGTTCTGAGTCTCTCTGTAAGTTTCCTCTCTGAGTCTAGAATAACCTGATCATTATATTCAAGGTCTGATATTCCACAACTTGTGTGCTTTTCTAACCCCTTAGACTCTGATACAGAAGAGTATGCCCTTTGGGTAGATGCCTTCTTCATCCTGTTGGGGCACTTACCCTCCACTCCATTCCAAGCTATCAGAGCTACCCCTTCTACTGTGGATACCTTCCTTTCATTTGCTTTATTTCACCTAGTGGCTTTAGTACTGAATTGATTGAGAAGGGAAATGAGTTAATTGGATTTAACTAGGGTTGATGGTTTCCCAAGGAAGTATGACAAAGGAGGAGACTCTCAAGGGAGTTGAAGACATAGTCAAGAGATAATTATGCAATGGATTATGGAGTCTAAGCTCTATAAATACATGAAAAGGCATAGGAGAATGGTAGACAAAGGTGGTGAGGTGGATAGAATGGCTATGCAATCAAAAAAATTATTAGTGGTCATAATCCAAAGAGTCAGTGAAGATATGGATCTCAGAGTATAATGAAGGAAAATGAGATTTTGGAAGTGGTATCACTATAGTTAAAAGGTCTAGAATCTGACCATGGAGCAGGGGTAGCTTAAAGAAGGTGGAAGAAGAAGCTGGGGTTGTAGCTCAGTGGCAGAGCACTTTCCTAGCACATGTGAGGCACTGGGTTTGATCCTCAGCACTGCATAAAAATAAATAAATAAAATGGAGTTATTGTGTCCATCTCCATTTGCAGCTAATTTTTTTTTAAAGGTGGAAGAAATGATCTCTAGATGAAAAAGTCAATCAGGTAACTGAAACTACAGAAAACTGGTGTTTATGTAAGTAGAAAACTTTAGAAATATGTGATAAGCAACAGGTCAATACTACTTTCAGTGCAAGCATTTTGTACTGTGAGTTGAAACCCATCAATAGAGTCATGAAATCAATTTTATGAGTTATGATGGTAACTTTTAAAAGATGAAATAGACAAAGATAGAAAGTGCAAGTGAATTGGATATACTAAAAGTTAGTATTTTTATGAAACATGTTTGTACTTGATAATGATATAAAATGTATTTTATTTTGTGGCTCATGGTGAAAGAAAATATCTGGAGGCTGTTGTCTTAATATATGGCCTTCAAATATATTGTTGTGATACTGATGGTGGCAAGGTTTGAATTAGTCTGTGGAAGATTCCCAGACTTTTGACTGAAATTAACATTCACAAGTCTTTCCAAGTTACTGCTCAATCTTAAAACCCCCCTTTTTAAAAAATCATTTGTGATAGTTATTCTCAAAAAGATGGAAAGAAACTGACCTTAGGGATTGTGATGGAAGAGTTTCCCTGGGGAGATTTTGTAAACTATGCTGACCACTTTTATTTTTCTTTTTTTCCTATTGAGTCAGATTTATTTTATTAGTTCTTTTTAGTTATACATGACAATAGAGTCCACTTTAATATAATTATACAAGCATGGAATGTATCTTATTCTAATTAGGACCCCAGTCTTGTGGATGTTATGATGGTGAGATTCACTGTGGTGTATTCATATGTAGACATAGGAAAATTATGTCAGATCCATTCAACTGTCTTTCCTAATACTATTCCTCCTGCTTCCCTTCATTCCACATTGTCTTATCCACTGAACTTCTGTTCTTCACCTCCCCCCACCTTATTGTGGGTTAACATCCACATATAAGAGAGAACATTTGACTTTTGATTCTTTGGGATTGGCTTATTTCATTTAGCATAGTAGTCTTTAGCTATATCCATATACCAGCAAATGTCATAAAGTCATTCTTTTTTTTGGCTGAATAATATTCCATTGTATGTATGTGTATATGTATGTGTGTATATATATATATATATATATATATATATCACATTTTCTTTATATAATTACAGAGAATTATGTTTAATTCCTCTTTTACCTGATAATCCTTCAGTTATTAAGGACATTTTTGTTACATCATGAAATGACTCCAACTTTCTTTGGTGCCTGAGAAATACAATATATTGTAGTGACTAAGTTGTTAATCAGCTTTCCATTGCTGTGATAAAATACTGAGAAAATAAACTTAGAAGGGGAAATATTTGAATTTTTTCACAGTTTCAGAGGTATTAGTACATGGTCACTTGACTCTATTGTTTCTAGATCTGTGGTAAAACAGAATATCATGTTGAGGAATTGCGGCAGAGCAAAGCTGTTGGCCTCAGGGAAGCCAGAAAATAGAGAGGGGAAGAGAATGAGAGGAAGTGCACGCACAAGCATAAGATATAACCTTCAAAGGTGTGCCCCCAATGACCTACCTTTTCCAGCTAGGCCCCAACTTCTAATCTTTCCAGTAGAGTCACCTCCCAGTAGAGTCACCAGTTGGGGATCAGTCCTGTAACACGTGAGCCTTTGGGGGACATTCCAGATCCACAGTCAGATTCCCTGTTTGTGATTCTGGTCTGCTAGTTTACTGGCATGTTTGATTCTAAGCAAGTTTCTTAATTTAATTTGTACCTTAATTCTTCTCCTGAAAAATTTGGACAATTAACACATAATATCTACCTGTTAGAGTTGTTGAAAATATTAAATGAGATAATGTGTGTAGTATATCTAGAATAGTGCCTGGCATATTTATTATAGATATTAGCTATGTGTTATGGAACAAAGTTTTTAGTTCTTTTATCATCCTATTTTCCTCAGGATAGGCATCACTTTTTCTTTGTGTCTTGGAAACCATGGAAATAAAGTATAATATTCCAACTGTGATCTGGCTTGGTCTGTTCTCTCTCATTTCTGAACCCTGTACTTTTTTGATAAATACAGCAAGTTGTGTTTTTTTTTTTTTTTTGTGTGTGTGTGTGGTGTTGGGGATTGAACCCAGGGACTTGTGCATGTAAGGCAAGCACTCCAGCAACTGAGCTATATCCCAAGCTCGTACAGTAGGTTTTTTTAAATAAGCAAGTCACAATGGTGATCACATTGATTTTATCAACTAATATTGTTTTCAAATTTACTGTTGTTGATCTAGGTTTCTTCCTACCGCACTTTAAACTCAAAATACTTAATTTTTTAAGCCTAGATGCAATATTTACATTTATACCTTCTGGTAAGCTGAATAATGGCTCTTCAATTTATCTAGTCTTAATCTCTGGCACCTGTGAATATTCCCTTTTATGATAAAATGGATTCTACACATGTTATTGGATTAACGATCTTAAGATGGGTTGATTATCTTATATTATTTAGGTGCCTTAATGGCATCATAAATGCCATTATGAGGGAGGCAGATGGAGATGGGACCAGAGAAGTCAATGCGATGACTTAACAAAATACTACATTTATGACTTTGGCAATGGACAAGGAATCACAAGCCAAAGGATGCAGGGATTACAACTTTAAAAAGTAGAAAAGACAAGAATCACTGAAGGGAGTGTGTCCCTGATGACACATAGATTTTGGCTAAGTGAAATTTAATTTTTAATTTCTGGCTTCTAGAATAGTAAAATAATGAATATTTGTTGTTTAAACTACTATGTAGTAACTTACTTCAGTAGCCATAGTAAATGAATATATACCTACTGTTATGGATCAAATATGAGGTGTCCCCTAAAATTTCCTATATTAATACAGGAATGATCAGGGGTGAAATTACTAGATTATAAAAGATATAATGTAATCAGTGGAGAGAAGTAACTCTTTGTGGAACTTTGCCAAGAAAAACTCCCCCAAAATGCTATACTGTTGCACCATCATTGTATATGTGACCTTATGTTGACTGAAGCATCATTATGTGGCACATGACTGTATAGGTTTATAGTGGCAAAGGTTTTTTAAGTACGGAGATACTCTACATGCTTTTGTCTCAGTTTTGCTATGAACTTAAAACTACTCTAAAATAAAGTTTATTAATTAAAAAATAAAACTGTGGAAGAGAAAAAAGATAAAAAGCAGATTTGTCTTACTGCAAAACTAATGGAAGAAACAGTATTGACTGCAAGTCTGTAGAATTAAAGAACTCGTTATTCTATCCACTATACCAGTGAGTCCCAGATTGTTGTCCAAGGAGCCTCAAAAATCTATGTGATAATTCCAGGGAGGCTATGATATCAAAATTATTTTAAATAATGCTTATTTTGATATTATTTGTTCTTTATATTTTACAGTGTTGATATTTCTACAGATGGGGAAAAGCAACTTCATTTTTCCACTAATGAAGGCAGAGGTACCAAACTGTGCTAGTATTTATTATATTCTTCACTACCACCCTCTCACAGAAAATATACATCAGTTTCACTTGAAATGACCTTAATGAAAAATTAAAATGTATTTTTATTAAATTTTGACATTGAGTACATGTCATTTAATATTCTTTGTGACAAATTGCAAGTTCAGTAACACACTTATGCTACATAAAGAAGCATAATGATTTCCTTATATGTTTGAGTTCTGAGCCAAACTAGCAACTTTTCTTATGAAATATCTTTTTACCAAAAGGAAAAACTAATAAAAAAGCTGATTGTTTAGACGTAGGCATTTACAGACATTTTCCTCAAAAGAATATAAATTGAACCTGTTACTTTAAGGCAAACAACTGAGAATATATGATACTAATGATAAAATTTGAACTTTTAAATTAAAATTAGAATTGTGGGAAAATTATATCCATTACCATGAGATTGACAGCTTCCCAATTCTTTTCTGGTGTTCACTGGTGTTATTTAATGAAGTTTCTTTATGTTGTATAATGAAATGGGTTAAAAATGGGAAGATCTGCACAAGTCAGTGAATCAATAAAAATGACCAAAACATGGTGTCACAGAATTATGCATGGGTAAAAAAGGATGCATTCAAATGTAAGACAGAGTATTCTGTTTTTGAGTCTGACATGGAAGGTGCTTAGAAGTCATAACCTCCATCCTAACCAAAGGCAAAGATTTCAACAAACTGAAAGTCCACAGCCTTTTTTTATTGGTCAGTGAACTCAGATTCTGGGGTAAACTGCTGGACCTAAATTGGAGGGCTAGAGAGGCAGATACAGGGGAGCATATCTTACCAGAGCAGAGATACACAGAAGAAATCTCTGTAGGAACCAGTACTGATGAGGAAAAACTGAACGAAGAACTCTGCAGGTTTTCACAAAGAAGATCAGAGAAAAATCTACTTGTGCTTCTGGCAATGGGAGGGGTGAAAGGTGGATTTTTTGAAATGTGCCAGAGCATTCCATTGATTTTAGCAATGCCTAGTCTCAAAAAATAAAAATCATCACAGTCTAAATGTGGAGTTTTATCAGAGCTAACTGATCAGTCAAATCCAGCCACTTCTAGCTATCTTGTTCCACCTAAGGGAAGATAAAACTGAGCAGCACTTGTGGAGTTCATAGTGCAGAAGCACAGGCTCATTAAATGACTGAGATCTAATCAAAGGGCTATAGAACACTTCCTGGCTATTTACCTTTCCCCCACATTACTAAAGACCTATTTACTGCTCTTCATTTTCTCTAGTATATTATGTCCATCTTTCAACAATTATGAGTCAAAAAGAAAAGAAAACACAGGTTTGAAGAGACAGGGCAAGCATTAGAATCATAGTCAGAAATTGCATGAATGTTGGAATTTTCAGACTAGCAATTTAAAATAACTATGATTAATATGATAAGAGCTCTAATGGAGGCTGGGGCTGAAGCTCAGTGGCAGAGTACTGGCCTAGCATGTGTGAGGTACTGGGTTCAATCCTCAGCACCACATAAAAATAAACAATAAAATAAAGAGCTCTAATGGGTAACAGACAACATGCAACAACAGATGTATAATATAAGTTGAGAGAAATTCTAAGAATCAAAAATAAAAGCCAGAGATGAAAAACATTGTGACAGACAAGAAAAATTGCCTTTAATGCACTCATTTAGTAGGCTTCATGTGAATGAGAAGAGAATTTTAATTTAAGGACATATTGCTAGAAACTTTCAAAGCTGCAAAACAAGGAGGAAAAAAGTTTTGAAAGAAAAATAGGATACTTAGAAGCTGTGCATAACTGCAAAACATCTAACATATGCCTAATGGGAGTATCAGAAGAAGAAAGAGAGAGAAGAAATATTTGAAGCAATAATGACAGAAAATTTCTTCAATTAATATCAGACACCAAACCATAGATCCAAGGGTTCAGAGAACTGCAAGTAGGATAAATGTCAAAACAAAAAGCAAAATACCAAATCAAATGAAACAACAAAAAAAACTATACATAGGCACATCATATTAAAGCCACAAAAATCTAAGAATAGGAAGGTATCTTGAAAGAAGTGAGAGGAAAAGTATACCTTCTTATGCAAACATAAGAATTTTATTTGACTTCTCCTCAAATCATGAAAGCAAAAGAGAGTGGAATAGAGATGAAACAAAAACAACCAACCAAAAACCCAAGCCCACCACCTTACAATTATGTGCCCTGAAAATTATTCTCCAATAGTGAAGAATAAATACATTCTAAAACAAACAAAAATGAAGGAATTTGTTTCCAATAGCCTTGCCTTTCCAGAAATGTTCTATTCTGCAGGGCATGTTGTTGCACACCTATAATCCCAGTGGCTCTGGAGGCTGAGGCAGGAGGATCACAAGTTCAACGCCAGCCTTAGAAACTTATTGAGGTCCTAAGCAATATAATGAGACCCTGTCTATGAATACATAAATAAATAAGGGCTGTGGATGTTGTTCAGTGTTTAAGTGCCCCTGGGTTCACTCCCAGGTACCAGAAGGAAAAACATAGAATGTTATATTCTTTGAGGATACAGAAAATTATATAGGTCAAAGATTTATGTCTGCATGAGGAAAGGAAGAGTTTTGGAGAAGGAATAAGTGAAAGAGTTTTTTTAAACTCTCACTTTTCTTGTTCTTAATTGATGTAACAGATGATAGTGTGTTCAAAATAATACCGATAATATACACAATGCATATAGCTATAATGTATATGTGCAATTAATGACAGTAATGATAAAAAAGATGAAAGGGAAGAGTTATGGATACTTTGTAGTTATAAGGTACTTGCACTGCCTGTGAAATGGTATGTGGTATTTTAAAATAGACTTGCATTAGTTATAAATATGTAGTAAAACCACAGGAGAAGCATTAAAATATAAAAAGACAATATTATATGCTAAGAAAGGAGAGAAAATTTAATCATTAAAATACTCAGTAAATCACAAATTCAGGAAAGAGTAGAAAGCAAAAATAGGAACCAAAAATAAGAGTAATAAATAGAAAACAGTAGCAAATATTGTACATATTCAATCTAATTATATCAGTAATCACTTTAAATGTCAGTAGTCTAAATACACCACATAAAAGATTGTCAGATTGGATCAAAAAATAAAACCCAGCCATATGCTGTCTGCAAGGACCCATTGTAAATATGAATACATGTATGGATTAAAGTAAAGGATTAGGGAAAGATATATCATGCTAACATTAGTCAAGAGAAAACGGGATTAATTTTATTAATTTCTGACAGAGTAGATTTAAAAGCCAGGAAATTATCAGGGATAAATTGAAAAAACAGTTAATTCTCCAAGAATTCATAGAATCTTTAATGTTTATAGGCCTAAAAATTGAGTGTTAAAATAAGCTAGGTAAAGTGAAAGACAGATCAAGAAATTGTAATTAAAAAAGATGTCATTGACATGGCATCAAATCCCACATTATCAACTTTATATATATATATATATATAATCAATAAAACATCAATTAAAAATGCATGAATTGGAAGGTAGACTAGAAGAGTAGAAGAAGGGAAATAGGGGGAGGATGGAGGGGAGGGAAAGGGTGGGCACAGGGGACTGAATGAAGCAAATTTAAATTTATGCATATATGAATATGAATCCAACTATAATATGCAACTATAATGTACCAATTAAAGCAAAATAGTGGTAGACAAATGCCACTAAATAACATATATAGGTACACATACACACACATACACACACACACACAGTGGTGTGGTTATAAATAGTTTTCTCCATGTTTACTATGAATTTATTAAGCTTATCCCACATTTAAATTCTTCCAGTTACAAATCATTGAGATTTGTAGTTCTGCTTTCTCATCTGGATAATGATCTGTATGATCAAATAAGTGAGCCTGTTACTTATATGTTTTTGTTCTGATTCTACCTACAATAAGTCATTTTGCATTATCATTAGTATTTTTATAACCCTATTTCACTTTGGGCTGAGCTTTCTTCTTAGAATTATTGTGCTGTGGCTTTTGTATTCTCATCCTTTTTCAATGCCTTGTCTTCCATCTTTTACATATCTTCTTTTTAAATGTGACTTTATTAAAGAGAAGTTTCAAAGTTGTTTCAATGTATCATATGGTTTCAAATAACTCAGATTTTAACACTCTTTTCTTTTATATTCCTATATGGTGTTTTTTTTTCAAAAATTTGCTTGGGAGAAATGTTTGTCTTTAATTAATTAATTTATTTTTCTTTGTTGTTTTTAGTCGTATATGACAGTAGAGTATATTTTGATATGTCAAACATACATGATAATGCAGTATAACTTCCCATTCTTGTAGTTGTACTTGATATGGAGTAACACTGATCCTGTATACATATATGAACATAGGAAAGTTATGTCCAATTCATTCTACTGTCTTTCCCATTCCCATTTCTCCTGTCCAATCTGGGGAACCAACATTCCACCCATCCCCCACGTATTGTGAGTCAGTATCTGAATATCAGAGAGAATATTTGGCCTTTGGTTTTTTGGATTGGCTTATTTCACTTAGCATGATAATCTCCAGTTCCATCCATTTACAGGCAAATGCCATAATTTCATTCTTCATGGCTGAGTAATATTCCTTTGTGTATATGTACCACATTTTCCTTATCAATTCATTTGTTGAAGGGCATCTAGATTGGTTCCATAGCTTAGATATTGTGAATTGAGATGCTATAAACACCTATGTGGCTGCATCACTGTAGTATGCTGATTTCAAGTTCTTTGGGTATATGCCAAGGACTGGGTCAAATGGTAGTTCCATCCCGAGTTTTCTGAGGAATTGGAGAAATGTTTATCTTTCTTAAACCAACTTTTGGAACCTATGTTTGTTTTATTTATTAAGTACCCCTTTTGCATGAGATAGAAATTCAGAAATTCAGAACTGAGACCCAAAATAAGAAATGCATTTAATAGTCATGGCCTAGTGCATACACACATACACACACAAGTGAAACAGAAGTTTCACAAAAGAATCCTTATTGTGTCAAAATCTAATCAAAAGACAAATAGGGGAGATCTAAAATGGTGGGCTAGAGGGAGGCAGCATTCTATGTCGCTCCATGAACTTTGATTCAAGTAGTAGGAATACAGCTACACTGGGAGTGATAGAGGACCCCCCACAGCTAGACTAGAAACTGTGAAGTCTACAGGCATTATAAGGAGATAAGACCAGGTGCCTCCATCACATGAGTGGGCCCCAAAGAGATCCTTGAGGTGCAGTCTTTCATTGGGTACTGGCAGGTGCTATACCCAACTTCTAGGAGACCTGCACCCAAGACCAACTCTCTCACCTGGTAACTTTCACCATCCTGAGGGTGGAGATACCAGCAAACAACAGAAAACCCCACCTATTGAATGAGAAGGGAAGCAGGAAAGATACTTATTTCCAACCAAAACAATCCTTATATCTTCCTTTGAGATTTTTTTTCCTCCCTCTCTGTTCTCTTTCCCTCACATCCCCAACATTTGTGAAACCAAGTACTTTGCATGAATTAGGCTACTGAGGACTGGGATGTAAGAATAGTGTATTACAATTTTGTTGTATATTCTTTTATCTCATATTTTTACATTTTTATTTTTCTCAATATTTATGCTTTTAGTTTGTTCTTAAAAAATTTCTTTTAAGAAATATTGTTTACTTGTCAGTGGACCTTTATTTTTATTTATTTATATGCAGTGCTGAGAATCAAATCCAGTGCTTCACTTATGCTAGGCTAGCACTCTATCACTGAGCCACAAACCCAGCCCTGTTTGTTTGTTTTTTGTATTCTATTCTCTTCCCACTTTCTTGTCTCCTCAAAATCAATTACTCTCTTCTCCTGCTACTAACACACTTCTTTAGATTTCTCTTTCACACTTCTTAAGATCCAATAAATCTATATCCTCACTTCCTACCCCTCAACATCTGATCTTACACCTCACCCCCAGTTCTTTGTCCACCATCAGAAACTGTAGACCCTTTTGCAAACCTACTGTGTATATTGTAGATAATAATTGAACTCACCATTTCTGTATATTGTAACAAAACTGTACATGTCTTAATAGCAGCTATTTGGTTTAAGGTTGTGTATTGTTTGTATTGGAATCTGTTTACATCCTTCTCCCCCTCAGGAGAGGTATTGGACCCCTGCAGGGGCACTATAAGCCTATAGGGTAAAAATGGTAACACATTGGATCCATAGTGCTGGAAGAGAAGACACATGAACAACATGAAAAAAACAAGGGAAGAAAGTGCCCCAAACAAATCAAGATACTACATTATTAGAATCCATGGCCAGCACAACATTAGAAATTACAGAGGAGTTTAGGATGTACAAAATTAAAATGTTCTGTAAATTAAAGGATGATTTAAGAGAGCAAATACAGGCATCAAAAGATCATTTTGATAAAGAGCTACATAAGCAAATTCAGGAAGCAAAAGATCACTTCAATAAGGAGATAGAGGTTCTGAAAAAAATGAAATCCTTGAAATAAAAGAAATAATAACCAAATTAAAAACTCACTTGAAAGCATCATCAACAGATTAGATGATTTTGAAGACAGGACCTCAGACAATGAAGACAAAATATTTTAATATTGAAAAGAATATAGACCACACAGTGAACATGGTAAGAAACTATGAGCAGAACATTCAAGAAATATGGGACAGTATAAAAAAAGACTAAATTTAAGAGTTATTGGGATATAGGAAGGCATAGCATTCCAAACCAAAGGAATGAACAATCAAATCAATGAAATAATATCAGAGAATTTTCCAAAAAGACAAGTGAATTTGAAGCAGGAAAGTTAGTTAAAAAAATTACCAACTATGGGAAGAAGTTAGGGTAGTAGGTAATTGTTTATTAAAGGATAAAGTGCATTTGGAAGACTATGAAAGAGCAGACATGGCTGAGATAGAGTACCCAGGGAGGAAAAATTTTGAGAAGACTCTATTTCCTCTTGCCTCAAGACTGAGAGCCAGATCTTGTTGGAAAGAAATGGCTGCGGCTAACTAAATGGTTGAAATTTGTTAAGACACCACACTGGGCTAACTATCAGGGAATCTGGGGAAATTGTTTTCTGGAATGCTAAGGGAAAGCATCCATGAGGAGATGCCATACCTTGGAACTCAATGAAAAGCTTCCTGAACATTTACTAGAGAAGCCATCCATAGGTACTTTTAAACAAATGATATGGGGAGTGATAGTTCCACATGGAGAAATGATATGGGGAGTGACAGGGAAGCCTTTATGTGAAATCACCACTGGGATGGCATTCAGAATTTCAGGGGATGTCAGAAAGAAGCTTCCTGTGGTGAGATGTTGCATGTGGCTAGTCATCCTGCACTAGAGGAACCTGCTGAGGATGCTTTGACCAGAAGGCAATAAATTGATAACAGGCATTTTTACCCCTTACTATGTACAATGGTCTCTGATAATTCGTATTTCCTTTTTTAAAAATTACATTGATTTCATTAGTTATGACCTATTGTTCACTAGATGAGGTAAATGATATATAGAGATGTAAGCTATGATTCTTGACTTCAAGGAGCATAAAACCCATTTGGAGCAAATGATATTTTAATAAATAAATGATACACAAGGTATTATAGACTGATGCCTATACAAATGCTATATTCACTAATCACTAATAGTTTTGAAATATAGAAATTATATGTTATTAGATTATTAATAAACTAGTTAAGTGAAGAAGGGTGTGGTAGGCATTTTAATTGGCCTTAAGAAGTTAAGGGTCTATAGGTAATAGATTGTCATTGCAGAAGTATAAATATGGACATGACTTGATCAGATTTACATTTGATTTTTTTTAAATTTTTTTATGTATGTTGTACTAGTGAGAGTTTAATAGGTAGATTTGAAGACAATATCAGGAAAGGAATTATCTAGGAGTCTATTATAGTTCTTATAAGAGATTGAAGGCATGGACTATAGTTTAGAAAGTATGGATTGAGAGGAAAAATGAATTAAAAATAATAAGTGTCAAATCATTAGGTCATGGTTCTTGATTTTATATCTATTAAGAGGAAAAGGAAGGAGGCAATTGGAAATTCCAATTTTTTGGTTATAGCAACAGACTGGCTGATGGTCAAGGAACACAGGAGAAGGACCAAATCACACAAGAAGGTAATGAATTCACTTTGGTGAATAGTAATTATACTTTTTTCTCTTTTCTTTCTTTCTTTTTTTCTTTTTTGTACCAGGGATGGAACTCAGGGGCATTCACTCACTGAGCCACATCCCCAGACCTATTTTGAATTTTATTTAGAGACAGTGTCTCACTGAGTTGCTTGGCAGCTCATTTTTTGCTGAGGCTGGCTTTGAACTTGTGATCCTCCTATCTTAGCCTCCCAAAATAATTATAATTTATGATAACATTTATTTATCACTTACCACGGAACAGGTTAAATCTTAAGCATTTTATGTATATTATTTAATTTAATTCTCACAAAATCCCCATGAGGTAAGTACAAGTGTTATCATTTTCATTTTCAGGTGAGATTATGTAACTTTTCCAGTATTTTTTAAGATAGCAATGGTAGAATTTGACAGTCTGGTTGTAGAGCCTGTGAAATGCTTATGGAAGACATTCAAGCAGGGATGGATAATCATACTTGAAATGTAGATTGAGACTGGAGGTCTAGATATGGATGCAGAAGTGAATGAGATCATTAGATTAGTGATTGGGAAAAAGTTATGATATGTCCAGATTAGGAAGGACCTTGAATTCTAGGATTGAACATTAGCTCTTGAGGGTGGAGGTGCTACTAGAACTTTTTTAAAGAAAATTCTTAGTTGTAGGACACACTGCCTTTTATTTATGTATTTATTTATCTGTTTATTTTTATGTGTTGCTAAAACATAAAAACTTAGTACTTCACACATGCTAGTCCAGCCTGAGATTTGCCTCGTAGATAGGCAAGTGCTCTGCCACTGAGCTTCACCCCCAGCCTCGCTACTAGAACTTTTTCATCTCATGTCTCATCATGAGATGAGACAAGAATGTGCAAAAAGGCTGTAAGTGGAGCTTAAATCCCTGTTGGACAAAGAATAAAAGGAAAATGGTTAATTAGTAGATAATAGTAGTCTATTATGGGATTAAATAGTAGTCTATTATGAGATGATAACCAAGAGGCCAGAAAGGAAGATCTGTAATTATCAGATGGGCAGCCTTTGAATATATATCTTTAAGGTTTTCCCTAGCTTTTAACTATAGCTTCCAGTTTCACTATGGGACCAGTACTTCAGGATTAATTAAGATGGTAGTATACTTCAAACTAAACTACCACCTTTGGTTTATTCATAGAGAACATTCTGATTGAGATACTCTTTTTTTCTGATTGAAATATTATTATTGACCAATATGTTATTGTGGCTTTCACTATTATGTTTTATTTTTGGAGCAGTTTTACTAAGATACAATTCTTAACCATTTATTTCACACATTTAAAGTGTACAGTTTGTTGCTTTTGGTATATTCAGAATTATTTTATCACCACAATCCATTTATATTACCCCCCAAATAAATTCTGGTACCTCTTCAGCCTCAGGAAAACACTTGTCTTCTTACTCTCCTGACAGACTTGTCTGTTCTGAAAATTTCATGTAAATGGAGCCATAAAATTTGTGTTCCTTTGTGACTAGCTCCTTTCACTTAGCATAATGTTTTCAAGGTTCACTCATGTTGTAGCATGTATCAGTACTTAATTCCTTTTTAAATTGTCAAATAATATTCTATTTATGGATATTATTACATTTGTTTATTCATTTGTTACTGAATGTTTGAGTTATCACTGCATATTTGAGTTGTTAACTACCTTTTGGCCATTGCAAGTAATGCCATTATGAACATTCATGTACGAGTTTTTGAGTTGACCTATGGTTTTGTTCTTATAAATATAAGCCTAGGAGTCAAATTTTGGTTGTATGTAGATAACGTATATTTTACTTACTTAGAAACTGTATGACTATTTCACATTTTCTCCAGTAGTAGATAATGATTCCAGTTTCTCCAACATACTTATGAATATTTGTTATTTTCTGCCTTTTTGCTAATATACAGGGTGTAAAGTGGCGTCCTGTGATTTTGATTTGTATTTTCCTAATGACTAATGATGTCAACCATCTTTTCATATGCTTCTTGTAATGTTTTTTTTTTTAAATTTAGCCCTTATGATAGGTGTGTTGTGCTATCTTCATGAACTTTTAATTTGCATTTCCCTAGTTGCTAGTAATGTTGACCATCTTTTCATATTCTTATTTGACATCTGTATATCCTCTTTGTCTTTTATGCATGTTCTAATTGGATTTTTTCCCTTGAGTTTTGAGAGTACTTTCTATATCTAGATACCAGTCCTAATTTTTCTCCTTTTTTCTCCTAAAAGTTTTATAATTTTATGTGTTACATTTAAATTTGATTCTTTTTTGAGTAACTTTGTTATAATGTATGAAAATTTAGGTGGAGGTTCATTTTGTGATTTTTAGTGGAAATCTCTTTGCTCTAGCATCATTTATTAAAAAAAACTATTTTATTTTTACTTTCTGTCAAAAATAAGTTATTACTTGTGTGGATCTGTTTTTGTTCCATTGATGCATCCCTGTACCATTTCTACACAGTCTTTATTTACTGTGCCTCTCCTAAAAAATGTTCTCATCAGATAAGATGTTTCTTTTGACTTTTACTCTTTTCAAAATTGTTTTAAGCTATTTAAATGTATTTATATTTCCATACAGATTTTAGAATTCTTTTGTCTATTTTTTAATATTTATTTTTTTAGTTGTTGTTGGGCACAATACCTTTATTTCACTTATTTTTATGTGGTGCTGAGAATCGAACCCAGGGTCTTGTGCTTGCAAGGCAAGCACTCTTACCACTGAGTCACAACTCCAGCCCGCTTCTGTCTAATTATACCAAAAATCTTAAGATTTTCTTAGGATTTTTTTGATATGTATATTAACTTAGAAAAAATTGACATAATTAATATTTTAAACATTTTAATTTAGGAATTTATGTCTCTCCATTTATTAGATATTCTCTGATATTTTAATTAACATTGAGTAGTTTTCAGGACAAGATCATTCATATATTCTGTTAGATTTATACTGAAGTATTTCATTCTTTTGACCAACTTTAAATGGTATTGTATTTTGAATTCTAGTATTCATATGTTCATTGCTAATGTGTTGAAATACATTTGATTTTATGTTGATCTTATATTCTGAGAGTTTGCTGAACTCAGTTATTAGTTCTAGGAGTTTTTTAAGGAAAAATGAAAAAGAAGTTTTATTGCTTTGCTAGTACAGGAGAAACACCGGGGACTCTTATCCCAGAGTCAGGAGATCAATTGACTCTCAAGAGTTGCAGGGTCCTTAGAGGGCTCCCATCATTCCCTGGGTCTTAGTTTACCTTAGGTGGCAAGGGTCAAAAATGTTGGCTGAGGGCCTATACATAACACTTTACTTTCATTTTCTCAGCTAGATATATTTGAATATGTATGATTAGTTGCCTTTTACAAATGATGATACTGAGACTAAGGGATATTGAGTGGATACCAGTGAGCTTCCATAGGAGCATGTGGGAGGTTCTGGATCTAATGGTGGTTTGATGGACTTTAAACCCTTCACTCCAATGTTTTGTTCAAACAACATACACAATAGTATAAGCACGTATATTACTAAGCATCTCCATTCCCATAATGGAGAATTGTAAACTATGAAATTCAATAACTTTAACAATAAATAACTACATAAAACATATTTATAAAAAAATGTTGGCCGATTTTTCCTTGGCCCTTTTTACTTCTTTCACTTTGGTCACCAAGTTTTGTTTTGTTTTGTTTTTAAACACCCAGCAGGTCATTTTCACTAGTGTTAAACAGGGAGTAATGGATTAAAACTTCAATATTGATAATCTTACAGTTACGTTTTCCATTTAATTGGGATCAGTATTAGTCCTGAAGTCAGCCTTATATCCTATCTGACTTGTAGATGATGGCTTATTGTCTGAAATTAGCTCAGGTTATTCTGTTAGAAGCAGTACTTCTATAAAACATTGACAGGCAACAGTTATAAAGATTTACAAGAAAAATACAAAATGAGCAGTAATGCATCTTTGGTTTCTATTTAAACTCTATGAAGAACAATATATTTATTATCAATTCCATTACATACAAATTTTACTTTCTTTTATACCCCCTATATTGTATGCCTATAATTATACCCCCTATAATTATATCCCATTTATTTTAAGATTGTAGTAATGTTCACAAAAATCTCTTTTGAATACAACTTTAAGCTTAATTCTAGCCTAGTTTGGAATCACCTTAGCATGGAGAAGGATAAGAGGCAGAGCCTTATCATTTGAGTCTGGTGTCTTGACAAATATTAAAGTGTTTTTTTTTTGTTGTTGTTGTTGTTTTCTGAAGCTCATCTTTGCTTCTTTTTAGAAAGTATCAGTCTATAAAGTTCTCATGTTTAGTTTCCTGAGTCTATCTGAATATCAGTTAACAGTATTACATCTGAAATTTGAATCAAACTGAAAGTCTAAGAGAGTTCTTAACATCCTTTCTATGGAAAAAGTGGCAAAATGTTTTCATACATCATATTGTCATCCTTTGGATAAAGCAGGCTCTCCTTATCCTCCAAAATACATTTAAATTTTCATCTCCTTGTACAGAGCACACAAAATACTTATTGACAACAGGTTATTTTTATCCAGTTACAAAACATTAAATTGCATAAATTAATACCAACCAAATTTGTTATTTCTATGTAAATCTGAAGGAGACTTTTTCTATAGATAATTTTATTTTATTTTTATTTTTTTATTTATTTTTTTTTATTGGTTGTTCAAAACCTTACAAAGCTCTTGACATATCATACTTCGAACAATAGTTTCAAGTGAGTTATGAACTCCCATTTTTACCCCAAATACAGATTGCAGAATCACATAGGTTACACATTCACATTTTTAAATAATGCCATACTAGTGACTGATGTATTCTGCTACCTTTCCTATCCTCTACTATCCCCCTCCCCCCATCTTCTCTTTCTATCCCATCTACTGTAATTCATTTCTCTCCTTATTTTTTATTCCAATTCCCCTCACAACCTCTTTTATGTAGTTTTTTATAACAATGAGGGTCTCTTTCCATTTCCATGCAATTCCCCTTTTCTCTCTCTTTGCCTCCCATCTCGTGCCTCTGTTTAATGTCAATCTTTTCTTCCTATTCTTCCTCCCTACTCTATTCTTAGTTGCTCTCATTATATCAAAGAAGACATTTGGTATTTGTTTTTTAGGGATTGGCTAGCTTCACTAAGCATAATCTGCTCTAATGCCATCCATTTCCCTGCAAATTCCATGATTTTGTCATTTTTTAGTGCTGCGTAATACTCCATAGTGTATAAATGCCACATTTTTTAATCCATTCATCCATTGAAGGGCATCTGGGTTGGTTCCACATTCTAGCTATTGTGAATTGTGCTGCTGTGAACATCGATGTGGCAGTATCCCTGTAGTGCGCTCTTTTAAGGTCTTCAGGGAATAGACCAAGAAGGGCAATAACTGGGTCAAATGGTGGTTCCATTCCTAGCTTTCCCAGGAATCTCCATACTGCTTTCCAAATTGGTCGAACCAATTTGCAGTCCCACCAGCAATGTATAAGAGTACCCTTTTCCCCACATCTTCTCCAGCACTTGTTATTATTTGACTTCATAATGGCTGCCAATCTTACTGGAGTGAGATGGTATCTTAGGGTAGTTTTGATTTGCATCCCTCTTTTTCTATTTCCTGAAATATCTTGAAAAGTATTGGTATTAATTCTTCTTTAAAGGTTTTGTAAAACTCCACTGTATACCCATCCGGTCCTGGGCTTTTCTTGGTTGGTAGTCTTTTGATTACTTCTTCAATTTCATCCATTGATATTGGTCTGTTCAAATCGTGTGTGTCCTCCTGACTCAGTCTGGGCAAATCATATGTCTTAAGAAATTTATCGATGTCTTCACTATCTTCTATTTTATTGGAATATAGGTTTTCAAAATAATTTCTAATTGTCTTCTGTATTTCTGTGGCGTCTGTTGTGATATTGCCTTTTTCATCCCTTATGTTAGTAATTTGAGTTCTCTCTCTTCTTCTCTTCGTTAGCATGGCTAAAGGTTTGTCAATCTTGTTTATTTTTTCAAACAACCACCTTTTAGTTTTGTTAATTTTTTCGATAGTTTCTTTTGTTTCAATTTCATTGATTTCCGCTCTGATTTTAATTATTTCTTGCTTTCTGCTGCATTTGCTATTGTTTTGCTCTTCCTTTTCTAGGGCTTTGAGATGAAGTGTGAGCTCATTTATTTGTTGGTTTTTCCTTTTTTTGAGGAATGACCTCCAGGCGATGAATATCCCTCTTAAAACTGCTTTCATTGTGTCCCATAGATTCCGATAGGTTGTGTCTGCATTTTCATTTATCTCTAAGAATTTTTTGATTTCCTCCTTTATGTCTTCTGTAACCCTTTGATCATTCAGTAACATATTGTTCATTTTCCATGTGATATTGGATTTTCCCTTCCTTCTTTTATCATTAATTTCCAGTTTCAATCCATTATGATCAGATAAAATGCATGGTATAATCTCCACCCCTTTATATTTATTGAGGGTTGCCCTATGGCTTAATATATGGTCTATTTTTGAGAAGGATCCATGTGCTGCTGAGAAAAAAGTATATCCATTCAATGATGGTTGGTATATTCTATATATGTCAGTTAAGTCTAGGTTATTGATTGTGGTATTGAGGTCTATAGTTTCTTTATTCAACTTTTGCTTGGAGGATCTGTCAAATGGTGAGAGAGGTATGTTGAAGTCACCCATAATTATTGTGTTGTGGTCTATTTGATTCTTGAACTTGAGGAGAATTTGTTTTATAAACTTCGAAGCACCATTATTTGGTGCATAAATATTGATAATTGTTATGTCTTGTTGTTTAATGGTTCCTTTTAACAGTATATAATGTCCTTCCTTATCCCTTTGGATTAACTTAGTCTTGAAGTCGATTTTATTCGATATGAGGATGGCCACCCCTGCCTGCCTGCGAGGAGCGTGTGCTTGGTATATTTTTTCCCAACCTTTCACCTTCAGCCTGTGTATGTCTTTTCCAGTCAGGTGAGTCTCCTGGAGGCAGCATATTGTTGGATTTGTTTTTTTGATCCATGTTACCAGCCTATGTCGCTTTATTGGAGTGTTTAAACCATTAATGTTTAGAGTTACTATTGATATATGGTTTGTGCTTCCAGCCATGTTTGATTATTTATCTCGTTTTTTTTTAAATTGCGTTTGTTTCACCATGATTAGTTTTCCCCCCTCTGTCTTTACTGAGGTACTTCCCACTGTTGGCTTTGGTTATTGTTTTCCGTTTCTTCCTCGTGAAGTGTTTTGCTCAAGATGCTTTGCAATGCTGGTTTTCTGGCTGCAAATTCTTTTAGTTTTTGTTTATCGTGAAAGATTTTTCTTCGTTGTCGTATCTGAAGCTTAATTTTGCTGGGTACAGAATTCTTGGTTGGCATCCATTGTCTTTCAGTGTTTGAAATACGTTGTTCCAGGATCTTCTCGCTTTCAGCGTCTGAGTTGAGAAGTCCGTTGTTAACCTTATTGGTTTACCCCTGAATGTAATCTTTCTCTTTTCTCTTGTAGCTTTTAATATTTTCTCTTTGTTCTGTATATTGGATATCTTCATAACAATGTGTTTTGGCGTTGGTCTACTGTGATTTTGTATGTTCGGTGTCCTGTATGCATCTACAATTTGTATATCTGCTTCCTTTTTTATTTCTGGAAAGTTTTCTGTAATTATTTCATCTAGTAGATTACTCATTCCCCTTGTTTGAATCTCTATCCCTTCCTCTATCCCAATGACTCTTAAATTTTGTTTTTTTATATTATCACATATCTCTTGTATGCTTCTCTCATGATTTTTAACCAGCCTATCTGAGATGGCTAGACTCTTTTCCAGATGATATATTTTGTCTTCATTATCTGACGTTCTAGCTTCTACTTGCTCCACTCTATTAATGATACTCTCATTTGAGTTTTTAATTTGGTTTATAGTTTCCTTCATTTCTAAGATTATGGTTTGATTCTTTTTTATAGTCTCTATCTCCTGATAAAGATGCTTAACTTCTTCCTTTATCTGTTTGTGTAATACATTCTCAATGTGTTCTTTCGCTGCTTGAATTTGCTGTCTTGTATCCTCTTTAAGGTTCCGTTCCATCTGTCTCAGGTGTTCCATGAGTTCTTTATATGACCATTTTTCTGGTGACTCTATATCCTCCTGAATATTTAGGCTGCCCTGCATTGTTTGCACTCCTTTTCTTCCTTGCTTTTTCATGCTGTTCATATTGTTTCTTGTTCTGTTTGACTGCTGAGTTACTGTTTACTCCTATAAATATATTTGAAGCTTGGGAGGAAAGGTATTAGAAGGGATGGGTAGAAGTCACTAAAGAGAATAAGAGTAAGCAGGTAGAATTCAAGGAAGGGGGAATAAGAAAATTGAAAAGAAATGTAAAGACAGGAGAAAAGAAGGATAGAAAAAAATAGAAGATTAAAAGGGATTTAAAGAAAAATAATAATAGTAGAAATGGAAAATGAAATTAAAAAAATAGAATAAAATAAAATAAGATGGATTAAAAAACATTTAAAAAGACAGCAAAAAAAAAATTTATAAATGCAGTCCTAGAATTCGATTAACTGCTCTTCCAGTGGATGGAGCTGTGCCCACCGGGCCAAGTTTCTCCTCTCAGTAGGCGGGAGTCAATCACTGTGCAGCGGTTCTTCCTCCCGGATTGGGAGGGTCTCCATTCCTGCTGTTCACCGTGTGGGCGGGGCCTTTTGCAGAGCTGGTCAGGGGTCGTTTGCAGCACTGGGTTGGCAGGTGGAGGGTGGTCGTCTGCAGCTCCAAACCGCCAGAGGAGGCTCACAGAGTTGGGCCGGCGTGGCCGGGCAGGCAGCGCCTGCTCCCCCACTCACTACAAGGGTGTAGGCAGCGGCTGCTTGGCGGTAGCCAGCGGCGGTTCACAGAGCCGGTCTGCGGGGGCCCAAGCAGGCAGCGCCGGCTCCCAAGCCGGGGGGGGGGGGGGGGGGGGGTGTTGGGAGGGGCAGGCAGGCAGCCAGCAACAGCTCCCAAGTTCGCTGCTACGTTGGGTTCACAGAGCCCGCCCGCGGGGGTCCAGGCAGGCAGCAATCGTTCCCTCGAACGCTGCAGCGTGAGGCCTGCGGCCGGCTGCGATTCACAGAGCCAGCTGGGGGGGGGGCCCAGGCAGGCCGCTCCTGCTCCTAAACTCGCTGCAGCGTGTGGGCGGCAGTCAGCTTGGGTTCACAGAGCCTGGCCGCGGGGGTCCAGGCAGGCAGCAATCGTTCCCAAGAACGCTGCAGCATGTGGCCTGCGGCTGGCTGCGATTCACAGAGCCAGCTCGCGGGGACCCAGGCAGGCAGCTCCTGCTCCTAAACTCACTGCAGCGTGTGGGCGGCGGTCAGCTTGGGTTCACAGAGCCCGCCCGCGGGGGTCTAGGCAGGCAGCAGTAGTTCCCAAGAACGCTGCAGCATGTGGCCTGCGGCCGGCTGCGATTCACAGAGCCAGCTCGTGGGGGCCCAGGCAGGCAGCGACCATTCCCACGAACGCTGCAGCGTGTGGGCAGCGGTTGGCTGCGGTTCACAGAGCCCGCCCGCGGGGGTCCAGGCGGTCAGTGTCCGCTCCTATGTTCACTGCAATGTGTAGGCAGCGGCCATTTGGCGGCCCCGGCGGGACTGTGCCCCTGCTCTGGGTTGCCGAGATTCAGTATTCTGTGACAATCTGACACCTCCTATTAAACTTACTAGTTCCAGGAAGGTCTCCTTTCAGAGGAATTTTGCTTGAAGTTTCTCAGCAGGACGCATGTGGGTGTATTAATGAGTCTCTCTGATCCCCTTACCACGGAGGCATTGTATGTGCTGCCTCTTCGCTGGCAGCCATGTTCTTCTCTCTCTATAGATAATTTTAATTTGGAGAACAGCAACGTGGTGAAGTGCTCTCCCAAGCTTTACATTTTAAAAAAATCTAGAAGATCACGAATACATCTAAAATACAAGTAGTCAGTAATGGTTAGTATCACAGTAATACAGATGTCCTTATATTAACTAATAAGACTGACTTTTGAAGTAAAATTTAGATTCCATTGTATACAGTAACAATACAAAAATCAAAGGATATGCTTAATTACCTTATACGTTTGGAATACAGTGTTAATAGATCAGAAATAGTCTTATTCAAAGGAAACAGATATAAGCCAGGTCTTCAAATGGCAGTGTGGCCCTTCTGTGTCAAATACAATGTATAAAAGAGAGCACTTATTGGTTACCTTGCTGTTAAAGAATTTTTTATAACACTTAGACAACACTCAGACAAACATAGTTTTCAGATTATATATATATAACTAGTCATGTATTTAGTGTGTTAACTATATTGTAATAACTTCAAATAACACTCATTTTACCAGTTATGAAGTAATTATTTACCAGTTTTGAAGTAATTATTTAAAAGACTTTAAAACCAGTATGAACCCTAATTCCTTTCAGACTTAGTTTCCCTAAGTATTAAACCATTATACACAAGAAAATTATCTTGATACATAGGAGCAGATCAATGTTTCACAGTTTGCTTCAGAACAGTAAATTAAAATTCGAATAACTTAGTGTGCAAATTATAGCCAATTTAATCATATTCCCAAACTTTTTGAGATTTACCTTCCACAAACCTTAAGCAACTTACTTAGACATTCTATAACTAGTTTACATCTTTAGCTTTGTCCTCTCTTCATCTTGCACTTTAGCACAATGACATTACTTTATCAAATAAAAAACTTTCTCATCTAGAAAATATTTCTTTTATCTTCTAATTTTCTATACTAAGATATATTTTCATATTATAAATTTCTTATATTTCTTTTCTAGTTTCAGACATTTTTTTTAAAAATTCATATTCTGAAATAATCATTATGAATGTTATCTGCGCATTTAATTTTGACAACAAATTTCATCCCAGGAGAGGCATTGGATAATCTGGCATATACACAAATGGTGCCTTAGCTGAGCACTGTGTCGCATGCCTGTCATCCCAGTGGCTTGGGCAGCTGAGGCAAGAGGATTATGAGTTCAAAGCCAGCCTCAGCAAAAAGCAAGGTACTAAGCAACTCAGTGAGACCCTGTCTCTAAATAAAATAGGACTGAGGATATGGCTCAGTGGTTGAGTGACCCTGAGTTCAATCCCTAGTACCCCCAACAAAAAACAAAAAACAAAAACAACAACAACAACAACAACAAAAAAAAAAACCCACCTTTGCCTTTGTCTTTTTTCTCCCAGGTTGCATTCAAGGATTTAGAGCACAGGACATGTTTGAGCATCTACCTTTTCATTATCATAATGTTATCAATTTTGAGTTACTTCCCCACTGTCCACTGTATCCAGAGGGTTTTGGGGGACCTTTTTCTTATAGTAGGCATATTTATATTCAATGGAGAAGACCCTTTCCCTCCTTTTCTTTAGGCTTCCTTGAAGATGCTTTTGCAGTGGCTGCCACAAAATATGGGTTGTCTTTAGTTTCTGTTTTTTCATATCTAGGTACAGTTGTTGATCCTGCCAGTCTCCCCATGTGTTTAGTTTGATGGGATACTGTTACAGGAAGAATTATTCTGCCCCAGTGATGGATATCCCCCAGCCAAATTGTGTGTCCTGTCAGACTTTAAAATAGGAGACCATTCCTGTCTACATATCATAATAGTGCTGGAAAAGGCCACATCATTTGTATCCAGCATCCTCCATACCCTCCATGGGCAAAAGGGGCTGGAAGGCAGTACAGAGGCCAGGACTTCTTTGGCCAATTTTTTTTGTCCTCTTTGGTCTAGGCAGTTTTCCTAGAATATTTTTTCTCAGCCCAGGGCTGGTGTCCCTGATCCATAGTAATATATCTGTGACTGCCTGGGGCCAGGCTGAGAAACAGTGCTGCGACTGCCAGCTCTGGGTTGAAAGGATTTAAACCATTTTAAACCATTTCTTCTGGTGTCTTTCTATCCTTACACACCAGAGACAGTGCCTTTTTGTACCCTTAATGTAGTTTTTGATTGTTCAGACTCCTTTTCATGCAACTGCATAATGCCTGTATGTACAGAATTTCTTCCATTTCAACTCCAACTGCAAGAGTGTATAATAATATAGAAAAACATTCAAAGGCTAGATTGTGTTACAGTAAAACATCTTGCTTTTGGACAGTCTTATACATGTGGGTGGCCCCTTCAGCGAAGATCTTTGTTCCCAAGAGACTACTGGTAAGCTCAATAAAAAACAGAAATAAAAAGAAACAGACAATAAAAGAGGATCCCCGAAAACATGGACAATAGGTGGGAAGCTTCAAAATAGGCATATCTGCACAAACATAATTTCTCCCACTTACTTTACCTCTGACAAACCAACTCCAGCTGCAAAATTGTATAATAATTCAGAAAGTCATTCAAGGGCCAGGAGTTACAGTAAAGCATCAAGTTTTTCTTAGACAGGCTTATACCTATATAGGTGGCTCATTCAGCCAAGATCAGATCAGCATTACCCATGTCTTGCAGGGCCAGTAATAGTTCTTAAATAAGCTTATATTTATAGGTGGCACTTTTTTCTGCTTACTTTGGTTCTGACATACAAACTCCACCTGCAAGATTATATAAAAAAGAAACAGAGTCAGTCAATGAGATAGGATCCCCCAAACCATGGCTGACAGACAGGAACCTTTAACACACATCAGTCCAAAATCTTTCCCAAGAGACTACTAATAGGATCAACACTACATTGTCCATGTCTTAAAAGGGGAAGTAACGTACAAATAAAATCACAGACACCAGAGGGAATTCCTGAACCCAAGACCAACAAATAGGTAAGAATCAAGTACAGACCAGAAAGGAGTAAACATCCCTAGTTCTTGATTACTGCTTAACTTGACTCCTATACCAGCAGCACCACAGATGTCCCCACAAAGAGGGACCAGATGTTCCCACAAAGAGAAACAGATATGTGGAATCAAGGGTCTCAGCATGCACACCAGGAGACTACCAGATGGCCAAGGGTGGTATGACTTTATTGCATTCAGTTTCCTTTTTCTTAAAGTGGACCAAGATGGAGCACCCCATACCATACAGTGAGAGAAGGCAGGAGTTCCTTGAAGCAAAAAGAGCTTCAGCAGCTGCTAGGACAGTCCCTCAGTCTTTCCCTTTACTTACAGGAATATTTTACTCCTCTGGTTCCATCCAAAGCAAACTCACCCATTTTTTTTTTAACTCTCCAGCAGTTGGTTCTCAACAAGTCTGCCAGCTACCTTGCTTCCCCAGCATGTAAGTGGGGTTTATTGGAGTGCCAGACCTGCCCATGAAAACTGGAACAGGGGCTATTCTCAGGTTTCATCTGAATTGCCAATTTGTTACAAAAGCTTGGTCTTTGTCCCCAATGCCAATCCAATAACGAGGACACAGTTTTGAGAAAAAAGGAAAAACAAGTTTTATTGTTTTGCTAGCAAAGGAGTGACACAGGGGACTCCTGTTCCAGAGGCTCTGATTCTTTCTGGGAGGGTTTTTATTTTTGGTAGATTCCTTGATATTTTCTACACAATCATATCATCTGCTAATAGCCTTGTTATTTTCTAATTTGTGTACTGTATTATCCTTTTTTTTTATTTTTTACTTATCATACCGGCACTGTTAGTACTGTGTTGAAAAAGATCAGTGAGAAAAGAAATCCTTGTCTTGTTATCAATTGTCCTGAGAAAATGTTCAGTCTTTCACCATCTCTTATAATGTTACTGAGGGATATTATGGATGTTCTTTATCAAGCTGAGGAAGTTCCACGGTATTCCTATTTTTCTGAAAGTTTTTTTAATCATGTATGTCTGTTGAATTGTGGCAGATAATTTTTGCATTAATGGATAATTCATTATGTATTTTATTAGCCTGTTAATATGGTATTATAGTGAATTATTCCTTTAATAATGAGCCAGGTTTGCATCCCTGGAATGAACCCCCCTTGGTAATGGTACATAATTCTTTTTATATACACCTTAATTCCATTTGCTAATTTTGTTAAGAGATATTTGTGTCAGTGTTCATTAGGGATATTTGTAGATTCTTATACTTTTTATTTCTGAATATAGTATCATTATAATATCAGGTTCATAAAATGAATTGGAAAGAGTTCTTTATTTTCTGGAAGGGACTGTGAAGATTTAGTGTTAATTCTTTAAATTATTGGACAAGTTCTCTAATGCAGACATCTAATATTGGACATTTCCTTTTATGGAATGTTAAAATCATGAATTCAATTTTCTGAATAGTTCTATGGCTATTCTAATTATGATTTTATACTGGATGAGTTGTGGTGGTTTGTATTTTTTGCTAATTGGCTTATCTCACCTAAGTTGTTCAAATCTATGTGTGATGAGCTCATCATAGTATTAGTTTATTACCCTTTTGGCATTTACAGAGTCCATAGTAATATCCTCTTTTTCACTGTTTTGATATTAGGAATTTGTGATTTTTTTTCTTGGTTTGCTTTGCTTGAAATTTACCAAGGTTATTGATGTATTTAGAGAATCAGATGTTTGTTTAATTGATTTTTAAATATCTTTTAGAATTCATTGACTTTTGTGCTTATTCTATTTCCTTCATTCTATTTGCTTTGAGTTTACTTTGATCTTTTTCTCAATTCTTGAGTTGGGGGACTATATTATTGACCTAAGACTTTTCTTCTTTTCTATATATTCAATTAATGGTATAGATTCCCTCTCAACACTGTGTATGTATGTGTGTGTGTATATATATATATATATATATATATATATATATATATATATATATATATTATAATTTAAATGTTATATTTTTTATTTTTTATTCATTGTAATATATTTTTCATTTCCTTAGACATTTCTTTTTTGTCCTATAAATTATGAGAAATATTATTGTTTAATATTGAAGTGTTTGTAAATTTTCCTATTAATGTTCCACTATTGATTTCTAGATTAATTACATGGTGGTAACAAATCACTACTGGTATGATTTCTGCTCTGTTAAATATTTTGAGATTTGTTTATAGTCTAGGATATGTACTATCTTGGCACATATTTTGTTAACACCTCAAAAGAATATATATTCTGTTTGGACTGTGGTCTCCAAATAAATGACAGTTAATTTCTGTTGTTTGATAGTGTTTTTGCATTCTTCTGAATCCTTTCTTATTTTCTAATTGCTTTATCACTTGTTGAGAAGTATTGAAGTTTCTAACAATAATTATAGATTTGCTGATTTCTCTTTTTTACTTCTAGCAATATTTTGTTTACATATTTTAAACTCTAGTTTTTGGTGAATTCACATTTAGTGTTGTTGTGACTTCTTGATGAATTGGCACTTTTTTAAAATATATTTTTTAGTTATCAATGGACATTAATTAATTAATTAATTAATTAATTAATTAATTTATGGTGCTGAGAATCAAACTTAGTGCCTCATACATGCTAGGCAAGTGCTATACCACTGAGCTATAACCCAGTCTTAATTGACACTTTTATAATTATATAATTTCCCTCTTTGTCTCTTATACTTTTTGTTATGATATTTACTTCAACTAATATCAACATATATACTCCTGCTTTCCTTTGTTTATATTATTGTTATATATTTCCTTTTAGTTTTCAACTTTCTTGTTTTGTTTGAAGTGATTATTTTTAGACAGTATATAGTTTAGTTATGTTATTAAATCCTACAATTCTCTTTCTTTTCGTTGATATCCATGTTATTTATATTTAACGAGTTATTAATATGTTAGAAGTTAAATTCCTGCCATTTTTTCACTGGTTTTCAATGTATGCTCTTTCCTTTTCTCAGTTTATCCTTACCTGCATTTTAGAGAAATACTTGAAAATTTTCAGAATTTTATTTTGATCTATCTGTAGTGTTTTTGAGTGCATTTCTGTTTACCAATTTTAGTAGTTGTTCTAATATATGTATGTGTATTAATATATGAAATTGTCTACTATTGCCATCATATTATCAATTGTAGTGAAGAATATAAGCCTTATTAACTTACATGTTCTTCTACCCTCTCACATTTATAGTTTTCTTAAATATTTACTCTTTAATAGAAGTTATCCAAGAGTGTTATAATTTTTCTTAAACTGTCAAATATAATTTTAAAAATTCAAAAGAAGCCTATTTATCCATATTTTAGCTTACTGTATTCTTTTTTCTTTCCTTAAAGTTCATATTTCCTTCCCTTATTATTATTTTCTTATGTTGAGAAGGCATTCTGTTATGTTTACCTATAAATTTAAGGTGTCCTTTTACTTTGGTTTCTTTCAGAGAGTTTCTTTTGTATTAATTTTCACAATTTTAATTATGATGTGTCTTTTAATGAATTTATTTGGGTTTGTCTTATTTGTGTTTACCTCTACTTCTTAAATCTGTGCCAATATATCTCTGGCCAAACTGGGATGTTTTAGAGCCAGTTTTATTTCTTCTAGTTCTTTAGCAGCCCCAACCATTTCCCTCTTTCTGGGGTTCCAATGACATGAGTGTTAGTTATATATATTTATTTTAATCCCACATGTCTCTGAGCTCTGTTTTTTGTCATCATTGTTCTTTGATATTATTCAGATTGAGTAATTTCTATCATTCTACCTTCTAGTTACTGATATTTCCTTCATTCCATCCTACTACTGAGCCCATTCACTGAGCTTTTCATTTTTAGTTACTTTTCAGTACTAAAATTGTTATTTGGTTCTTCTTTATATACTCTATTCCTTTGCTGAGGTTTTCTGTTTATTTGATGAAGCTGTTTCCATTGGATTCAAATGTCTTCAAAGTTGTGCACTTAAGCATTTCTATATCTGCTTTAAAACATTTGAAACATTGTTATAATTTCTCTATCTTCTGGGCATTGTCATCTGTTGATTAGATTATTTCATTCTGGTTAAGATCTTCCTGGTCTTAGTATGATGAATGATTTTCAATTGAAATTAATTTTTTTTCCATTATGTTATGAGACTTTAGGTCTTTTTAAACCTTTTCTTACTGACTTTCTTAAAAACTATTCCAACAGCTAAGAGGAATTTCCTCATTTTTAGTTGGAAGTAGAAGTCAGTTTTCTTACTTAGCCTTTGTTGACAACCAATGGGACAAATCCTTCATGAGTGCTTCTTTAGTTGCAAAGCTAGATCCTTCCAGGAAACTGAGGCAGTGTGAAGACTCCCTCCCTTCAAACCCCAATATTGGCATTCAGGTCACAAAGATTTCAGTCATGTTGTTCAGAGAAACAGGAATGAATTTATTGAAGCAGTAGGAAATGTGAAAAGAGGCCCTCTCAAGGGAGAGAGAAGGTCCTCTGAGGAGAGAGACAACATGCTCTTCCTGCACTCCAGTTTTATTGGGGATCCAAGACAAGTTTCCGGAGAGAACCACCCAGGTCCACCTCTTGACTTTTGACTGACAGCAGAGTGAGATCAGAATTTCAAGTCCTCACTCCCATGACATCTCTAGGTCACCTTGGCCCATGGTGACCAATTCAAATTGGATTCTTAACCATAATTTCTCACAGATTTATGGTTAAGAATAATAACCTTGTTTCCCTAAGTTCTGGGATGTGCTCTATTAAAAGGCACACAAAATTCTCCCCCTTCAGGGTAACTTAGGTTCCTCTTATTGACATTATTTGTGGCCTGCATTTCTCCTGCAGATAACAGGTAATTTGCTGAGGAATGTGACATATCATGTCCACTTAAGCTAGGCAAGCCTGCAGGTAAATTGCTTCTTGGAAAAGAAAGCATCCTTGGGGCTGTAGCTCAGTGACAGAGTACTTGCCTAACATATGTGAGGCACTGGGTTTGATCTATAGCACCACATAAAAATAAATAAAATAAAGTCATGCTATCCATCTACAACAACAAAAAGTTTTTAAAAAAAGAATGTATGTGGGTGTCAGCACAGTGGGCCCATTTTATAGAATTATTCCCTTAACCTCATGTTCCCACCACTTACATTTATTTGTCCCCTAACATACAGAGTTGGGATTTCTGACTCCCCACATTGTTTCTACTGACATCTTATGTGTGAGGAACACTTGTTATTGACTGAGAGGTTGGAAGTCCTGGCTGCCTACTTGACTTTCTTAGATACTATATGAGTGGGGGTGTTGCTGCTCTTTGTTAGTGCCTTTCAAGAGTGAAAATTTAGGCTCTCCACTTGGCCTTTTCTTGCATGGGTTGGAGTAGTCAGTTTTTTTTTTTTTTTGCTGGAGTAAATCTGTAATGATTTAAAAGATTTTAAACTTATTAGGTTACTCCTTGTCCTTTGGCTAGTGAGGAGTGAGATTTTATTGGGGCTTTTGTCTCTGTTATTGGCAATTCTGGAAAGCTGACTTCTCAGCTTCAAGTCTGTGATATATGCAGTAAATTGGAAACCCAAGGAAATCATTGCTGTGTTGTTCCTCAAATCCTGAGGTTCCTTGCTGCTCTACCATCTTCTTTTCAACTTTCTTAGTCTTCTCATGTTTGTAGTATATATAATGTACAAAATTATATATGTGTGTATAATGCTCAGAATTTTTAGTTGTACTTAGCAGGGAGAATAGTTGGAAAAGTATGTCTACTCAGTCTTCATGGAAGCAGAAAGAGGATCACAAGATTTAAAAATTTGTTATCTCTTTTAAGTTCTACAGAATCTAAAGTGCTTTGGCTTCATAACCTCAGATGTGATATTTTGTCAATTCATCAAGAAAAGATAATAATAAAAATAATTTTAGACAATATAATTAAATAAAGTAACTTTGTATTATTAGCCATTTAGGTTATTTCTAAATAAAAATTCCAAATTTACCAAATTTGAAAAAAAATACTTTCTACTAATATAACAATGTTTTAAGAAGTTTTACTAATGCAACAAATTAATATTTAAATATTTTCAGACTAAAGTCTTATTATACCTATTTAAGAAAGACAAAAAGTAATGTATTTAGATTTTTAGGTTAGAGATGCCAACATTGACTTCTGTATCAAATAAGCTTTTAAGCTTTGTGGAAAAAGAGTTAGAATTGTGAATATAAAAGAAGATCCTAACTCCTAAAGTACAATGTTACTTTTTGAGAGGACGTCCTGTATGCTTAATCTTTACTATTTATAAACTTGGTTTTAAAAATAGATCCTCATGAAATTTTCTTTTTTTTTTAAGAGAGAGTGAGAGAGGGGAGAGAGAGAGAGAGAGAGAGAATTTTTTTATAATATTTATTTTTTAGTTCTCGGCAGACACAACATCTTTGATGGTATGTGGTGCTGAGGATCGAACCCCGGCCGCACGCATGCCAGGTGAGCGCGCTACTGCTTGAGCCACATCCCCAGCCCCTCATGAAATTTTCTTGTTGAGAGTGAGAATGATGGGAAATAAGTAATTTAGAATTAAATGAGCTTAGTGTTATTCTTCATAGAAATTCTTTAAGCAACTCAGAAATACAACTATAGATAATTTAATTTTTAGGTTAAATCAGGAAAACATTATAAAATGAGTCATACCTTCATTTATCCTTCTATTTCCAAATATAATAACCTATTTTGAATTCAAAACTTCTGTCATTTTTAGACATTATTTATTGTTGAGTTAAAAAAATTTCTCAAATTTAAATATTTTGAGATTAAGAATATATATAATAGCTATAGAGAGTGAATATGTATATATATATAATATACAATTATTTCATATGTATATGAATAAATTTTAAGTAGCTGAAACTTTAAAGCAATACCAAATCAAGATTTATAGTTTTTACCTAATGAGTATTTATTGACTCACGGAGGATTTTTAAATATAGGTTTCACAGACATTGGATTGTCTCCAGAGCATTTTCTTGGAAAAAAGCTAAATATTTGGTACTTCAGTAAATCATAGTGGAAAATTTTTTTGAAAACTTAATTTAGTTTATTGCAAAGGTGATATAGAACTTGTGTGGGCCTCAGGGCAGAAATAATTATGAATGTACTTTGTCTTTGGCATCCTAATTTTATTGCTCATTTAAAAAAAATTGTTTAAATTATCTTGTTTGTTTTCTTTTATGTTTTTATCTATCTATTTATTTATTTATAAATTGTGCTGAGGATCAAACCCAGGGCCTCATGCATGCCAGACAAGTGCTCTACCACTGAGTCACAGCTCCATCCTACCTTGTTTATTTTCTAACATTTTAAAATTCATTTTTTAGTTTTATTTCTGATTAACAAATAAAAATTTAATATATTTAATCCTGTACAACATCATGTTTTGATGTATGTTTACATAGTGTAATTGCTCCATTGAGCTAATTAACATTTGCATTACTTCATGAATATTTTTTTTCTGGTGAAAACACTCAAATATTTATGCTTAGTAATTTTCAAGAATATAAAGTATTGTTATCAAGTATAATCACCATGTTGCAAGTGGATCTCTTAACACTTATATTTTCTAACTGAGATTTTATATACTTTGAACATGTCTCCCAAATCCTCCTTCTTCTCTTCTTTCCAGTTCCTGGGAACCACATATCGTCTCTGTTTCTGTGAGTTCAGCTTTTTTAGATTACACCTATAATTTAGATTATGTGGTATTTGTCCTTCTGTACACTGCTTATTTCAGGTAATATAATGTCCTTCAGGTTTATCTATGTTGCTACAAATCACAGGATTGCCTGCATTTTAAAAAATGAGTGATCTTCCATTATGCATATCTACCACATTTTCTTTTTCCATTCATCCCTTGATGGATACATAGGTGAATTCCATATTTTGACTCTTATGAATAATGATGTTGCAATTAACATGTACTTTTAGTTATCCCTTTGATCTACCAATATATCATTTCCTACTAATATATAAATATGTATATATTATGCAACTTATATACTTGTATTTAAATGCTTTATTTCTCTATGTATTTATCTAAGTAAGACTTTTAATTGCTGCTCATTGCTTGATATTGGTCTATTTAGGTTTTCTATATCTTCCTGGTTCAGTTTGGGCAGTCCTTATGTGTCTAAAAATTTGTCAGTGTCTTCTAGATTTTATAATTTATTGGAGTATAAATTTTCAAAATAGTATCTATCAATCCTCTGGATTTCAGAAGGGCCTGTGAGGATATCTCCTTTTTAATCTCTATTTTTTTTCTAAGAATTTCTTGATTTTCTCTCTCATTTCTTCTGCAGCCCATTCTTAAGTTGTAAGTATTGTTTAATGTCCATGTGTTCATGTGGTTTCTATAATTTTTCTTGCTTTTGATTTTTAATTTAATTCCATTATGATCTGATAAAATACACAGGATTATATCTTTTTTTTAAAATTTGCTAAGACTTAACATTGTGATCTAGAATTTTGTCTATTTTGGAAAAGATTCTATGAGCTTCTGAGAAGAAAGTGAATTCATCTGAATTTGGGTGAATATACTGTAGGTGTCTGTTTGGTCCATTTGATTTGTAGTATTATTCAGGTTGAAAATATTTTCATTGCTTTTATATCAGAATGACCTGTCTGTTGGTGAAAGGGTCACATTGAATTCTTCTGGTATTATTGTATTGTATCCTAAGTGAGATTAAATGTCAAGAAATATTTTTTTAAATATTTATTTTTTTAAATTGTAGTTGGACACAATACCTTTGTTCCATTCATTTATTTTTATGTGGTGCTGAGGATTGAACCCAGGGTCCCGCGCATGCTAGGCAAGCACTCTACCACTGAGCCACAATCCCAGCCCCAAGAAGTATTTTTTAATGTAATAATTCCCTCTGACATTTGGGCATTGCTCATTTTACCAGCATGTAGAAAACTTATTTGTCTCTTCTCATTAATTTTTGCTTAAAATCTACCTTGTCAGAAAACTTTTAGAAACCACATAAACCCATGTATTAGATAAGAGAATAGCTACTCCTGCTGGTTTTCATGATATACTTGTATGGAATATTTTTTCCAGCCTTTTAAACTTTTACCTATGAGATGAATCTCTTGCAAACAACACAAGAGTTGGATCTTGTTTTCTCATCCATTATTCAATTTATGTCTTTTTAATTGGGAACTTGAGACCATTTACATTCAGTGTTATTATGGATAAATGGTTGTTATTTCTTGCTATGTTGGTTTGTTTGCTATATTTAATTGGTCTTAATTTTCACTTATTTAGTTGCTGTTCTAGAAACCATATATTTAGGAGCTTTGGGGTTTGATTTTGAGTTCTGTGTATAGTATTATCTTAGTTGTTTTTGTATTGCTAACTTAGTGGTCATGAATATTTTTAGTTTATCCTTTTCATGGAAAGTTTTAATTTATTCTTTTTTTACCAAATTTTTTATTGCTTACTTATAAAAATAAATTTCAATTGTAACTTATCCTTGATTCTAAGTATAATCATCATTTTCATCCTAAAGAGTTGATATTCAATCCTCAGTCACAGTTTGGAAAATATTGTGTGGGATCATTGAGCAGGTCTGTGCTTAGCAGAGATCATATCCCTGGGGACCTCTCACCTTTACCCAGGGAAGTATTCCTGACTTATCAGTTTCTTTTTTTTTTTTATTTAATTGATTTTATTTTTTTAAATACATGACAGCAGAATGCATTATAATTCTTATTAAACATATATACCACAGTTTTTCATATCTCTGTTTGTATATAAAGTAGGTTGACACCCAATTTGTGCCTTCATGCATGTACTTTATAATTATAAAAGCTTGCTTTCTTGGATACAGCGATGTTGGCTAGCAATCTCTTTCTTTCAGAGCTTGGAATATCTGATTCCAAGCCCTCCTTGATTTTAGGGTCTGAGTTAGGAATCAGTCAGAAATGAGCCTTATTGGTTTACCTCTAAATGTGACCTAATGTTTTTCTCTTACAGTTATTGATATTCTTTCCTTAGGTATTTTTGATTCTACATGTATACTGTGTGTGGATGTCCACCTAATTTCTAAGGTTAGGATAATTTTCTGCTGGTATTTCACTGAAGATGTTCTTAATAGCCTTAGCCTTTATCTTCATGTTCTCTTCTATCCAGTAACTCACATACTTCTTCTGTTGATGTTGTTCCCAGAATTTTTGTATATTTTGGTCATGGTTTTTATTTTTTTTTTCTTTATTGCATACTGAGTACTCAAGTTCATATACCCTGTCTTCAAGGCCTGAAATTCTGACTTTAGGTTTAAAATTCATTTTTCCACAGTCTAATCTTTTGGTGATATTTTCAAGTGAATATTTTAAATTTGGTTCATCTTGTCTTTCATTTTCTGGAGTTGTGATTGATTTCTTTATGTTACCTATATTTCTTTTTTGAAATGGTCTTTCACCTCCTCTATTTGCTCTCTTAATCTGTTCCTTTGATTACTTTAATATTCAGTTTTTACAGTCTTTATCTGACATTTCATTCACTTCTCTATCTCTAGGTTCTTTTGATGGGGAATTGTAAATTGAGGGGAAGACTTATTTGCTTGTCTTCTTGTATTTTCAGACTTGTGCATTTGTTGAAATGGATTCCTCTTCCTCTTATGCATGTATCCTTTGGTGTGTAGGTATCATTTTGTTCCAGGGACTTCTTTCTGTTTTTGTTGTATGAGTAGATGTCCAGGGGTGTGACCTGAGGTCCACCTCTAGCTGTCCTTCCATGAAGCCTGTTTGTTGATTTAGAGTTTTCATCCCTCTTGTTTTATGTATTGAAGTATTATTGGAGCTTAGGTGGGGCTTAGGTTCTTGTGTGGAGTGAGGTTTGCTGTTACTTGGCTGAATTGTGAGTGTAGCTCAGTAGCTAGATCTCTATCCTGTGAATGCATAGTGTTGCCATCTTTTTCCAGCCCCTCTTAGATAAAGGGAGGGAGCAAGAAATAGCAATAATGGTAGCAATCATTGTACGGCTTTAAAATAAATATTCCATGCCTACTATGACATTGCCACTGAAAGAGCAATGGTGATGTCAGCATTTAACATCAGTATCAACAATGAATAGCTATCAACAAGGTAAGACCTAGAGTGCAGGCACTCCTGTCTTATTGGTTTCTGACTTCTTCCTAGCTGCTTGTGTGGTGGGCTGAGAGCAACAAAGGGTTCTCTTTCCTCTCAATATCCCCAGCCTGGATCACCCTAGGCACAATCCTCTCTGCACCTATTTCAGTCATGCTGGTCCCAGCACACTTTGGAACCCACAACAGGTGACTTCTGGGTCTGGCCAGTATTGCCTTTTATGAACTCCCAATCTTCCACCTCTGCTCACTGTTGCGTGTCCATGACTCTGTTTATTGGCTGAGTGATTCTGATCACTTTTTCAATCATCAACTTGCCCCACTGTCCCTGGTTTAAAATTAATATCAGCCTCCCACTCTATTCCACAAGTTCCCCCAAGGCAATTTAATTAACCATGATTTTTTTCTGTCTGTGTTACCCCCTCACCTCTGCAGTGGGCTGGCAGTGCTGGTACCACTGCCACCAACCAAGCTGGCACTTCACTAACTTATTTTTTTTTAAATGTTATGTCCAAAAATTCTGAATTTCTGTATCTCTTTGGTTATTTTACTGTCCAATGTTGAATTTAACTGAATTCCCTCTGTCACTCATTTTGCTGAGCAGCAGTACTCCTATTGATTGAATATTGAATTGACAAGCTGGTAGAGAGTACACCCTTCCTCTGATACACCATCTTCTTCCTACCCATTTTTATTTGAATTGCTTTATTACTATTGAGTTGAGTTCTTTATATGTTTTGGAAACCAACCTCTCATCAAATGATTGACTTTGTAAATATTTTCTCCCATTCCATAGGTTTTCTCTTTACTCTGTTGATTATTTCCTTTACTGTATTTAAGCTTTTTAGTTTGATGTAATCCCAATTGTCTATTTTTCCATTTGCTCCATATGTCTTTATTATCATATCCAACAAACCACTGCCTAGAACAATATCATGGATCTCCTCCCATGTTATCTTTTAGTAGGTTTAGAGTTTTCAGTCTTCCATTTAAGTCTTTAATCCATATAAGTTTATATTTGTATGTGGTGTAAGATAAGAGTATACTTTAACATGTGGATATCCAGGTTTCCCCACATTATTTATTGCTTTCCCCATTCTGTATTCTTGGAACCTCTATTGTAAATCAATTATCATAAATATGTGGATTTGTTTCTGGACTCTATTATGTTCCATTGGTTGATGTGTCTGTTTTTATGCCAATACCATATTATTTTGGTTATTATGCTTTTGCAGTATTTTCTTTTCTTTACAGTATATTGTGAACTCAGGTGGTCTAATGCTTTCTCTTTGTTCCACATGTTCCAGACTGCTTTGGGTATTTGGAGCCTTTTGTGCTTCCATATGAATTTTAGCATATTTTCTATTTCTATGAAAAATGTCATTAGAAGTTTGATATGGATGGCATTGCATTTGTAGATTGCTTTGGGTACTATGGACATTTTAACAATATAAATTCTTCAAATAAATGAACACAACATATTCTGTTTTTTTGTGTCTTTTTCAATTCTTTTCATCAATGTTTCATAGTATTGCATGTAAAAGTCTTTCATCACCCTAGTTAAATTAATTGCAACTATTTTAATTTTTGTAGTTGTAAATAGGATTGTTTTTCATATTTCTGTTTCAAAGAGTTCATATAGAAACACTCCTGATTTCTTGTATGTTGATTTTGTATACTGCAAATTTATTGAATTTGCTTATTAGTTCAAATAGATTTTTTCTGAAATATTTGGGTTCACATCATTCATAAACACATGCATACACATACACACAATTATATTTCTGCAAACAGGAACAATTTAAATACTTCCTTTCCATTTTACATATCTTCTATTTCTTTCTCTTGCCTCTTAGTCACTGGTACTTTCTACCCACCATTCATAGAAGTGGGTAGAGTGGGCATCCTGTTGTTATTATCTCAAAGGGAAAGCTTTCAATTTTTCACTATGGAGTATGATATTAGTTATAGGTTTACCATATATGACCATTATTTTGCTCATATACAGTCTTTTTATACCTAATTTTTGAGTGTTTTAATTGTGAGTGGATATTGAATTTTGTCAAATGTCTTTCTGCATCTAATGAGTTAATCATATGTTTTTGTCTTTTATTCTGTTTATATGGTGTGTATCACATTTATAGATTTGTATATGTTCAGCCATCTCTGTATCCCTGAGATTAATCCCACTTTATCATTGTGAATGATCTGTTTCATGTGTTGTTAAGTTCTGTTTGCTAGTATTTTGTTGAGGTCTTTTGCATCTGTGTGCATCAGGAATATTGGCCTGTTTGACTTTGTGTCCTTGTCTGACTTTGGTCAGAGTAATGCTGGCCTTGTAAAATGAAGTTGGACGTATTTCTATACCTTCAATTTTTAGGAAGAGTTTGAGAAGACTTATGTTATTTTTAATCAAGCATTTGGTGGAATTGAGTGGTGAATTATTAGTTGTCATTTTCTATTTCTTATTGATTTAGTCTTGTTAGGTTGTTTGTGTCTGGAACTTTATCTGATTCTTCTAGGGTTTCCAATATATTGTCACATAACTGTTCTTAGGTGTCTTATGATCTTTTTTTGTTGTTGTTGTACAGGTTGAGCATCCCTAATCTGAAAATCTGAAACCTGAAGTGCTCCAAAATCTGAAACTTTTTGAGTGCCAACATGACGCCACAAGTGGAAAATTCCACACCTGATCTCACGTGATGGGTTGCAGTCAAAACACAGGTGCCCTAAAAATAGTGTATAAAATTACCTTCCATTGATATGTATTAGGTATTTTATGAAACATAGATAGATTTCATATTTAGCTGGATCCCATTCCCATGATATCTATATATAAGAATTCTTCAAAATCTGAAAATATCCAAAATTGAAAGCACTTCTGTTCCCAAGCCTTTCAAAAAAGGGATACTCAACCTTATAATTTTAATATGTACTCTTGAATTTCTGAGTTTATTTGAGCTTTCTCTCTTATTAATTTGGATAAAGATTTGTGCATTTTGTTTTTTCAAAAAACCAAGACTCAGATTCATTGATTTTCCTATTGTATTCCTAGTATATATTTTATTTGTTTCTGCACTGGTTTTTATTCTTTCTTTCCTTCTAATAACTTGACTTTCATTTGTCCTTCTTTTTCTAGTTCATTGAGGTGTAATGTTATATTGTTTACTTGAGATATTTGTTTATTTTTCAGTGCTGAGTATTGAACCAGGGCCTTGCACGTGCAAGGCAAGTACTTTTACACTGAAGTACACTTTGCCTTCCATACCTTTTGTGGCTCTGGGGCTGGCTGGCTGACTGGTTTCCTTCCTTCCTTCCTTCCTTCCTTCCTTCCTTCCTTCCTTCCTTCCTTCCTTCCTTCCTTCCTTCCTCCCCCCTCCCTCCCTCCCTCCCTCCCTCCCTCCCTCCCTCCCTCCCTCTCTCTCTCTCTCTCTCTCTCTCTCTCTCTCTCTCTCTCTCTTTCTTTCGACTAAGAATTGATCCTAGGGCCTTGCTCATGCTAGGCACACATTCTATCAATGATCTAAATTCCCATTCCTTTGTAAATTAAAAAAAAAAATAGTTGAAACAGGGTCTTGTTAAGTTGCCCAGGCTGAACTCAAACTTCTGATTCTTCTGCTTCAGCCTCATATAGCTGGTATTACATGTGTGTACCACCATGCCCAGCTTGAGCTGTCTTCTTTTTTCATGTAGGAGTATATTGTTGTGAACTTTCTTTTTAGGAGTCCTTTTGCTTGCATTCCATAATTTTTGGCATGTGGTATGTCCATTTTCATTTGTTTCAAGACATTATTTTTTATTTTACTTTTAATTCCTTCTTTAACCCATTGATTGTTTAGGAGTATATTGTTTAATTTCTGTGTATTCATCACCTGTTTAAAATTCCTCCTGGTTTTGAATCTAAGTTTCATACTTATGGTTATCGAAAAAGATACTTGACATGATCTGTGTGTTTGAAGAAGTACGGTCTTGGAAAACTATTTAGAAGTTAGCCTGTCCAGACAAAGCCTATCTACAAATACTAAAATTGAACTTAAGTCTGCAAGGACTAGCCAGGTGTTGAGATGGGTCTGGTGCTTAGGTCTACTGGATGGACTTGGAGCTTGAATTCATGATGGCTAGCCTGATACTTACATGGGTCTGGAGCCTAAGTCAGTAGGGATGGTCCTGAGATATAGGTCCATAGAGATTGGCCTGTAACCTGATTCTGCTAGGGTGATACTGAATCCTGGGTCTATTGAAGGAAGCCCATTCCATAGGTCAACTAGTACTAGGGCCTGAGGCTGACCTGGTATTGGGGCAGTGGAGCCTGGAATCATAGATGTTATCCTAGATTCTGAGTCTTTTGGGACTTTCCAAAAGCCTGGGTCTGCTGGAGTTCACCTAGGGGCTGAGTACATGGGTAGAGGCCTAGAGGGTAGGCCTATAAAGGCTGCCCCAAAGTCCTGGAGCCATGGATGCCTACCTAGAACATAATTCATATGGGTAATTCTGAAGCCTGTGACTGTGGGGTCTGGTCTGTCACTGGAGTCTACTAGAATGGGCCTAGACCATGGGTCTGCAGGGGCCAGTATGGAGAGTTGTGCCACAGAGACTGTGGACAGCTCTGGAACTTGTATCTGTGGGTGCCAGTCTGGTACCTAAAAGCCAGGTGTGTTGACCTGGCACTAAGGTGAGCCAGAAGCCTTAAGCAGTATAGGTAGACCTAGCTCTAGGCGATTCTGAAATGAGGCAGGCCTGGAACCTGGGTCTGTGAGATTGGCTTGATATAGCTGCAACCTTGTAGATCAAATCCACCAGGCACAAGTGAAGCTTGAGTTTCAGAATCCCCTGGCACCAAGATCTTGGAGGCTTTGTGTAGAGGTAACAACCTAGAGTCTGAATCCTTAGGAGCCTGCCCAATGCCTTGTATTATTGGAACAGGCCTGGTAATCGAGTTCAAAGAAAAGTCCAGTGCTCATTTCCTTCTTCTTCCCTAACCCAGAGAATACCTCCTGAGGTTTGGAGAGGGATGATATATAAAACTGTTCTTTATACCTACTTTAATTCATGTTTTATTATTTATATGCTATTCTCAGTGCTCTAAGCTATAATCTCTCACCTGGTTTCCTTAGTTATTGTAAAGGTATTTTTCTGCCTAGATGGTTGTTAAAATTAATAATTATTATGGGGCTGGGGCTGTGGCTCAGTGGCAGAGCGCTTGCCTCGCATGTGTGAAGCCCTGGGTTTGATCCTCAGCACCACATAAAAATAAATAAATAAAAGTATTGTGTCTGTCTACAACTAAAAAAATATTTTAAAAAATTAATAATTACTTTGGGGGATGAGCACTGGAAAGCCCTATCCTGCCATCTTGCTGACATCTGGACCTGTCAATACTCTTTCTCCTTGATATTTCCACCTCTCTTTTTTCTGTCTCCTGTTCTGTTATCATTAGTCCATACTAAAGGCTTAATTGGTTAACAGTTTTTTTATTCAATGTTTGCTACTTTCTCTGTGCATGTGATTATGGCTTGTGGAGATTAGAGAGAATACCCCACTGCATTGTTCTCATGTTTGCCACCATTCATCCATGTCTCAGGACCTCCAAGTTTCTAAAGATAATAACCTGAAATTTGGGGGAAGGAATCATCAGGTGTTCCCTGTGAGACATCTATCTCGGTTCCATGAGGCCCATATGACCTCCAGTCTTGGGAGAAAGAAATTAACTATCTGTATCCTAGCCTGGCCTCTTCCTCAAAAGAATTTTTGAACTCGAGTTACTTGACCTTTCTGTGCTGCTGTTTATCAGCTTTGTATTACTATAATGAAATACATGATATAAGTAACTTAGAAAGGGTTTATTTAGTTCACAGTTCTTGAGGTTCCAGTCCAAGATTAGGCAGGATCATGGCTTTGGGCCTCTTCTGAGGACACCAGACGGTGGAAAGCAGATGGTGGAGCAAATCATTTGCATCATAAACCAGGAAGCAGTGAGACTGGGCTCCCACAATTTTTGAGAGCACACCCCAATGATCTCCCACTAAGTCTAACCAACTATTGAGTCACTGTACCTCCCAATACTGCCAATCTGAGAACCAAGCCTTTAATACATTAGACTTTAGATGGACTCTATCCATATTCAAACCATGGCAGTCTCTAAGTTTCTTTGTTAGTTGCAAAAAAGAGTTTATAACACTTATCTAGTTCTTGAAGTTGTTAAACAGATAAAATAACAGAGTGGATAGTTAATTATTCCTTCATAAAAGCACTTTAAAAATATGAGGTATTATGATGAGGCATCTCTAGTAACTACTTGTGTATAATGCTATTTGAATAACTTTTAGGTCTTAAGAATAAAGCCACTTAAGAAATATAAAAATACATTTTTCAAGTAAAAGTTAACAGAAAGCCAGTAAACTGAATTCCTTAAGCACCTTGAGTTCATTAAAAGCTATTGCTATCAATATTTTCTGGGGGGGCGGGGAATTCCAGGGATTGAACTCAGAGGCTCTTGACCCCTGAGCCACATCCCCAGCCCTATTTTTAATTCTATTTAGAGACAGGGTCTCATTGAGTTGCTTAGTGCCTTGCTTTTGCTGAGGCTGGCTTTAAACTTGTGTGAATTCTGCCCTCCTACCTCAAATACAGGGCATGTTAATACTTGAGATCCTGTCTCAGGATCCCAACTATCAACTGCGGGGGTTGGGGGCCTCCCAGCATATGGAGGTGGCCTTGTTAGTTAGATATTTATGTCCTCTGGTGATAGAAAGGTGTTAGTAGCAGTCTCCTGTAGAGGTGGCGCTGTTGGTTGGACACTTATGCCCTCTGGTGATAGAAAGTTTTTAGTAGCAGTCTCCTTTTGTAACTTTTCCCCTGATGGCTTTTTCTGCTCTAAATTTCCTTCCTCTGTCTGACTAGCTCGAAAGACCTTCTCTTTTACTTGAATCTTTTCCTCTTTCTGATTAACTTGAGAGACCTTCTCTTTTACTTGAATCAGTATGTCTTCTCCTTCCTCTACCTTTGTCTGAACTGAAGGCTTTGGACTAAGCACACCAGATACCAATGCCCACGATGTCAATGTGCCAACTGGCAGAGTTCCTGGGCTTTTCTTTTCTATTCTTTTTAAATCTTCACCATGATGGTTCCATTGTGATATATTTAACAACTCCTCCTTAAAAAGCCATGAGCTACATTTTTGTATTGTATCAACGTATGCCCTGACTGTTCTTGATTTTACTGAGATGCCTCCTTCCTCTAACAGTTTACTTAACACTCTTTCAGTTTGTTTTCTACTAATTTCTGATCCCATATTTCTACTATAATACAACCCAACAAGATACACGCCTAACAAAATGAAACAGAGTGAAACAAAATTGGAACAACACAAAATCATTATAATAGCCTCTTGAAATGTCCATCGGTCCTTTCTCCCTATCTGTTCCTCAGATGTGAGCGATTTTTCTTCCACCTTACACATCTCCATGGACAGGCAACTGAAAACAAAAGTGAAGCAAAACAAAAGAATAATCTTAAAATGGCTACCCATCCTCTCGCCCTGCCCTCAGGGGTGAGCAGTTTACCTTATCACTTACCCTCACTTGTTCCTGTGTGGCCCACCAAATGCCGCAGTCTGGCTGGGCACAATTCAGGAGCCAGTTGTCAAAAGAAACGAACTTTATTTTTAGAACTACAAACGCCAAACAAAACAGCTCCTCAGGAAAAAACCTTCGGAACCCAACTGCCACCACCGGCTTCCCACAAGCCTCTCTCACACACACACAAGCCTCACCACCTCCCACAATCCTCCTGCTCTTGAGGCCGATTGGCTGGGTTGTGTGGGCGGAGCCAAAAAAGTCCCCAAATGAGCAGCTCCTTGGTCTGAAAGGGCAGGGAAACAACCCAATGAGCATCACCGCAGAGGAGCCAATCAGCTAGATGTTGCTGGGGCTGCTGTGAGCCAATCATCAGCCAGCAGCTGGAAGTTTGCTGACAGCTGGAAGTTTGCTGGGGCCCCTTCCGCTGTGGCTCTCAACACTTGTGATCCTCTTGCCTCAGCCTCCTGAGCCACTGGGATTACAGGCATGAGCTACCACACCCAGTTCAATAACCTAAATATCTGTAAGCATATCCTTTCTTCATTTGAAACCCCAATGTCATGGTCTTCTTTTTATTTTATCACATTACATGGATTTGAGATTAAAAAAATCCCTTTAAGTTTCATATCTATTTTCCTTTTTCTTTCCCATTGTCACAGTTCTACTATTTACTTTCATTGCTTATTCCCAGGACTATGGTTACTGAGCATAAATGTGACAGAAATCTTCAAGGAGATTTTTTAATGAAGCAGTATGGACATCACTCACTTAGGGCTAGAAATAAATTTTTTCAGCATCTACATCAAACAAACTTACTTCTGTGGATCTTCACATTGATTGAAAAAGACTGAATATTTCAGTTTTGTTAAATGTAATTAGCAACTAAAAAACCACATTTCTATTTTTGAGACCCAAGATCATTTTTCTCACCTTCCTTGCTGGCTCTTCACTTCTAATGGAACCTATTACTACTCATTCTTGTGCTTTCTGGTTGAATTCTCCATAATTCTGGCTGCAGAACAACCACATTAGTCTTCTTTGCATCCCTTTCCTAGCTGCTTCTAAAGATAAGCACACAATATCCTTTTAAAAAATTTAATTGACAAATAATAATTGTATTTATGGTATACAGTGTGATGTTTTGATTATGTACACATTATAGAAAGATTCAATCAAATTAGTTAATGTTTTCACCATGATTCCCTTTTTATTATGCAGTTTTATTCTGATCACACTGGGGAGAAGAGAATTAAAGAATAACATATAAATAATCCATTTCTGCAAGAAGCTATTACTGAATGTTTATACTTTGTCAGATACTGTGTTAGCTATTGGGATGATTAGGCTCTTAACTATATTACAACCTGGTGGCATGCATTATAGCTTGAGTAGATTGCTGTTAATGAATGATTTTATATAGATAATAGAATTGTTATTATAATCTAGTATAATTGAATAATAGTAAAATTGTAATGACTGTTGTTCTTCAATTCCTGATTCCCTTTTGAAATAGCTAAAGGCTTGGCCAGATTTTTGCTTTTTCCTTTGATTTCTATCCATGGAGCTTGCTAAATCTCTCCTTCTGCTTGCCTTCTACCTGCCTAAGTGTGTCAGGTATACTATCTTGTTCCACAAAACTTACCTAGCTTGTTAACCTGAAGAGCAAGCAGATGGAGAAGATACTCTGGATAGGCCTCCTTCCTTTCCAAGATTGCTACCTTCTGAATGTATCCTCACATTAGGTTATTTTCTCAAGAATCAAAAATATATAATAAATAATTAAATTATGAGCCACTCATAATTAAAATTATGAGCATTTTAAAAAATTTTACCATTTGGAGGATTATTTCCCTCCTAAAACCCCATGTAGCCTTCTATTATAATTTAAATATCACATCTGTTAAATATTGAACTTGAAGCTATTATCACTTAAGTGAATCATGTACAATTTCATGTAATTGACACATTTGCTTTTAAGAAATTTATAGCATAAGTTCTTCTTTTATAAATTCAAAGTATTTTTTTACTTCTGATATTTTACAGGCAAACTGTATTGTACTATCCTGACAAGTTGAAAGGATTAATTGAAAGCTTTTGTTAAAGGTTCTTACTGAATATGGAAAAATAACAGTCTGAAAATAAATGTAACTGATACTAAATTGGCTACTTTTAAAAATAGACTATGATCTTCCTTTCACTCCTTAATTATTTATTTTATTGGTATTTTGTACATATATACAGGTGAAATTCTTTTTGGTATGTTTATATATGTACTTAAAAGAAAAATCAATAGAGGAGAGGAGAGAGAATATGAGAAGGTAGGAGGAAAGGGAAAGGGGGAAATGAGAATTGAAATCAAATTTGTTACATGTATTATTTTGTCAAAATGAACCCAAATGCTACATATAATTATAATGTTCTAATAAAAATAGTGTATAAAAAGAGACATATTTTATATAACCAATGTTTCAAAACAATTTTTGTTTTTATTTTTGAGTAACATATTAGTACTACATTATTTATAGCCAGTATAATTTTGTTTTTAAAAAGCCCATAAGCATTTCCTCTGTAGTACCTCCCCATTAATGTTAAACTTGATTATTTATACCTTATTTACTGAGAGTTTGATGTTTAATTTAAAATCTCCTAATTGATTATATTTCAATAGATAATACATGTTAATGCATCCATGAGGATATATAATATCTAATGTATTTAATTGTATATCACAATGCTTATCTTACCCATAAACAGAGGTAAAAAAAAAAACCGTTTACCTATGAGAAATGCCACACAGTATGTTTCCTTTGCTTTAGTTTGCATTCCTTGTTCTTTTTTTACTTTTATAAAAGAATGGATGTTTATTCGATCAATCTACTCAACCAAACTGTGGGAGAATAACAGAAGACACAACAATCATTCCCAAATTCCTACCACAATTTCATCTAGTCCTCCTCAGAACTTGTAGAGATTGGAGGAAAAGGCATAGTGGAGCTCATCATTTAACCACAAGTATGTAAATACTAAACTCCCTTAATTTCCCTTTTATTCCTCTTTCTTAGCTTTTCACCATAGGATATAGATTGTGTAATAGTCTTTTATCAGATTCAGGAGAAGTGTGAAGAGAAGTGATATTTTGGTTTAAGAAAAGCATATGGAGAACATAAAATGTCCTTTACTATGTAGAGAGACTTTAAAATGTATTCAAATATTTTATTTTATTTGAGCATTAAATTTATCTGGATTTGTTAAAATCTAGCAATTAATATATATCATAGAGAGATTCCAGATTGTTAGTCTAGTTTATATAAGTGTGAGAAAGAGATAGCAGCATCTTTTCCCTCAAAAGTAGCTCTGTATGAATTCATATGTAATTGTAGTATATTACAGTTTGGATCAGAAATGTCCCACAAAGACCATGTCGTGGCCACCAGCCTGTGGTGCTCATTGTGAGGCATGCACCCTTTAGGAAGCAGGGCCTGGGATAAAGAAGAGAGATCACTGAGGACATGCCCTTGAAGAGAATATTGGGACCCTGGCCCCACTTCTCTCCCTTTTTGCTACCTGGCTACCATGGTGTGAGTAGCTTTCCTCCACCTTACACTCCCTGCCATGATGTTCTGCCTTGGCACAGACCCAAGATAAGGCCATTGATTGAAACCTCTGAAAATACAAGCCAAAATTAATGTTTCCTTCTTTTGAGTTGTTATTTCAGACATTTTATTTTGTTACTATGACATAATGATACCACAAATTATGTTTAAAGATCATTATGGTATAGGATTAAGAAAATTACTAGAAGAGTCCCATAACAGAGTTTTTCAGATACATCTAATATTCAATCCTACTATGTCCTCAGAGTTTTTCAGATATATCTAATATTCAATCCTACTGTGTCTTCAGGCTTTTTACAGCTTAATTGGGTAGATAGATAAGAAAAAACTAACAAAAAATAGAGAATATAGAGGAAATGACATTCTTTAAACAAATTTCTATTCTGATTTCATAAAAGTAACACATTTGTTATATGAATTTCAAAAATTACAAAGAAAAACAATAAATCAATAAACCATTAGTATCTCCCCCAACTCCTGAAATAATTACTGTTATTATTTTTATAATAATATGAATTTCTTTCTTTTTTTAAAGAGAGGGAGGAGAGAGAGAGAATTTTTTTAATATTGATTTTTCAGTTTTCAGTGGATACAACATCTTTATTTTATTTTTATCTGGTGCTGAGGATCGAACCCAGTGCCCCGCACATGCCAGGCGAGTGTGTTACCGCTTGAGCCACATCCCCAGCCCTTCTTTCTTTCTTTCCATGTTGATCTATATTGATTAATTTATTACACTAATAAGATTACATTTTTTCATTTAAGATTTTATTTGAAAATTTCTCTTGTTATTAAAATTATTTGTAAATATTTAAATGGTTATATCATAACCAATTTATGAATATGCCATAATTTACTTATCACTTCCTATTTTCAGATGTTTATGTCACTGATTTTTCATTTTGCTATTATAAACAAAGCTGTGATAAATACTTTGGCATTAATCTTTGAATTTTTGATGTTTTAGAGTATATTCCAAGGAATAGGTTTAAATTTTTGATCTTTGTTTTTGAATTACTTTCTAAAATATTATGTCAGTTTACATTCCCACTGACAATGTATGTAATTATTAAAAAGTCAATATTTTAAAAATGGTTATTAGCCATTTTTATTTCCTCATTTGTGACTCCTGTGTTCTTTACTCATCTTTCCTTTATATAACGTCTATCATATATTTTAGAACCAAGAAACCACCAAAAGACAATTTCAAGTTAGAGCATCACAAGAATTAGTGAGGTAGTGAGGAACTTCAGATCAAAAACACATTATTTATAAGCAATGATAATTGTTGGAGAGGATATGGGGAAAAAGGTGCACTTATACATTGCTGGTGGGACTGCAAATTGGTGCAACCAGTTTGGAAAGCAGTGTGGAGATGCCTCAGAAAACTTGGAATAGAACCACCATTTACCCAGCTATCCCATTCCTTGGTTGATAGCCAAAGGACTTCAAATCAGCATACTATAGTGACATAGCTACACAAATTTAAATAGCAAAGCTGTGGAACCAACCTAGATGCCCATCAATAGATGAATGGATAAAGAAAATGTGGTATATATACACAATAGAATATTACTCAGCATTAAAAGAGAATAAAATTGTGGCATTTGCAGGTAGATGGGTGGAGTTGGAGAATATTATGCTAAGTGAAGTAAGCCAGTCTCAAAAACCTAAAGGCCGAATCTTTTCTCTGATTAGTGGATGCTGATCTATGATGCAGGGGCATGGAAAGAATGGAGGATCTTTGGATTGGGCAAAGGGGAGGGTGGAGAGGGGTTATGAAGATAGGAAAGATGATAGAATGAGATGGACATGTATGATTGCATGAATGGTGGGTGCATCTCTATACCATGTACAACCAGAGAATTGAAATGTTGCACTCCATTTGGGTATGATGAATTGAAATGCATTCTGCTGTCATGTACAGTAACTAAGTAGAACAAATAAAAAAGCTACATTCTCATGCTATTAATATTATTTATAACTATATTTACAAAACTTGTGAACTCAAAATGTTGTTACTGAAAATAATTGTAGTCCTTAATAGAAATAGAAATAAGTAATACAAAAGTGATAATAAAGACCTGATTGCCAGGTGTGGTAGGGCATACCTATAATCCCAGTGACTCAAAAAGCTAAGACAGGAGGATGATAAGTTCAAGGCCAGTCTCAGTAAGTTATCAAGACCTTCATCGACTTAGAGAGACCCTGTTTCCAAGTCAAAAAAGGGCTGAAGATGTAATTCAACTCCCCTGGATCCATTCCCCAGCATCAGAAGGAAAAGAACTGATTATTAAGGGTGAGGTTAAAATACAAAATATTTTGGAGGAAGTGAGTCTTGAAGAATGTATTGGATGAAGTCATGGCTTTTATTTCATTAATATATTCAATAACTTTATTAATTTGCTATTATGTGCTAGGTACTCTTCTAAGTATTACAGTATAGTAGTTAGCAAGATTGACAACATTCCATGCTTTCATAGAAGTAGTCCATAGACCAGCATTATTACTATTTCTTAAGATCTTGTTAGAATTGTAGATTCTTAGACTCAACCCTATACTTTCTGAATCTGTATTTTAATAATATTCCCAGATTATGAGAATGAATATACAAGTTCAAGAAGCACTGATCTACGGGATTTGATAGGCACAGGCAGAGGGAGAGTAGTCTGGGAAGAAATAGCATGAGCAGATTTTGAAGGTAAGCTGAACAAAATATATGAGGGTGGTTAAAAAAAATAAAAGATCAGTGGGTAGGTCAGAAGGGAGTACTAAGAGATTTATGGGAGCTTGATATATAACAGCTTGTTTCCATCCATGCTTCCTCAGTTGTAGTTTTTCAGTGGGAATTAAATATATTTATCTAAGATTCATAGAAGATAGGGAAGGTGGTACATATATAGACACATGCATATATATTTATATATTTGAGAAACACACACACACACACACACACACACACACACACACATATATATATATATATATATATATATATATATGAGAATAAATATAGAGAGCAAAGGAGAAGTGGATTGGAAGGTACAGAAGAGGTTTTAGAGATTGTGACAGGAAGGAACTGAGAGAGGAGCTCCATGAAATACCAACATTTAAGATGTGGGAGGAAGCCAAAAGTTAGGGATATAAAGAGTTTCATGCAATAGGAAAGGACCTACAGTGTCTATTAAGGTAGAGAAGTTAAATGAGAGTAGATCTGAAAAATGATTATTAGATTTGAAAATTGGAGGTTATGGTAACTTTTCCATTATTATTTGTAGGAGAGTTGGGGGGGGCGCCAGATTGTATTCATTTAAAATATGAATGGAAGGTGAGAAAATAGACAATGAGAGTGAAGCCTTTCAAGATACATGGTTATAAATAAAACAGAATAAAATATGTAGAATCCTGAGATGGAAAAGTTCTAACTACAGTAATAAAATCATTGTAATACTAACATTTATTGAATACTTACTTTGCCTCATAAACTCTGTTAAATGCTAGATACATATTATCACATTTAATCATTATAGAAATGCTATGACAGGGAGGTACAGTGACATTTCTGAGAGTTTCACAAGTAATAAGTAAAAGAACATGGCTTTCAACCGAAAACATTTGGTCATTTAGCCTGTACGCATAATTATTTGCTACATTTCTTGATCAAAAGAGAAAAGTTGAGAAAAGGGAAATTATTTCTAGAATAGTATCTCTAAAAAGATACAGGGAAGACCTGAGATATAAGCATTTAGAAGTAGCAGTGTGGGCCTTCATACAATTGCAGGGATATCTCTTTTTCCCAAGGAAGAAGAAAGGTGATAAATATGGGCACACATATAAATATATTTTGACACATAAAATGGGAACTTTATAATCATTCTTAATTTAATTAAACCCCCCCACCTTTCAGCATTCCCTAAATTCTTCATCCTTTTCTCTATGTAACATACATTTTTACTTATTTATCATATTTATTATTTATTTCCAACCAATATGGCAGACTGATATTATTAAGAAAAATATTATAGTGGAAATGAATTTGAGTGATTTTAGACAAAAATGACAATTGAAGAAATTAATACAGCAAATGTAGAACAATGTTGCAAAAAACTTTGTGGTGAACTATAGAAGAGAGAACAATTTCATGTGGAGGTGGTAGTATCCATGGAAAACTAATTTTCTTTTTTAAAAAATTTTACACATAATAATGTGTGGTACAGTGTGGTATTTCAATATGTATACATTGTATAATGATTAAATGAGGGTAATTTGCATATCCATCAACTCAAATATGTATCACCATGTTGTTGGGAAAAAATTCAAAATGTTTTAGCTATTTTGAAATATATAATACACCATTATTAACTATAGTCATCTACTGTACAATAGAACAGTGGGACTTATTCCTCCTGTCTAATCATAACCGTGTATCTGTTGACCAACCTCTCCTCATTCTCCCCACCTTACAGCCCTCTCTAGTCTTCAGTCTTCAGTAATCACTATTCCACTCTGTAGTTTTATGAAATCAACTTTTTTAGATTCCTCATATGAGTAACATCTTGCAATAGTTTTAATTTCTTGTGTGGCCTTTTCCACTTAATATGTTGCCCTCTGGGTTCATCCATATTATCTCAAATGGCAGTAATTTATCTTTTTTTCCCTTTACACCTTGGAAGTGTCTACTGTATACCTGCTTACTTAAACCATAGGTACTCTCTTCATTTTATTTAATGGATGAATGATATTCATACACACACACACACACACACACACACACACCCCACATTATCTTTTTAAATTTATCCCCTGATGGACACTAGGCTATTGTGAATAGTGCTATGTTAAACATTTCTGTACAGATATTCTTTGACATAATGATTTCATTTCCTTTGTATTTATACTCAGTTGAGGAAATGCTGGACCACACGGTAACTTCTATATTTTTAATTTTATGAGGAGCCTACATAATGTTTTCCATAATGAGTTTACTAAGTTGCATTCACACCAATATGAGTATTTTAGCTTTTCATCACAGTGACCAATATATATCTGACATAAACAACTTATAGGAAAAAAAAAGATTTATTTTGGCTTGTAGTTTTCAGAGGATTCAGTCAATGTTGGCTGGTTCTATTGGTTTGGGCCTGAGTGAAGCAGAACATCATGATGGAAGGGTATGGCAGAGGAAAGCTGCTCAGCTCATAGAATCCAAGGAAGAAGGTGAAGAAAGGGAGATGGGGGGGAAAATGAGTCCTGCGAAGAGATGTAGTCCCCAAGGATATGCATCTACTAACTTACTACTTCCTCCAACCATGCAGTCCCTACCTGGAGTTTCTACTATCTCTGAATCATCTATTTAGCTATTAATGGATTGATCCATTGATGAGTCTTAGCCTTCATGATCCAATCACTTCCTAAATACCCCACCTCTGAACTTTGCTGCATAGGGATCAAGCCTTGAAAACATGAAATTTTGGGGGACATTCTAGATCTAACCATAACAGTATATAAGAGTTCCCTTTTCTCCATATCCTCACTGATGCTTATTTTATCTTTTTTATAATAGTCACTCCAGCTGAGATGAGGTGATATCACTGTAGTTTTTTAAAATATTTTTTAGTTGTTGATAGAACTTTATTTTTATTTATTTATATGTGGTGCTGAGAATTGAACACAGTGCCTCATACATGCTGGGCAAGCACTCCACCACTGAGCCCCAGCCCCTCATTGTAGTTTTGGTTTACATTTCCCTTATGGTTAGTGATGTTAAGCATCTTTTCATATAACTAATGCCCATTTGTATATCTTCTTTCGAGAAAGTGTCCATTCATATCTTTTGTCCATTTTTAACCAGATTCTTTGATGGTTTTTAAAGATATTTTTCAAAATACTTATGTGTTCTGTATATTAACCCTTCATTTGATGTATCATGTGCAAATATTTTCTCCCATTCTGCATAATTTTTTTTAAATTCTGTTGTTTCCTATTCTGCTGTGTGCAGAAACTTTTTAGTTTGATGTAATTTAATTTGTCTGTTTTCACTTTTGTTACCTGAGCTTTTGGGGTCTTATCCAAAGAATCCTTGTCCATTCCAATGTCATGAAGCATTTTCTGTATGTTTCCTTCTAGCAGTTAAATAGCTTAGGGTCTTACATTTAAGTCTTTCATCAATTTTGAATTGATCTTTCTACATGGTGAGAGAGTATTCTGTTTTCATTCTTCTGCATATGGATATCCAATTTTCCCAGAGATATCTATTGAAGAACCTATTCTTTCACCCATGTGTGTTTTTAGCAACTTTGTCAAGAGCCAGTTGGCTATAGATATATAGTTTGATTTCTGCCTTCTCTATTCTGTTCCATTAGACTATGTATATTATTTGCCAATATCATGCTCTCTTTATTACCATAGTCTTATAGTGTGAATTGAGATCAAGTATTCAATGCCTCCAGGTTTATTCTTGTTGTTCAAAAATGCTTTAGGTATTTGTGCCTTTTGTGGTTCCATTTGTATTTGTGATAGATTTTTTTCTAATTATGTAAAGAATAATTCTTGTTATTACGATAGGGATTGCACTGAATCTATAGATCACTTTGGGTGATATGGACATTTATTTTAATAGTATTAATTCTTCCACTTCTTGAACATAGGATGGTTTTCACTTTTATGTGTACTCTTCAAATTCTTTCATCAGTATTTTATAATTTTCATTGTAGAGATTTTTTTACCTCTTTAAATTTATTCCTAGTTATTTTTAAAAAATTAGCTACCTTAAGTGGGGTGGCTTTCTTCATTTATTTTTCAGGTAATGTATGAATGGCATATAGAAAAACTACTGATTTTGTGTGTTTCTTATTTATCCTGTGAGATTTTGAATTTTTTTTATTAGTTATAATACTTTTTGTGATGTACTTGGGATTTATTTTCTTTCCTCTATCCTCCTCCTTCTGTCTGTCTGTCTGTCTGTCTCTCTCTCTCTCTCTCTCTCTCTCTCTCACTGAGGATTGAACCCAAGGCTTTTCACATGCTAGGCATGAGAGTTTCACCTCTAATTCTTTAAAAAAATTTTAAGACAGGGTTTTACTAAGTTGCCAAGACTGGCCTCAAACTTGCAACTTCTTGCCTCAGCTTTCAAAGTAGCTGAGGTCATAGGTATGTGCCCCCACAACTGGCTTGGTATTTTATGTATATAAGTACATGTTTTATGCAAACAGGAACAATTTGACATTCTCCTTTCCAATTCAGATGGCTTTTCTTTCTTTCTCTTTCCTGATTGTTCGAGCTGAAACTTCCAGTACTGTGTTAAATAAAAGTGGTGAAAGTGGGCCTCCTTCTCTTGTTCACAATCTTAGAGGAACACTTATCCTTTAAAAAGATGTTAATGGTGTTTCCCCTTTCATAATGATTTCAATGTATTTTTGAGAAATATCTCTATTCTGGAGCGGTTGAGTTGAAAGTTCAATAGACATCAGTTGAATCCATTAGTCTAGGGTATCATTTTACTCTGTTGTTTCTTTGTGACTTTCTGTTATAGTATAAGTTTGTCATATGCGATCTTTATTGTATTTAGGTATATCTCTTCTATACTCAAATTGATAAGAGATTTTATCTTGTAGAAATGTTGAACTTTATCAAATGATTTTTCTGTGTCTATTGAGATGATCATATGGTTTTCATTTTTACTCACTTGCATGTGTTGGACTACCATTGTCATACCTGAGATGAATCACACTTGACATAGTAAATTATCTTTTTGACATGCCATTGGATTCAGGTTGATAGTATTTCATCAAGGATTTTTGCATCCATGTTCATGAAGGATATTACCAGGTAGTTTTCTTTTTAATGTGTCCTTATCTGGGTTTGGTGTCAGGTTAATGTTGGCTTCATAGGATGAGTTTGTTACATTTTCTTCATCTTTATTTATTTGGAATAATTTGTGAAGAATCTTGTATTCTTTAAATATTTGGTAGAATTCAGCAGTAAAACCATCTGATTCTCAGCATTTCTTTGATGGGAAGCTTTATTACCAATTCAATCTCATCTGTCATTATTGTTCTATTCAAGTTTTATGTTTGTCAGGATTCAGTCTTGATGAAGTGTATGTGTCCAGGAATTTATCCATTTTTCTAGCCTTTTCAACTTGTTGGCATATAGTTATTCACAGTAGTCTCTAAAGTTCATTTGTATTTCTTTTATATTAGTGGTACTGTCTAATTTTTGTCTGTATTTATTTGAATCTTTTCTGTTTCTCCCTTTTCTTAGTTAATGTAGCTAAGAGTTGGTTAATTTTACCTTTTCAAACAATTAGTTGTACATTTCCTTGATACTTTTCATTTAAAAATTTCTGTAATTTATTTCTTTCCTAATATTTAATAATTCTTTTTTTACTACTAATTTTGGGTTTTGTTTTTTTCTTCTTCTGATTCTTTTAGTTGCAGTGTTAGGTTGTTTGGGATCTTTGTACTTTTGTGATGTGGGTTTTAATTACTATAAACTTCCCTCTTAATACTGCTTTTGCTGTATCATGTAGGGTTTGGTATATTGTATTTTCATTAATATTTTTCCCCCAAATTTTAATTCACTTCTAATTTTTTTCATTGATCCATTGATTGTTCATGAGTATGATGACTAATTTTCATGCATTTGTACAGTTTTCAAAGTTCTTGTTAATTTCTAATTTTATTGCATTGTGGCCAAAAAGGTGCTTGATATGGTTTCATTATTTTTAATTTGTTGAGACATGCTTTGTAGTATAGTGTAACATGTCATCTACGCAGAACTGCTTATTTATTATTTAACTCTTGGAGAGCTTTCATAACACTGTGGATTCCTGTTATATTGTCTTGGAACCTCTGTTTTTGCTGATGGATCAGATGTCCATGAGTAGATCCCAAGGACCCCCTCAGCTGTTTCTACTTGGGGCCTAGTTGTCACTTTGGAGTTTTCCCCTCCCCTATTCTATGTGTTAAAATATTGTTGAAACTTAAACAGGGTTTATTTGCTTGTAGTGTATAGTATGCTATCTCTTGGCTGAGTTGTGGGTATAGCTTAGCACTAGAATCTCTACCATATGAACTCTATTGTCCTGGACACTTCTTAGTATCTCTTAGAATAGAAGGAAATGAACAACAACAACAACAGTGAACAATATGCAACATTTATTTTAATAATAAATATTTTAATAATAAATAATTTAGTAATAAATGCCTAGTGCCTACTATGACATCAATAACAGTAATTACCACAAAGATAAATGGTGCATTCAACAATTAATAGCAATAATACACAGCCATGGACTAGATATAACATTAGTATAAGCAGCAGATATTATCCACAGTACTAATACCTGTAACAACATGAATGGTAGGGACAGGGATTATGTAAACTCCATGGTTCTAAAAGATGGTAAAATTTCCATTAGTTAGGCAAAAAAATGGGATAGGAGGGCAAAAGGAAATTGAAAATATTAATAAAATAAACAGAAGGAAAGCAGAAAAGAAGTAGTGACAGCATCAAGAAGGAGGAGCAAAAATAATTAAAGACAATAAAACCAATAGAGAAAGAGAAACTGAGAATTTGACAATGGAAGAAGAAAGGAGACAAAGAAGAACAAGAGAAACAAAAAGAAGCAAACACGATATCAAGCCAGAAGAAAAACCCCTCCTAATTCTCAAAAGATAAAATAAATAAAATAACAAAAGACCCAAAAATGATTAAATAAAAAATATATGTATATCCATGAACCAATCAGCACAGTAAGAACACATAAAAAAGTAGGTAAAAAAGAAAAAACAAGGAAAAATTAAAGAATTGTCTGGTGAGATGGCCAAAACTCTCACTATCTATGCCAGACTATCTTCCTTTACATTTCTTCCTGGCCTACATACCCCTTAGAGGTAGCAAGTGATGAGAGTTGTTAGACCCTTCTGAAGAAAGAGTTGTTAAACCCAGCTGCAGCTTGTTGTACTAACTCTCAGCTTCCCTTCTCACCAGTATAAGATAGGACATCATGGAAAATTCTGTCAATTGGTGTTTTGTCTGGACAGATTAGATTGATGCATTTATAGGATGGCTGATACAAAGTTCTAAACAAAAAGGGTCAGTGGCTGTGTCCTCTCACTGGACTTTTGGAACTTTGTCTGGTGATATCTATCTGCAGAGAGATTAGATGAATATACTGTGGGGCCAGGGAGATGCAGATCTCTGCTGGGTGTCTGGATCACTAGGGGCCTCTTGACAACTCCACTTCTAATGTGGGTTAACCAACCCTCCACAGTTTTTTTTCTTTTTTTTATTGTTGGCTGTTCAAAACATTACATAGTTCTTGATTATATCATATTTCACACTTTGATTCAAGAGGGTTATGAATTCCCATTTTTACCCCGTATACAGATTGCAGAATCACATCAGTTACACTTCCATTGATTTACATATTGCCGTACTCGTGTCTGTTGTATTCTGCTGCCTTTCCTATCCTCTACTATCCCCCCTCCCCTCCCCTCCCCTCTTCTCTCTCTACCCCCTCTACTGTAATTCATTTCTCCCCCTTGTATTATTTTCCCCATTCCCCTCACTTCCTTTTGTATGTAATTTTGTATAACCCTGAGGGTCTCCTTCCATTTCCATGCAATTTCCCTTCTCTCACCCTTTCCCTCCCACCTCTCATCCCTGTTTAATGTTAGTCTTCTTCTCATGCTCTTCTTCCCTGCTCTGTTCTCAGTTACTCTCCTTATATCAAAGAAGACATTTGGCATTTGTTTCTTAGGGATTGGCTAGCTTCACTTAGCATAATCTGCTCTAATGCCATCCATTTCCCTCCAAATTCTATGATTTTGTCATTTTTTAATGCAGAGTAATACTCCATTGTGTATAAATGCCACATTTTTTTTATCCATTCGTCTATTGAAGGGCATCTAGGTTGCTTCCACAGTCTTGCTATTGTGAATTGTGCTACTATGAACATCGATGTAGCAGTGTCCCTGTAGCATGCTCTTTTTAGGTCTTTAGGGAATAGACCCAGAAGGGGAATAGCTGGGTCAAATGGTGGTTCCATTCCCAGCTTTCCAAGAAATCTCCATACTGCTTTCCAAATTGGCTGCACCAATTTGCAGTCCCACCAACAATGTACAAGTGTACCCTTTTCCCCACATCCTCGCCAGCACTTGTTGTTTGACTTCCTAATGGCTGCCAATCTTACTGGAGTGAGATGGTATCTTAGGGTGGTTTTGATTTGCATTTCTCTGACTGCTAGAGATGGTGAGCATTTTTTCATGTACTTGTTGATTGTTTGTATGTCCTCCTCTGAGAAGTGTCTGTTCAGGTCCTTGGCCCATTTGTTGATTGGGTTATTTGTTATCTTATTGTCTAATTTTTTGAGTTCTTTGTATACTCTGGATATTAGGGCTCTATCTGAAGTGTGAGGAGTAAAAATTTGTTCCCATGATGTAGGCTCCCTATTTACCTCTCTTATTGTTTCTCTTGCTGAGAAAAAACTTTTTTAGTTTAAGTAAGTCCCATTTGTTGATTCTAGATATTAACTCTTGTGCTATGGGTGTCCTATTGAGGAATTTGGAGCCCGACCCTACTGTATGTAGGTTGTAGCCAACTTTTTCTTCTATCAGATGCCGTGTCTCTGATTTGATATCAAGTTCCTTGATCCATTTTGAGTTAACTTTTGTGCATGGCGAGAGAAAGGGATTCAGTTTCATTTTGTTGCATATGTATTTCCAGTTTTTCTAGCACCATTTGTTGAAGATGCTATCCTTCCTCCATTGCATGCTTTTAGCCTCCACAGTTTTTACACACTCCACTGCCTATGAATGTGGCCTTCCAGAATCAGACCCTGAGTGTTTTTGTGCCCATCTTTCCAGGTTTGGGACACTCCCCAGAAGGTCCTATGACCCACCAGACCCAAAGGGAAAGCAAGCCACACTCCCCTCCATATCCACAACCCTAGTCCTTCTGGCAGAATACTCTGTTCTCATTTCAGTTGTGCCCCACCAGGCACACTCAGGCACGCATGGCAGATTCTTATCAGGACAACATTTGCAACACTTACTCTGATCTACTAGGCTCCTGTAGCAGCACACCACAGTGTGGCCACTTCAAAATGGCTCCCTACCTCAGCTTTCTGTTCACTACCCTAGAAACACAAATCATGTTTCAAACAACAGTGCACTGAATGACTACAAGTTCTCCCATGACAATTTTTTTTGTTATATTTCTTTCTACCTGTATCACCCCTCAACTCTTCAATTAGCACCTCTGGCCCTACCACCTAGTTTCAAATTACTCTTTCTTTTCCTCTGTTCAAAGCACCTAAGTTTATGTGTTCCTGTGATTTTATGACTATCCAGTATTAAATTTAAGTGAATTTCCTTTGTTACCCACTTGGCTGGGAAGCAGTACTACTGCTGGTTGAATCCTTAGTCATGGAGCAAGTGGAAAGTGCACCCTCCCTCTAGTTCACCATCTTTAAATCCCATATATACTTCTTGATAGAAGATACCATATCTTATATTTCATTAGACACAATGATGCTGATGATTCCCTCTTTGACACAACAATGATGACAATAACAAATTATGCAAACTCATGTATATTGTTTTACAGTAATCAAAAACTTTGCATAAGTTATGTAATTTAATATTTGGAACTACACTATATTTCTGCTTTAGCTTTCTCTCTGCTATGACTTAAAGACCCAACTAGAACAATCATAGAGGAGGAAAAATTTATTAGAGGGCTCAAAGTTTCCAAGTTCTTTGTCCTTAGAAGGCTGGCTCCATTCCTTGGGGCTCATAATGAGGTAGAACATCCTGATAGAAGAGTGTGGCAGAGGAAAGTGGCTCACATGATGAACAGGAAAACAGAGAGAGACTCCACTTGCCAGATACAAATATGTACTCCCAAGCCACACCCCCAAGTCCCACCTCTTCCAGCCACGCCTTTCCACTTTAGTTATCACTCAGTTAATCCCTATTGGGATGAATTCACTAATTGGGTTAAGACTTTCATAACCCAATAATTTTTCCTCTGAACCTTCTTGTATTGTCTCACAAGTAAGCTTTTGGGGGGACAACTCACATCCAAACCATAACAATGAACTATTAATAGGTGCAGAAATTAAAGCTCAGAAAGATGTAATGGCACGCTTTAGGTTTCACAGCAAGCAAGTAGGCAAACTGATCTCCAAATTATGCTATGTAGTGGACTTCAATACATACCAACTAATTAAATCTGTGAGATCCTGAAGGAAATGGATCATATGGTGGATGGAATTGGTAAACTAGTTGAGGACAGAGTCAGAGACTTATGTGGGTGGATATTAGGACTTTATTTTTTAAGAGACAGGGGGGGAATTTTTAATATTTATTTTTTAGTTTTCGGCGGACACAAAATCTTTGTTTGTATGTGGTGCTGAGGATCGAACCCGGGCCGCACGCATGCCAGGCGAGTGCGCTACCACTTGAGCCACATCCCCAGCCCCGATATTAGGACTTTTTAAAATGGTAATTTATAAATTGAGAAGAGAAGCTGTTTGAAAAGGAGATGAAATGGTAAGTTTGGATTTGAACATGTTAGTTTTCTGATACTATTCAGATGTTAGAGGAGATGAGCTATAAGAACCATTATAATCCAGTCTCTATACAGAAGCAAACTTTAAAAAATAGAATTCGGATCACACTACTCCCCTAGCTAAAACTCTACAGTCACAGTCACTTTCTGTTATACTTAGAATATGACTTTTCTGGTAAATGAATGGATCTGGACACTATTATGCTAAGTGAAATAAGCCAATTTGAAAAAAAACAAAGGTTGAATGTTCTCTCTGATATGTGGATCATAACACACAACGAGAGGTGGGAGGGGGAGAAGAGAAGTTCAGTGGATTAGAGAAAGGGGAATGAATGAAAGGGAGAGGGGCTGGAAATAGGAAAGACAGTGGGATGAATCTGACTTCACTTTCCTATGTATATATATGAATACACCACAGTGAATCTCCACATCATGTACAACCACAAAAGTGAGATCCTAATTAAAATAAGATGTAGACCATGTTTGTATAAATATTTCAAAATATACTCTACTGTCATGCACAACTAAAAAGAACAACGAAACCAAACAAACTGTAACACATTCTACAAGACCACTTATGATCTTCTCACTGATCTCTATGGCCTTCCCTCTGGTACAATTCTTTCTCTTACCCTATGATTCAACTACTCTATTTTACTTTCAGTTCTGGCTGTTTGGCCTAACTTCTATGCATCTCTCATTTCTCTTCTCGCATATTACTTCCTTCTAATATAATCTAGTCTTCTTATTGCAACCTCTCACTTGCTGCTTTATTTTTTTAAAACTACCTATCACAGTTTATAATTTTGTATTTATTTATGTGATTATGTGCTTGTGGTGTTTCTCCCCCACTAGACTGTAAGATTTAGAAGATAAGGGATACTCTAATTTGTTTGTTTCTGTATCTCTGGCACCTAGAGCTGTGCTTATTGCCTAATATTCTTTTGACAAATTTGTATCAATAGACTGAATAAACCAAGACTTCTTGAGTGTGAACCTGAAATTATTCCAAACAGCTTAATTTGCCCTTAATAAATGATACTTTTTTTGAAGTTAAGGATGGAATTCAGTCATTACTTTCAGGATACTGAAGAGTCTACCTAGTTTAAATACCACATAAAAATAAGAAATGATGAAGGGAGGGAAGGAGGAAAGAGATTTTGTTCAGTATGTACAATTTGAAATTGTTTAAGTATTGGATTGAAAAAGTGTCACATTCCAGATCGCATCTAAAAATAGATCTTATTAGAGAAACAGAATGACAAACTTATACCCAAGTAGAGTTTACTTGACATAATTAGTCAAACATAGAATATAACTTATTCTAATTAGGACCCCACTATTGTGGTTGTACATGATGTGGAGACTCACTGTGGTGTATTCATATATGTACATAGGGTAGCAAACTACTTCAGCTGTATATCTAAAACTGAGAATGGAGTATAATCCTGAAGTGTAATATTTATAGGTAAATTTTACTGTGACGTTCTTATACTTTTTTGCTTTATAGAGAAAAACTTCTCAGTCAACCTTAATGACTTATACATAGCTTGTTTTCATGGTTTTGAAGACCTTCAGTTTTGTCCATTTCTCTACATTGTTCACTGTATTAAGACTTTTCATTATCAGCAATATTTTTAGTAGCCATGACAATATTTGAAATGGTATCCAGAATAATCAGGGAAATCACCATGCCTTTTGTATTTACAAAGTACATTCATGGTTCTATCATACTACTATACATCTGATACACAATGTGCTCAACTGTTCCTTCACATGTAGAGTGACTAATTATACAGGTTTTAAGTGTAACTTCAAATATACCTTCAAGAGGTCAAAATAGCCAAGAAAGAATGAATATAGCTAAAATGAAATTTTCTTTATATAGTCCTGAAAGGCAGTTGTGATTTTTTACATTGTCCGTGAAACTGCCTTCTGAACATTAGTTTTTGTCTCAGGGAATAGAAAACAAACAAACAACAACAACAAAAAAAAACTAAAAGTGCTCCCATATCTACTCTAACTTGCATCTTTTCAGTATTCCCAGTGACAATATTTACTTTGACTTTTAAGACTGGAGTCATAGTTGTCTATTCAATAGATTCTATGAGCTTTACAAGCTGTGGTAAAACTTCTGTTTTAACATTTTAAATAAGTTCATTTGGACCATTAATAACGTAGGAAATAGTTCAGCAAATATCCGTAAATATTTCTAGATTGTCTTGATGAAGGAGATAAACTAGATGATAGATGATTGAGGGTATAGACACATTTGATTTCATTTAAACATTATATGATGCATGCATATCAAAATATCCCATGACACTGCATTAAAATTTACATTTGTAATATTTTATGTCCTAATTTAAAATAAAAAATAATTTTATAATAAGTTAGAAAGAATTGTATAACAGCATCTAATAAAGTAAGTAGGATTCTTAACAATGGTTTGAAAGCATCTGGGTAAAACTGTACAAATAATCTTATGCTATAGATGAAGTATCAGGAACTACAAGAAGAATTAATAAAGTTCCTATTTTTCCATTCCTGTTAACCAGATACGGGAAAGCTGAAGAATTACCTGAAATGTTTCTTAGATGCCATATAGCTCATTCACTGAAACATGATGGAGCAATGAATGCTAGAATGCTGGTATAGTACCTTCATCTATCACAGCTTTGATCTATTCTGATTTCACAAAAGCAATGTTAGCAATTAGGCCTAAGCTTATTAAAATCAAATAGGAGTACTTTCAGAGAAATGCACACATTTTGGAATGAAACCAGCCTTGATTGTCTTGTTAATGGAGTGCTATTTTTCTATGGAAATAGTTTTCTAGCAACTTGAGTAACATGGAGTTGGCTTTCCAAATTATTGCTATTTTTGTCTTTCACACTGTCATCAACAGATGTACAAAGCCATAGTTGCTGTTTTTCCTTTTGTGAAGAAGTATTAGCAGCAGGAACAGAGCTTACATTTTATTTGTTTGTTTGTTTTTTTATTTTGATGGAACTGGAAATTGAACCCTGGGGCATTCTGCCACTAAACTATTTTGAGATAGGGTCTTGCTAAATTGCTGAGGGTAGTCTCACACTTGTTATCTTCCTTTTTCAGCTTCCTGAGTAGCTGGAATTACAGGCATGCACCACCTTACATTTCTTCTTTTCAGCATCTGCTGATCTTTTTTACATTTCCTCAAATTCATATTAACCTTAATATACTACAGTATCATCTTTCTCAGTTTTTTTCCTTTTCTTTGTTATTGAACCTGTTAAGATAGGAAGTTAGTGAATTAGCATTCTCATTGGTGTACATGTTGTTAGACAGTGTGAGAAAAATTAGAAGATAATTATGGACCTTGCACATAGGTAAAAATATCAGGGTTCACAGGCTTAAGGTCATCACTCTCTAGATGACTGAAAAAAATATTTTGCTTTCATTGTTTAAACTGTAAAGTCTTTCAGAGATTGTCTTTTAGTTTTTTAATGATGTTTGAAAAAAGCGGTAACAGATTCTTCCCATAACCTGAGCTCTGACAAATTGACAAATGCCTGGAATCCCAGCTACTTGGGAGACTGCATCGGGAGGATCACAAGGGCCAGCCTAGGCAATTTAACAAGGTTCTGTCTCGAAATTTTAAAATAAAGAAAGAAAGAAAAGAAAAGAAAAGAGAAAAAATGACTAGGGATGTAACTCAGTGAAATAGCACCCCTGGGTTGAATACCCAGTACCTAATAATAATAATAATAATAATAATAATAATAATAATAATAATAATAATAATAGTCTTCCTATGTCAAGTGGAAAAATACCACATTTCAATTTAAAGAATAGATTACCAAAAGGATGGTAATATCCATTAAAGAGGGGGGAAAGTTATTTGGACAATATTCTTTAGTCAAGTCTATGGTAGGCTGATTTTATAATAATTTTACTTTTAAATGTGTAAATTGGAGATTTGAAGAGAGATTTTGATTAAACTAGAATTATATGCTTCATTTTCTTTTCTTTTTATTATGCCTGTCCTTTTTCAAATCATGGTAATAACAACGATTAGTATTATAAGATGATCATTATTATTGACAGATAAAATTACATTTCCATTTTCTTCGAACTTCATCTTTAAAAGACCCGTAAAGATAGAGTACAAATTCATATAAACAAGATGTGATTTTTATTATCCCTGGCTCATAAACAAAGTGAAATTTAAAATGGGTTGGCAACATATAATTAAGATTTATCTTACCAAATGGCAACCTTACCTTTTAAGAGATTCTTTTCTGGATATTTTAAATAAAAATAGCTTAGCTTCTAAACTGAAGATACAAAATCACTGTTTAATAAAAGTAACCTTAAAAACCTACATGTTTGGAAATAGGTGTTTATCTTCTGAATGTCATAGTTATATTGATAAGATTATCCTTATATTAGAATTTGTGGAACTGTCTGCATATTGTTTATTTACCACACTGATATGCAGCTTCTATATGCAAATTTTGAAGAAAGTGAAAATTTTGCTTTATTTGTGTTTTTTCAAAAAATTATTTAATTAATTTATTTAATTTGTCGTAGGTATATATGACAGCAGAATGCATTTTGATTCATTGTACACAATTGCAGCACAACTTTTCATTTCTCTGATTGTACACAATGTAGCATTGCATCATATATGCAGTCATATATGTACCAAGGGTAATAATGTCCATCTCATTCCACCTTCTTTCCTGCTCTCATGCCCTCTCCATTCCCCTCCCTCCCCTTTGCAATATGCAAAATTCCTCCATTACTCCCATGCCACTGCCGTTATGGATCAGCATCCACTTATCAGAGAAAACATTTGGCCTTTGGTTTTTGGGGATTGGTTTACTTTGCTTAGCATGATATTCTCCAACTCCATCCATTTACCTGCAAATGCCATAATTTTCCTCTCTTTTATTGCTGAGTAATATTCCATTGTATATATGTACCATAGTTTCTGGGTATTTTTTATTGATTCTAATTAGTTATAGTTATGCATAACAACAGAATGCATTTTGACACATCATTCACAGGTGGAGTATAACTTCTCATACTTCTGGTTGTACATGATGTAGAGTTACACAGATTGAAATCATATATGCACATAGGGTAATAATGTCCCATTCATTCTACTATTATTTCTACCCCCATTGCCCTCCCCTTTCTTCACTCTCCTCTGTCTAACCTAAAGTTCATCTCTCCTCCCCACCCCCTTATTGTGAATTAACATCCTCATATCAGAGAAAACATTCAGTCTTTGGTTCTTTGGAATTGGCTTATTTCCCTTAGCATAATATTCTCCAGTTTCATGCATTTACTGGAAATGCCATAATTTCATTCTTCTTTAAGGCTGAGTAATATTCCATTATGTGTACATAACACACTTTCTTTATCCATTAATCTGTTGAAGAAAACCTAAGTAGGTTCGATACTTTAGCTATTGTGAGTTGAGCTACTATAAGCATTGATGTGGTGGTTTTTGGGCATAAACTTAGGCATGTGATTACTGGGCATATCATGGTAGATCATCTATAAATATTTTATTAATTAAGGAATGACAACATAATCCAACAAGGATGTTGAATTAATCGCACTTAATTCATAGAATATTATCATCATTTGTCTGTATAAAGGCCATCACTTGTGGGCTTTCTTTGTTGTTGTCTAATTTTACTTATTTCCTTCTGTATTTGTTCCCTATTATCTTTCCCAGCTCTCATTTTCTTTCCTTTTTATTGGTGTACGTTATATATTAATTATATGAAATGGTGCATTTCATGATGGCATATTCTCACATACATAAAAATATAATTTGAACAGTTTCACTCCTCAATACCTCTTTTATCTTCTCTTCTCTCCATCTGCTCCCTTTCCTATATCCTAATGGTTACCTTTCTACTTTCATGGTGTTCCTTTTTTTCCAGGTTTTTTCTTCCCCTCTGGTTTCCACATATCCGAGTCTAACTTATTCCTCTTAAAATTATGATCTCCATTTCCATCTGTTTTCCTGTAAATGATATAATTTCATTCTTCTTTATGCTGAATAAAAATCTACGGTGCATTTATATCACACATATATCTTTTATCCATTTATCTCCAGAGGGCACCTAGGCAGATTCCTTATTTTGCCTATCGTGAATTGTGCTGAAGTTAATATGGGTATGCTGTGTCTCTAAAGTATGCTGAATTTAATACTTTTGAAAAAATACCAAGGAGTGGTATGGCTGCATCATATGGTAGTCCTATTTTTAGATATTTGAAGAATCTTCATACTGATTTTCATAGCGGCTATAGTAATTTGCATTCCCACCAAGGGTATATAAGAGTTCCTTTTCCCCTGCATTCTTGACAGTATTTAATGTTATTTGTATTCTTGTTAATTGTTATTTTAAATGAAGTTACATATAATCTCAAGGGTACTTTTATTTTTACATATTTATTTTTTAGTTTCAGTTGGACACAATATCTTCATTTTACATTTATGTGGTGCTGAGGATTGAACCCAGAGCCTTGTGCATGCTAGGCGAGCACTCTAACACTGAGCCACAGCCCCTGAAGTGTACTTTTGATTTGCATTTCTCTGATAGCTGAAGTTAGTGAATATTTTTTCATAAAATTGTTGGCCATTTGTACTTCTTTGTTTAGAAGTATATGGTTATTTCATTTTCTCATTTTTTGATTACCCATTTCCCATTTTAATGGTACATTCTATTTTGTGTATGAATTCTTGTAAATTGTTAATTTTATCTGTGCACATATTTTTAAATGTATATGAATGATATTATACTATATGTTTCATTGTATTTATTGTTTTATTTATTCAGCATTTCTTAAAATATCTACGCATGTTTCCCGAGGTATACCTAGTTGATTTTTTTAATCTGATGCCTGATGCCTAATACAGTAGTCTTTCCTTACACTTGTTTCCCTTTTTCTTGGTTGCAGTTACCATTGTCAGCCATAGTCCAAAAATATTAAGTGGGAAATTCCAAAAAAAGTTCGTAATTTTAAAATTTACATTATGCTTTTGTGAGTAGTGTGATGAAATTTCATGGCATTCTCTTCTGTTCCATTGAGGACTAAATCATCATTTTGTCTTGCATATACACATTGTATTTGTTTATCACCTGTTAGCCACTTAGGAGCAGCATGTGTTTTCAGATCGACTATGATGATATTGCAGTTCTTATGTTCAAGTAACTAGTGTTTTACTTAATAATGACTCCATTGTGCAAGGGTAACATGCTAGCAGTTCAGATATACCAAATAGAAGCAATAAGGCGCTTCCTTTAAGGAAAGAAAGAAAATTGTATGTTGAAGATGCTAAGATCTCAAGCAAGATGAATCCTGTATGATATTGTGAGGAAAAAGAAACTCATGTGTATTTTTTTGCGTGCACCTCAAGTGAGGAAAATTATGTCCACAGTGCATGAAACTTGCTTAGTTGAGATGCAGTAAGTGTTAAATTATAGGATTGAATATCACCATCCATGATTTTAGGCATCCACTGAGTATCTAAATACATATCTCTTGTGGATCCTGGGGTATACTATTGTCCATACTCTGCATTTGCCACCCATTTTATTTTTTTGCTCCCTCAGTGATGAGCACCTAGTTTGTTTCTAACACCACAAACACTACTGCAATTAAAATACTTACACATGTCCTACTACTGTGTGAGACTTTTACTGAGATAGATATCTCATTGAGATCACTAGTCTATAGGGTATATATTAATTTGAGTAATTGGTGCCAGATTTCTCTCAAGGGTGGCTTCATCAGCAATGCTTGAAGGCACCTATCTTCCCAAGTTCCCTTCATTGCATGTCACTATCCATTTTACTAAATTTCGCCAGTAAGATGACTAACTATAACACAGTGTTTTATTGTTATAATATATGTTTCTCAAGTATGCTAATGAGTTTGCATATGTTTCATATGATTTTATTTTTAGTGATTCCTTCTCTGTAAAATACCTATTTATATTAGCCAATAATTCTACTGGAGTTTCTCATCTTTTTTGCTGATTTGTAGGATTTCCTCAAATATGTTCTAGATTTATTTCCTGTAATTGTCACAAATATTTGATTAATAAATGACAAAACAGTCCAAGCTTTGCACTATTGTACTATATTAATTTTGTTACAAAGCTGGGTCTTTAGGATAGCTATCTCAGGGTTTTAGTTAGAAGTGTTTTCTCTTCATACTGTTAATTATCATTATCTGAAATCTGATCTTCAATTAGGTATAATTTATAGTATACTTTTATTTTAATCTGTTATGAAATTTCTAACATGACTTAACAACTTATACAGAAAGATGTTTAAAAATATTTCTGAAATTTGACAAGATTGTTCTAAAAGATATTAAAAAAAATAAACAGGGTTAACCAATAACATTTTAAAGTGAAAAGTACTAAGGGGAAATTTCTTTATTAGATATTAAAATGAAACTTAAAAGCTAGATTATTCAAAAGACTGTAATTCTGGAGTAAGAAAGTACTGGCTGCTCAATGGATAGGAAATTTAGTGAAAAAAGAAATCCTAGTATATTAACTCACCAAATATTAATTCAATGCTTATGATACAGGCACTATTTAAGGTAACCATGACCACATTAAGTGAGCAAAACAAAATCTTTGCTCTCATGAAGTCTCCATTCTAGTGGTGTATTAGTGCATATAGTTTTACATAATTGTTGGATTCATTTTGACATATTCATATCCATATCCACTTACTATAGGTAAGTGCATAGTTTTCTTCACTATGTAAAATAGTTATATTTACTATATGACTTAGGTAAGTATGTATGTATCTAATTTGTAATAAATATTTTGGGTACTTGCTATATACATCATTGGAGAAACAGTATTTCTTCATTAATTTGTATTAGTTAAAACTATTAACAACTCTTTAGTGGGAAATGTTAAATCCTCACTTTTTAAAATAAATTTCATTATATATATTTAGGGCATACAACATGATGTTATGGGAAACATAGATATCAAAATGGTTATTACTGTGGAGCAGATTAGCATATTAATCATCTTGCACAGTTACCCCCTTTTAATTTGAATTCAGTAACACCTAAAGTCTATTCATTAAGCAAAAATCCAGAGTGCAGTACAATATTTTTAGCTATAGTTTTCCTTTTGTACATTAGAACTCTAGATTTTTTAATCTTGCACATATGATACTTTGTATCCTTTGACCTACATTTCCCCATTTTTTTTCAACCCACACTCCTGGTAACTCCTATTTTATTTTTATATATTTGAATTTTAAAAACTTTTTTTAAGATTCCATATATAAGTGAGATCACACAATACTTTTTCTATCTCTGACTTATTTCATTTAGCAAAATGTATACCAAATTCATACCTGTTGTGCCAAATAAAAAGATTTCTTTAAATAGGCTGAATAATACTCCAGTGTATGTGTGCAGATGTGCATGTGTGTACCACAGTTTTTTAATCCATTTGTTCATTGACACTTAATTTTTTTTCCATACCACAGTACAATAAAAAATTCTGAAATGAATATGGGAGTGTAAGTATCTTTTGAAGTTGTAATTTCATTTCCTTTGGGTATATACATCCAGGGTCATATGGTAGTTACATTTTTATTTATTTAAAAATCCTCATACTGTTTCATAATGAATATCAATTTACATTCTTACTGAGAATATATAATGTTTCCCTTTTCTACACACCCTCACAAATACTAAGTATCTCTTCATTTTGACAATAGCCATTTTAATAGTTGTGAAGTGATATCTTATTTATGGTTTTGATTTGTATTGTTTTGATGATTAGTGATATGGAGCACCTTTTCATATACCTATTGGCCATTTTTATGTCTTTTTTGGAGAACTATGTATTTAGATTTAATTGGGTCATTTACTTTCCTTCTGAGGAGTTGTATGAGTTTTTTAATAAATGTGGAGTATTAACTCCTTATCAGATATATGGTTTGCAAATATTTTCCCAATCCATGGATTGTCTTTTCATTTTTTTCTTTGGTTATTTAGTTTGCTGTTCAGGAGCTTTTTAGTTTGATGTTTACCCTCATATTCATTTTTGTAAGAAAAATTTGAGCTTGTGGTGTTACATTCTAAAGCAGGTTGCCAAGGCTAATGTCAAGGCATTTGTGTTTTGTTTTCCAGATGTTTTATGATTTTAGGTCTTATGTTCAATTCTAACTTTTAATTTTTGTTTGTTTTATTAGTGCAAATAGTTTTACATAATTGTGGGATTCATTTTGACATATACATAAGTGTAGAGAACACAGTGTGTTTCATTTCAATTCCTCATATTACCCCTTTTGCTCCTTTGCTTTCTCCCCTGATCACCTTCCTCTACTCTATTAGTCTTCCTTCTATTATTTTGTACTTTAATTGGTGCATTATAGTTATACATGAAAATGGATTTCATTGTGATGTATTCATACATACATAGTATAATTTGGTCAATTTCATTTTGCATTTCCTCCCCTTTTCCACCCTCCTCCCTCCCCCTTAACCCCTTTCTTCTACTTTCCTTTTCTCCCTTCTTTTAGTGAGATTGATTTTTTAAAAAAAATTACTCTCTCTAGCTTCCACATGTAAGAGAAAGCATTCAACCCTTAAATTTCTGAGTCTAGCTTATTTCACTTAGCATGATGTTCTCCAGTTCCACCCATTTACCATCCGATGACATAATTTCATTCTTCTTTATGGATAAATAAAACTCCCATTATGAATGTACAGTTGTTTATTTTTGTCAATTGAATTGATTTTTGTATATAATGTAAGATAATAATCTCATTTCATTTTTTTTGTATATGCATCTACAGTTAGCCATTCACCATTTACTGAAGAGACTATCTTAACCCCATTGTTTCCTCTTAGTGCCCTTGTCAAAAATTAGTTGAGTGCATATTTAGGGACTCATTTTAAGACTCCCTATTGAAATTATATGGGAAAAAATTATACACACACACATACACACATATGTATATATATATATATATATATATATATATATATATATACACACATACACACATGGATCAATATATCCCTCTCTATATATCTACATATCTATATCTATATATCTATAGCTATATGTATGATTAAATCCAGGGGCACTTTAACACTGAGATACACCTCCAGCCCCAGCCCTTTTATTTTTTGAGAAACAGTCTCAATAATTTGATTAGGCCTCATTAATTTGCCAAGACTATCCTCAAACATATGACCCTCCTGCCTCAGCCTCCAGCGCTCTGGGATTACAGGTATGTACCAACATGCCTGGCTCAAAATTATATTTTAAAAGTGGTAGATAAGCAGTATCAGTGGGACCTAGTGTGAAACTGAACCTCTCCCCCTACCTGGCACCAGTGAGGTAGAATGAAATGGAATGAGTAAAGTTTGTTAGGATTATGATTTCTCTCCTTTCCTTACCTCTGGTGTTAGTGGAGTTCAACAGGAATCAGAGTCTCCATCAGTACTCAACATCAGCAAGGAGGAAAAAGGACACAGGAAATAGGAGCTCATTGATATTACACTTCCATTCCCTCCCCTGATGTCTGTGGAATCCAGTGGGAAGGTGAGCTTTCAACTCCAAACTTTTAGTTAGTCACTGTAAGCTTATATTCCCATTGAAAGATAATGAAGTATCAAATGTCAGGAAGGTTTTCCTACTTTCCTGGAAAGGTGTGAGCAAAGACAAGAGGATTGCTGAATTTTTGTTTTACCTTCTGTAGTTAGGCAATATGAATTAGCCTTACTTTTTTTTTTGCCTTTTATTTTTTTTTTAATTTTTTTAAACATTTTTTTATTGGTTGTTCACAACATTACAAAGCTCTTGACATATCATATTTCATACATTAGATTGAAGTGGGTTATGAACTCCCAATTTTACCCCAAATGCAGATTGCAGAATCACGTCAGTTATACACCCACAATTTTACATAGTGCCCAATTAGTAACTGTTGTATTCTGCTACCTTTCCTATCCCCTACTATCCCCTCTCCCCTCCCCTCCCATCTTCTCTCTCTACCCCATCTACTGTAATTCATTACTCTCCTTGTTTATTTTCCCATTCCCCTCACAACCTCTTATATGAAATTTTGTATAGCAATGAGGGTCTCCCTTCATTTCCATGCAATTTCCCTTTTCTCTCCCTTTCCCTTCCATCTCATGTCTCTGTTTAATGTTAGTCTTTTCTTCCTGCTCTTCCTCCCTGCTCTGTTCATAGTTGTTCTCATTATATCAAAGAAGACATTTGGCATTTGTTTTTTAGGGATTGACTAGCTTCACTAAGCATAATCTGCTCTAGTGCCATCCATTTCCCTGAAAATTCTATGATTTTGTCATTTTTTATTGCTGCATAGTACTCCATTGTGTATAGATGCCACATTTTTTTTATCCATTCATCTATTGAAGGGCATCTGGGTTGGTTCCACAGTCTAGCTATTGTGAATTGTGCTGCTGTGAACATCGATATGGCAGCATCCCTGTAGCATGCTCTTTTAAGGTCTTCAGGGAATAGTCCAAGAAGGGCAATAGCAGGGTCAAATGGTGGTTCCATTCCCAGCTTTCCCAGGAATCTCCAAACTGCTTTCCAAATTGGCCGCACCAATTTGCAGTCCCACCAGCAATGTACAAGAGTACCCTTTTCTCCACATCCTCGCCAGCATTTGTAGTTGTTTGACTTCATAGTGGCTGCCAATCTTACTGGAGTGAGATGGTATCTTAGGGTGGTTTTGATTTGCATTTCTCTGACTGCTAGAGATGGTGAGCATTTTTTCATGTACTTGTTGATTGATTGTATGTCCTCCTCTGAGAAGTGTCTGTTCAGGTCCTTGGCCCATTTGTTGATTGGGTTATTTGTTATCTTATTGTCTAATTTTTTGAGTTCTTTGTATACTCTGGATATTAGGGCTCTATCTGAAGTGTGAGGAGTAAAAATTTTTCCCCAGGATGTAGGCTCCCTGTTTACCTCTCTTATTGTTTCTCTTGCTGAGAAAAAACTTTTTAGTTTAAGTAAGTCCCATTTGTTGATTCTTGTTATTAACTCTTGTGCTATGGGTGTCCTATTAAGGAATTTGGAGCCAGACCCCACAATATGTAGATCGGAGCCAACTTTTTAGCTTGATATCAAATCAGAGACTCTGCATCTGATAGAAGCCTTACATTTTTGCTAGAGTGATGTTGGTGGATCCCAATAAGAAGTTCAAGAGAATATATTTATGGCTGTGTCCTAAGGATATTTTATAGTGCTTGGAATATAAGAAGGTTCCTGAATAAATGTCAGTTCAGAGAATACGAGAATGTCAGGTGAATATAGAATTGCTAGCAGTCAATATTATGTCTGTACCAGGATACTTAGCCATTTTTTCTTGACTGTATTGACTTTTAAACATTTCTCTTTTAACAAAAAATATTTCAATGTTATAAGAAAAATGGGGAGAAATAATTGTAACATAAAATGTCTTATGTTCATGAAAAATAGCTTTCTTTTTATGTCTTTGACTTTGATATCAGGTTGATGCTGGCCTGATAGAACTTCAAAATTATACCCTTCTCTTGAGTTGTAGAAGAATGTGTATAGATTTTGGTAATATTTGTTAAAGATATAACAAATATTTACATCTTTGGTAGAATTTACCAGTAAAGCCATCTGGGCCTGTGGGTTTTTAAAAAATATTTATTTGTTAGTTGTAGTTGGGCACAGTATCTTTATTTTTATGTGGTGATGAGGATCGAACCTAGGACCTCACACATGCTAGATGAACGCTCTACTGCTGAGCCACAATCCCAGCCCCTGGGCCTGTGGTTTTATTTTGTATTCCTAAATGACTGATGACTTTGAATATATTTTGTTTTGCTTATTTACTATCATTCATCTTCTTTGGTGAAATGTATGTTCAAATATTTCACTCATTTTGTGAAAGGTTGGGTGTTTAAATATCAGTGAGTTTTTATAAATGCTTTATATATTATAAAAGAAGACCTGATACTGCTATGCTTAAAAACTTACTAGTGAGTGATGTTTGCAACAGGGCCAACTAGAAGCAAGCAATTAATAACTACCTTTGATTAAAATAGTTGAATTTAGAATACCGGAGAAAGCAAATCAACTGCAAAAATCTTGTGGACCATATAAACCTGGGATGGCCATAAGAAGAGGAAAAACAATACCTTGACTCAGCCATCTCATCCCCCCAGTTGGTATCAGCTCATAACTAGAAGAGAGAGCTTATTGGGAAAAGGTAAGCAAGAGGGCACAACTGTCACAACCATGGACACCTGCCATCTTCGCTACAGAAGATTCCTACAGTCCTCATGGGCTCTCAGCTCTGCCAAATCAGTTCCCCAGAGTCAAAATGCTGAGCTACTTACAAAGAGGGATCCTAAACTAATGCGGTATTCCACCCCATCCACCATGGTCCATATTTCTACTGTTGTACACCTTCTTGGAACTGGAGCTACTGCTAGATTGTGTCTTTGTTCTGAAACTGTTACCATTGCATACCCATATCTCTGAGGCTCAGCTGACTGCTCCTTGCACACTTAGTAGTGTGCTATCCTTGAGCAGAGCACCTGCTATGCTCTACCACCTAAGTGCATATCTACCATATCTCCAGTTGCTGGACCAACATTCCCTTAGGGCCAAGCTAAAGTGTGTCCCATTCCTGAGGTCTTAAAGCCTTGAATTACTGTAACACTCATGCCCCAGCACTACTGATGGGTCAGCACCCAACCCCCCATGAATTTCAGGCAACCAGCACACCAGAGCAGCCCCTTACTTCTACCAGAGATAAAGTAACATTCTTCCCACAGGGGCCTCCAAACCAGTAGCATGCCTGAGATGTGAGATGTTGCATCTCCACCATTAAACCTGACATTGTTCTCCACCAAAAGGAATCCAGAGGCTTCACTCACCCATGTCACTGTGCATTCTGAGACTTAACAGACTACTTCATGTACTAGTGAATCAGAGCATTAGGTGAGCTATGCCACCTACTCTCAAGGCAAATAACTACATCTGTATCATCCCTTCTGCCTGAACCTGGGGAGTAGAATCTTCACTGCATTGCATCCAACTCCTCAAAGCACAGGTCTCAACAGCATCTTGCCATCCCTGGATCCTTGCTCCTACTGCACCTGGTCTCACAAGGGCCTGGATTGCTGCTGTTTTCCCCCATTTCCCAGAGCCTATACTACCACTATACTGTATTGGTTATGGATCCTGATTTGAAATTATGACTTGCTGCCCAGTTTCTTTTTAAAAAAATATTTATTTTTTAGTTGTAGTTGGATACAATACCTTTATTTTATTTATGTATACTTATATGGTGCTGAGGATTGAACTCAGGGCCTCGCATGTGCTAGGCGAGCATTCTACCACTGAGCCACAACCCCAGTCCCTGCTGCCCAGTTTCTGAGTCCCCAGAGTACCCCATCTTCCCTAGAGTCATGCCATTGCTGTGCTGTGTACTCTGGGGTCACAGCATAAGCCATACCCCAGCTGCTTAGGCCCAAGATGACTGGGTGTGCCTTAGAGCAACAGATTCTGACTTAATAGGAGAGATATATCTATTCATGCCTTGGAGGAAAAAAAAAACTCTACCTAAAATGTCAGATTGTAAAGAAGTTTTGCAAGACATTGATCCCAGGAACCTGGAGTCATAGCTTTTCTGAGCACTATTACCTGGATCCCAGTACCACTGTGGCTGATTTTGATCTGTGTCAAACTCAGTGGCAAGAGAGATCTCCTCAGCTAAGATGCCCCATTGTGAGGAAGGGAAAAACAGAAGGATCTAAATTCTTGCCTTAATAATCTATGTAACCACTACCACTGAAATAATTTCATGCTACCTAGGACATTGAGGCACTACACCAAGAACTGATGGTGACAAATTTAGAAGCTGCACATATCTATCAACCAACCAATACAGAGCCAGAGCCACCATATCCTTCCCAACACGCACTCTTTGGTCCATCTACAGGTTAATGTTTTCCCTTACAAAAGCTACTCTACTCTGTAAAGTCTGGAAAAGGTAACACCACCACCAGATGCACTGATATCAAAAGAAACATGAGAAAACAAAGGAATTTGGCACACTCAAAGGGATAACATATTTCTCTAATAACTGACCCCAATGAAACAAATTAATGAATTGACTGAAAAAAATTGAAATAACTATATAAGGAAACTCAGCAAAACACACAAGTATAAAATACTGAAATCAAGAAAATAATTCATTATATGAATGAGAAATTCAAGAAAAATATAACATCATAAAAAGCATTTTAGAACTAAAAATGTAACCAGTAAAATGAACAACATAGCTAAGAACTTCAAAAGCAGACTAGATCAAGCAAAAGAAGAGGCTTTGAACTTGAAGATACTTCCTTTGAAATGATTTGGTCCATGGGGAAAAAAAGAGAAAAAGAATGAGGAAGAGACAAGACAGTCTATGGGACTTCTGGGAATACCAGTAAGCAAACACATTTTTATATTATGGGAGTTTCAGAAGGAAAAGAGACAAAGATAGGAACATAAAGCTTATTAATGAAGTAATATCTGAAAACTTCTTTGTAGAATATGGACATCAGATCCTTGAAGCTGAAAAGTGCCCAAATAAATTCAACTCCATTTTTTTTCTTCAAAGCACATTTTAATCAAACTGTCAAAATTCAAAAAAGTCTCCTGCTGCAAATTTTTAAAGCAGCAGGAGAAAATTATCAATTCACATAGTCTCTACTTAGAATATCAGCAGGTTTTTCCACAGAAGCTTTGCAGATCATGAGAAAATGGGATGATCTATTCAAAGTGTTGAACAACAACAACAAAAAAGTCCTCAACCAAACACTATACAAAAGAAAGCTGTCCTTCAGAAAGAGAAATAAATCTTCAGAAGACAAGCGAAAGCTGAATGATTCATCACAGTAAGACTTGCCTTCCAAGAAATGCTTTTGTGGGAATTCTTCAAGCAGAAAGGAAAGATAATAATTACTATCCTGAATGCATATAAGAGTATGAAACTCACTTTTAGAGGTCCATAAACAAATACAGAATATTCCAATGAATTTAATGATAGTGTGCAACCCATACATTTCTCTGATATGAAGGTTAAAAATTAAAATGCTCAAAAGTCAATAAAACTACAATAAGTTAAGGAATACAAAATATAAAAAGATGTAGCATGAGTAGATGTAAAATTTTTGAGGGTGGTAAATGTCTAGAGTTTTTGTATGTGACATGTTATCAACTTAAAATAGCAGGCTATAACTATAAAGTGTTTTATGTCAGACTTATGGTAAATAGAATAAAATACTATAGCAGATATACAAATGAATAGAAAAAGCATAGCAAGCACTACAGAAAATTATCTTAATCATAATGGTAGACAGCAGGAGGTGAAGAGAGTGGCAAAAGACACACAAAATAACAAGAGAAATTTTATTTTAGGTTTTATTGGTACATTATAATTTTACATAATAATGGGATTCATTGTTACATATTCATATGCACATAATATAGTTTGATCAATCTCATTCCCAAGTACCTCCCCCTCCCCTCCTCCCTCGCTGTGAGTTCCTCCCTCATCTCTTCTGGTTTCTCTTTTATTATGTTTTGAATTAGTGCATTGTAATTATATGTAAAAGTGGAATTCATTGTAATACATTCATATGCAGATGTAGCATAATTTGGTTGATTTTGTTTCCCAGTACTTTCCCATTCCCTCTCCTTCTTCTTCCTTCTCATCCCCTTTCTCTACTCTATTTGTCTCCCTTCTCTTTATGTAAGATCCAATTTTTACTTTTATTTTTCTCTAACCTCCACGTATGAGAGAAAACATTCAACCCTTGACCTTTTGAGTCTGGAATATTTTATTTAGCATTAAATCCTCTTGTTCATCCATTTGACGTAATTTCATTCCAGAAGATAAACTTGAATATAAATGTATTGCATTTTCTAATCAAAACACACAGAATTGTGTCATGCATTTAACATATGACTATCTAAATGTGCCTGCCTACAGGAAACCCATATACTACACACTACAGACTGAAAGTGAAATAAGAGATGAAGATATTCTTTACAAATGGTAAACAAAAGATATCAATCATATTTAAACTTATATTTGATAAAATAGATTTCAAATTAAAATCTGTCACAAGAAAAGAAAGTCATTATTTAATAACATGATTAATTCATCAAGAGCACAAAATTTTAAATATATATATATATATATATATATATATATATATATATATATACACACCAAGAGTTGGAACAACTAAAAATCTAGAGCAAATATTAATGAAAATCAAAGGACAAATACTGCATTCAGTACCCTATTTTCAACAGTGATTAACTATATTGAAAATTAAGATGGAAACACTAAACTTAAGTTGCACTTTTTAACCATTGGACCTAATAGACATATGCATAATTTTCCATCCAACAACCATGTCATACAAATATTTCTCTAGCACACAGAGAATTTTATTCAGGATACACTGTATTTTAGAGCACAAAACCTGTCTTAACACATTTGAGAAGACTGAAATCATATCTAGTGTAACTTCAGACCACAATATGAAACTAGTAATCAATAATGGGATGAATGTTGGAAAATTCACAAATAAGTGGAAATTGAAGAATACACTCCTAAACAGCCAATGTGTCAAAAAGGAAACATGATTTTTTAAAGTATATATTAATAAATAATGGAAACAATATAGCAAAAAAGCACTATAATATGCAGAAAAAATCTAAGACAGGAGTTTATACTGATAAATGCTTGCATTAAAAAATGAAGAAAGATTGGGATTGGATATGAAGCTCAGATGTAGAGTGATTGCCTAATATGTGTGAGGACTTGAGTTCTATCCCCTGTACACCAAACACATACACACACACACACACACACACACACACACACACACAGCCTAAAATCAGTAAAAGGGAATAATGTAAGTTGGAATAGAAATAACTGAAATGGGGAACAGAAAAATCAAAGAGTTAATGAAACCAGGTTGATCTCTTTTTTATCTTTTATTGATTTTATTTTTTTAATTTTTTAAATACACGACAGCAGTGGAAAGCATTATAATTCTTATTACACATATAGAGCACAATTTTTCATATTTCTGTATATAAAGTATGTTCATGCCAATTTATGCCTTTATACATTTACTTTGTTTTTTGCATTACTATTCTTAATACACATATATACCATAATTTTTCATATCTCTGTTTGTATATAAAGTATGATCTCTTGAAAAAAAAAAGGAACTTAGCTAGTATAACTTAGCTAGTATAACAAAGAACAAAGGGAAAAGACTCAAGTATATAACAAATGAAAATAGAAAAACTACAAATACACCTCAGAAATAAAAAGAACCATAGTAGACTATTATACAATAGTTATATGCCAACAAGTTGGGTAATCTAGAGGAAATTGGACCCACTCCAGCACAAATACAGCAAACCAAGATAGAGTTATGGAGAAACAGCATTGACAGATCATTAAAAGATAAACATATTTACAAAGTAATCAAAACTTCAAAACAAAGAAAAGCTCAGGGCCAGATGGTATACAGCAGATTTCTACCAAACATTGACAGAATTAATACCAATACTTATTAAACTTTTCTGAAAAATGGAGCCTGAGGGAATACATACAAAAATATTTTGATACCAGCCTCACTTAGATACCTAAGCCCAACAAAAACATCAGAAGAAAAAAATAGGTCAATTTCTCTGATGCATATCAATTATAGAGTATTGTTAGAAGGAGGGGTTATATAATAGAATATTATTTAGCCCCCAAACAAATGAGATATTGTCATTTGGCACAGCATGGATGAGGCTGGAATCAGCCAGACACAGAAATAAAAATATTTCCTGATGTTACTTATATGCTGAATCTAAAAAACAAAATAGAATACACAAGAAGAAACAAACCAGTGGTTACCAGGGGTGGGAATGGAGGAAATGGTGTGCTGTGGGTCAGAATATACGTAGTAGCAAATACATAGAATGAAAAAGTCTAGTGCTCTGTTTACAACAAAAGGAAATTACTAACAATATTGTACTTTGAATTTTAGCTAAATGAGTAGATTTCAGCTTATGTTGCCACAAAAATGGTACCTATATAAGAGGATGTATATATTAATTTGCTTCCTTACAGTAGCTATATGTGTGTGTATTATAAGATCATGTTATTTACCTTAAATATACATAGTAAAATTTCTTTTTCAAGACCTGAAAAAATATCTACCAAGCCCAAATACTATATCCAGTAAAACTTTTCTTGGAATCAAAGGAGAAATAAAATATTTCTAGTAGCAACCTGAAATAATGGAATTAATAATCATTTAGCCAGGATTATAGAAGATACTTAAATGAATCCTAAAAACAAAAGAAGATAAAATTAATGGAGAGAGCACAAGAAAGAATGAATCTCAGAAAAAGGAGATAAGTAAATGAAAAATTGGAATGAATCAAACATTAGAAATAAAAGAAAGTGTCACAAAGTAAAATGTATCTCTTTCAAATAACAGTGATTGTAAACAGTCTTAATACTTCAATTAAAATATATAGATTGATAGTTCGGGTTATTATAAAAAGGTGCAATTGTATGTTGTCTGGAAAAAAACACACCTCAGAGGCCAAGACATTCACAGATTGAATGTGAAAGGATAAAAAATGAAATTCCATGTAAATGGAATCTGAAATTAAACAAGAGTAGCTATTCGGATACTTCCTCATACAGTTATCAAGCCAAAACTACTCACAAGAGAAAAGAGTCACTATGTATTGGTAAAGAAAACAATCCAACAGGATGAATGTAATGATTGTAATTATTTATGCTTCAGTCATATAATGTACCTTATTATATGAAACAAACAATACTAATATATAGACCACGATACAACATTAGGGGATGACTTCAATACACCACTCTTATTAATAGGTCAGACAGACAAGAACAAATAACAAAAAGATATTACAGTTAAACGATGCATTATATCAAATGGACTTAACAAACATGTATGAAATATTTCTTCCAACAATTCCTGAATACACTTTCTTTTCATCTACTCATGGAACTTACTGCAAAATAGATCATATATTAGACCATAAAGCAAGTCAGGAAGGAAGGAAGGAAGAAAGGACGGGAGGGAGGGAGGGAGGAAGGAAGGCAGGCCTTCAATATTCTCAGATCATAGTGGAATGAATTTAGAAATCAAAACCAAGAAAAAATAAGGAGCTATAAAAATACATAGAGATTAACCAATATATGTTTGTATGATGAGTAGGTCATGGAAGAAATCAGAGAAGAAATTTTAAAATTATTGGATTCAAACAAATATAAACATAGCATACAAGAATTTGTGGGATACATCTTAAAAAGTTCAAGGAGAGAGGTTTATAGCTATGATTACCTGCCTAAAATAATTAGAAAGATCTCAAATATGTAACTTAATGGTCTTATAAAAACAAGAATAAAACAATTCCAAAACCAGTAGAATGAAAGAATTAAGATCAGAGGAAAAATTAATGAAATAGAGAAAAAAGAACAATTCAAAGGAACAATAAATCACAATTGGTTCTTTAATTGAAAAGAGATTGATAAACACTTAGATAAAGAAAACCAAAGAAAGATGGAGAATCGCCAAATTAATTAGAGACAAAAGGAAGTATTAAAACAGATGCTACTGAAATCCCGAGGATCATTAGGGATTAAATTAAAAACTAATGTTCCAATAAATTGAAAAATCTAGAAGAAATGGATAAATTCTAGACCTATATCACCTACTAGAATTATATCAAGAGATTATAGAAAACTTAGAGAGACAAATAGCAAGCAATGAGATAGAAGCAGTAATAAAAATCTTGCTCACAAGAAGCAGGCAGATTCAGAGCTTAATTTTATAAGACTTTTAAAGAAGAACTAACACAAGTTCTACTTAAATTATTCCATGAAAGAGAAAGGAAAGTAATCCTTCTAAATTCATTCTACAAAGCTAGTATCATCCTGATTCCAAAACCAGTTTAAGACACATCAAGGAAAGAAAATTACATTATCCTTGATGAACACAGATACAAAAATTATTAATAAAATACTTGCAAAATAAATTCAACAGTATATTAAAATGATCATATACCAAGATAAAGTTTGTTTCACTGCAGGTATGCAAGTTTGGTTCAACATATGGAAATTAATAAGCATTATATATGCCACAAAATAGAACCAAGAGCCAAAATCACATGAATATCCAGATGCAGAAAAAACCCTTGAAAATATTCACTACCCTTTATTTAAAAAAAAAACCTAAAATTATTAGAGATAGCAGGCACTTACCTTAACATAATAAGAACTATATGGCAAATTTGAAAATAAAATTGAAAGTATTGCTTCTAAATTTAGGAACAAGACAAGGATACACACTCTTGCCACTCCTATTCAATATATTAACTGAAATTTTCACTAGAACAATTAGGCGGGGGAAATAAATAAAAGAATACAAATAGGAAAGGAAGAACTCAAATTATCATTATTAGTAGGTGATGATCCTATACTTAGACAACCATAAAGGCCCCACCAGAAGACTTCTAGAGCTGATAGACAATTTCATCAGAGTAATGGGATACAAAATCAACATACAAAAGTAAATAGTTTTTCTGTGCACCAATAATGAAACCTGAGATAGAAATCAGAAAATGAATTCTGTTCCCAGTACTTTCAAAGGGATATATCTAGAAATAAACTTTAATCAGGAGATGAAGGACTTCCACAAGCAAAATGATAGAATGCTGAAAAAAATAAATGGAATAAGATACTAGAAGATCAAAAGACCCATGTTTGTGGATAGGAAGAATTAATATTGTTAATGTGGCCATAATACCAAAAGAAATATACAAATTTGGTGAACCTCCACTATAATACCAGTGACAGTTTTCATTGAAGTAGGAGAAAAATTATAAAATTCATATGAAAGACCTGTTATAGCCAAAGCATTTCTGAACAAAAAGAGAAATATTGAAGGACTAACAATACTTAATTTTAAATTATACTTCAGAGCCTTATTATCAAAAACTGCATGGTATTGGCCTAAAAGTAGACATGTAGATCACTGGAGTAAAATATTAGACCTCAGGAGAAACCCATATAGATACAATATTTTTAATTCTTGACAAATGCACCAAACACATATATTGAAGAAAAGATAGTTTTTTTTTAAAAAAAAAAAAGGGTTCTGGGGAAATGGGACATCCATATGTACAAGAATGAAACTATATCTCTGTGCCACCCTGCACAAAATTTACCACATGTGTCAAAGACCTAGGAAATAGACCAGAATCTTTGAAAAATCAAGGAGGAAACAGCGTCAACAATCCTACATATAGGTTCAGGTATTGACTTACCTAATGTGACTGCTATAGCTCAGGAATTAGCACCAAGAATTAATAATTGGAATGGCATAAAATTAAAAAGCTCTGTATAGTAACGAAAAAAGCATGAAGACAGAGCCTACAGAATAGGAGAAAATCTTTCTTATAGGGGATTAATAGATATAATATATAAAAAACTAAAAACTCATAATCCTATACAAATACCCAATCTATAAATGGACAAATGAACTAATCAGACATTTCTCAAAAGAAGAAATACAAATAGCCAACAAATATCTTGAAAATCATTTTAACATCTTTATCAGGGTAATGTAAATCAAAACTGTACTGATATTTCATCTCACTCCAGTTAACAGCAGTCATCAAGAAAACAAATAACAAGTTCAATGCCAGCTTTAGCAAAAGTGAAGTACTAAGCAACTCTGTGAGACCTTGTCTCTAAATAAAATACAAAATGGGGCTGGGCATGTTGCACAGTGGCTGAATACCCGTAGTTCAATCCCCAGTATCCCCACTCAAAAAAAAAAATACAAATAACAAATACTAGTAAGGATGTGGGGGAAATGGAACACTTATACACTGTTGGTGGGATTGTAAACTAGTACAGCCACTATAAAAATTAGTATAGAAGTTTCTTGAGAGACTTGAATGGAACCATATGACCGAGCTATGCCACTCCTTGGTATTTATCCAAATGAATTAAAGTAAGAATACTATTGCAATACATGCATACCCACATTTACAGTAGCATAATTCACAATGGCTTAGTTATGGACCAGTGCAGTTGTCTATCAATAGATAATTGGCCAAGAAAATATGGTTTTTATACACAAAATGAATTTACTTTATTTGTAGGAAAATGGATAGAAGGAAAATGGATATTAAGTAAAATAAGCCAGACTCAAAAAGATCCAAGGCCATGTGTTTTCTCTTATATGTGGATTCTAGGGAGAAAATTGGAAAGACAGGGCATTTCTAGAAAAAGAAAAGAGAGTAGTAGACTAAAGGTTGAAGAGAATTAGATGGAGAAGAGGAGAGAAATGGGAGTCCTGGGGAATGAAATTGGCCAAATTATGTTATAACCATGTGCAGATTTGTCACAACGAATCTCACTATTGTATATAATTTATTATACACCAATAAAAATTTTAAAATTGAACTATTTAAAAAATTTTAGAAATAAATGAATTCATCCAAGTGCACAATACAATATCATACAAAATCCAGTAGAATTGTTGTATACAAATAACAATCTTGTTGAAAATAAACAAAATCCTATTTATGGTACCATAAAAAATGCTTGAGAATAAATTAAAACAAGAAAATGATAGAGTGAATTGATGAATGAAATTGAAGAATATGCAAATAGAAAGATACCCATGTTCATGCATTGGAAGAATTAATCTCCATACTACCCCAAACTATATAAACATTTAGTGCAATACCTACTAAAATCCCAGTGGCACTCTTCACGAGAATATATAATACAATCCTAAAATTTCTTTGGAAACATTAAAGATTGCTAATGACCAAAATAGTCCTGAGAAAGATGACTGAAATTGCAGGCAGATATTCCTCCTTTATTTCCAATTATATTTTGAAGCTATAGTAATCAGTACTGTACAATACTGGCATAAGACATAGGCCAACGTAACAGAATAGGGGACACAGAAATAAACCCAAACACATATGGTTAGAAAAAATTCAACAAGGACTTCAAGAGGACATTTTGCAGTAATCCTGAATAAGGTCTTCCTTGCTGTTTTTAACAAATATAAGAATAATTGTATTGTCTAATAAACCTTTGCCTAAACCAAGGTTAAAAAGATTTATAGATATTTTATGGTTTTTCTTTTGTTACAATTAAGTCAATGATTCATTTTATGTCACTGTTTCCATGTAGTGTATGAACCCAGGTTAATTTATTTGCATTTAAATATCCAATTGTTTCAGTATCACTTGTTGAAAGGGCTCTCCTTTCTCTATTATATTGTCTAAATACTTTTATTAATAGAGCACTTGTGTAGCATGTGCAAGGGGGAGGGCATGATCACCAGCAACACACACTTTGTTATCAATATGAGTTTACTTCTATATTCTTAATTTATTTTTACCACTTACAATATATGTAGTTATTTATATGTCCTTTGAAATATTTTAGTAGTTGCCCTAGCGTTTATTATATACATCCTTAATCACGGTGCACCCCCAAATAATATACTACTTCAAATATAGTATAAGAACCAAACAATAGAATACTTTTAGTTCTTACCTTCCATTGTTTGTGCAATTGTTTTCATATAATTTACTTTCATAGATATTATAGACCCATAATATATTTCTACTATATTTGCTTTATATAATCGATTTTATAAAAGGATAATTTAAAATTTTTTTTATTTTTTTGTATTTATCTGCATTTAATAATTTCTGAAGATTACCACTTCTTTGTTTATGTATTGGTTTCTCTCTGGTATTATGTTCCATTTAATTGAAGAAATGTTTTATATTTCATTGTGTAGGTATTAGTACAGTCTACTAGTGATAAATTATTTAAATTTGGTTGTGTGGAAATGTTATTGTTGGCCCACTTTTGAAATACATTTTTGCTGGGTGTGAAATTCTGGGTTGAGTTTTTTTTTCTTTCCAGTGTTTTCTTTTACTCATTTATTTTTTTTGAAATGTAAAATAATCTCACTTTTTTTTGAGAGTTACCATTCTTGAAATGTATAGTTCAATTATTTTAGCATATTCACAGAGTTGTGCAACAATCCCCATCAGAATATTTTCACCACCCCCAAAGAAATCCTATATCCATTAGTACTCACTCCCCACTTCCCCCTTATCCACCTCCTGTCAGTCACTAATCTACATTCTGTTTCCATAGATTTCCCTATCTGGACGTTTCATATAAATTAAAGCATAATATATGACCTTTCTCACTGACTTCTTTTTTTTAAGAGAGAGTGAGAGAGAGAGAGAGAGAGAGAGAGAGAGAGAGAGAGAGAGAGAGAGAGAGAAAGAGAGAGAGAGAATTTTTAATATTCATTTTTTAGTTCTCGGCGGACACAACATCTTTGTTGGTATGTGGTGCTGAGGATCGAACCCGGAACGCACGCATGCCAGGCGAGCGCGCTACCGCTTGAGCCACATCCCCAGCCCCACACTGACTTCTTTAATTTAGCTAATTTCAAGATTAATTCATGTTGTATCATGTGTCCAGTACTTATTCATCATTGTGGCCACTCTATGGATATACCACATTTATGTATTTGTTCCTTAGTTGAAAGACATTAGCGTTATTTCCAATTTATGGTTAATATTGTAATGGTTTGAAGATTCGGGTATAAATTTTTGTATGAATGTGTTTTCAGTTCTTTCAGGTATACATTTAGGAGTGAAATTACTGAGTCATATAGTAACTTTTATGTTTAATTACTGAAGTTCTGACAAAATGTTTTCTGTTATAATTCAACTATCTTACATCCCTACCAGCAATGTATGATATTTGCAATTGCTCCACATTCTCACCGACACTCTTTCCTTTTTCTTATTATAACCATTCTCATGGGTGTGAATTGGCAACACATTGTGTGCTTTTTAAATTGAAATTAAATTCATATAACAAAACTAACCACTGTAAACAATTCTATTAGATGTATATGCTACAAGTTGCTCATCCACTCACCCACTGATGAACATTTGGGTTGTTTCCACCCTCTAGTTATTTTGAATATTGCTGCTATGAACATGCATGTAAATGTATTTGTTTGAGTACCAATTTATACTTCTTTGTGTATATACTTAGGAGTGGAATTTGTATTTCATATGGTAATTTTATAATTAACTTTTTGTGGAACTACCAAATTGTTTTCTTTTTTATTTGTTCTTTTTAGTTATACATGACAGTAGAGTCTATTTTGACATATTTATGCCAACATGGAGTAATCTTACTCAAATTAGGATCCCAGTCTTGTGGATGTACACAATGTTGAGAATCACTGGGGTGTACCAAATTATTTTAGCTGAAACATTTTATATTCCCATCAGCAATGTATGAGGGCTTCTGTTTCTCCACATTTATACTCAAATAGAATTGACTCGTTAAAGTGACAACCACTATCCAAAATAGAAGTAACATCTAAATTAGTGTGAGAGAAGGAGAATATTTTTTTCCATAAAGAAGCACTTTTTGTTAAAACCATTTTTCTAAAGTATCCAAATCATTATTACAACCCTTTCTTCAGGTAGTTTTGAACATTTTGCCCATCAAAAATGTTTATTTTTGTTGTTAGTCACCTTTGAATTCTGCCTGATTTTCCCAGTAATTTTTTTGGAATTCAATTGTGGAAGATATTGTAATGTTATCATGTGTTAACACACCAAGAAGTAAGTATAAGTTTTTCTCTTTTTTAAAAAAATATGCATTAATATGATTACAATTAGTGTGATTAATCCAATATTTTACTGAAAATAAATGATTAATTTTGAAATAAATTTGTGAATATTATTTTTAAGTTAGTGATGACCTATACTTAAAATATGCATGTATTCTCCTCACTTTCATTTTGTATTTCTGTTTGCAAATCTTGCTCCCACTGAAATTTCTGTCAGCAAAGCATCTGTACTGCCATCAATTTGCCTTCCCTAGGCTATCCTGCCATATACTCTCTCTTTATTCATTCCAAAGCTCCTGAAATCTGACCTTCTTGAAAGAATTTTGTCCTTTGATTGTTTATTAGAATGTGAACTATGACATATGTAAAAACTACAAAAGTATATATGTACAGTTTAAGAACAATAAAATGAACACCTGTATACACTCTACCCAAGCCAGAAAACATAAAGACCTCTTTTTTATTTGTGCATTATAATTATACATAATAGTGGGATTCATTATAGCATATTTATACATACACATAATGTAATTTCATCATTCTCATTCGCCCATTTCCTTTCTTTTTCCCTCCACCTAATCCCCTTACTTGACTCTACTGGTAAAGACATCTTTCATAGACGCTAAATAGGTCTCCTTCTGTCTGAGCATACAAGCACTTATATCATAACCAGTATTCACATACACTACTATTTTTCCACTAACATAATGTTAAAATATTGTTTAGTCATTTCTTACATACCTTGTGAAACTTTTGTGTTTGTCTACCTGCACTGGTCTGTTAGCAAAGAATACTTGTTGTTCCAAATTGTGGGAGTTCTGGTGCTGAAAATTCACAGTGGAAAGTGAATATAGGATTATGGAAATAGAAGCTGCAGAGTTGGAATCCTGGAACAGCAGTACCTCTGTGAGCATATTTAGAGATGCAATAATGGGATGTGGAAGCAGTAGTCACTGTTGATGGAAAAAAATGAAATAAAGATCTAAATGTCCAATTTATAAATATAGAATTAAATTTATATCATTAATATAAATACATTATATATACACAGGTACCAGTAAGTGTATACAAATCTGTAGTAGTCTACAAATTACACCTAATGTTTGAATCAAATTATATGGAATTATAGTCCTACTTTTGGTGAATGGCCAAGTGTTCAACACACATCAGGGGTGCATTGGCTTAATCTAATGTCTAATAATTTTTTATCAGCCTTTCTCTAGCATTTTAGTCTTTATAATTATCTTTCAGTGCCAACTGTAGTTGCCCTAGACTTGTATTTTAGCCCCTATGATTAGTCACATCTTTTAAATAGCCTTAGTAATATCAGATTAAGTTCACTTTCCCATACCACTCATAAATATCATACTCATTTAATCTAGGTATTTGAATGAAAGGACAGTCTATGATCAATTGTGTCCTGGTGAAAAAGTAAAGCAAGTGGTAAAAATATTAAAGAGACATAAAAGGCATCTGGAAAGCTATTGAAGAGTTTAAGCAAGGGAGTAACACCCTCAGGATTATTTTAGCAGGACCATTCATCAGAACTGAGATTGAATGGAAAGGAGAAAAGATTACAGACCAGGAGACCAGCTGAGCATTTAATTCTATTAAAAGTAAATATTCCTTAGGGAACTTATATCAGACATACCACAGAAAAACTTGGGGGTCAACTTTTTATACATTTTTTAACATATATGTAGACATTACAACAACAGAATAAGATTAACACTATTGGAAATATTATTATGGGGTTAAACAAAGTGTAAAATTATTGTTGTGCAGTTGGAGATTGAAACAAAAAATGTACCATTGGTGAATAGTATCAGTAGTTAGTAATGTGAAACATCTATTAGCCTACTGGCCGCAATTTGGGTATGTATTTTATATTGGTTTAATTGATAATATGTACTAACAAATTGATATTATGTACTAACAAATCTTTATAGTACTTTGATTATGAATATCTAAGTTTGTAAAGTTATGCACATGTGGGGTAGGGGTAATGGTTTAGGCTTCCAAGTCAAAGTAGTATCATCCACTTGGTCAGGGGAAATTTAAAAAATATCAATCAATCTGCCAATAGAGAACCTCTAGGTATTCAACACACCCAGCAAACAGAACAACTTGATTAAGAAAGTATAAATCAGTTGATTATTAGTAGCTTAACACTGAGCAATTACTTCATAGAGCATAGAAAAGTTGCATAAAGGATACAAAGTGAGGAGACATAAGTTAGAGGTATGGTTAAGTAGTCAAGTTTCCATTTGCCTACTCAGCCATCCACATAATCATCCCTGATCATAAATAATGCATTCAGATAGAGAATAATTCACATTGGTTTCATCTATATGAGTACCAATTAAATAAGGCAAAGCAAATTAAGAATGTAAAATGAGGACTGGGGTTATAGCTCAGTGGTAAAGTGATTGCCTAGCATACGTGAAGCCCTAGGTTCAATTCTGAGCACCACATAAAAACAAATAAATAAATGTTAAATTCTTTAAAAATAGAATATGAAATAGAAGGTATAACATGAAAATTACATAAACATGTGTTGATCAGATTTCATAATGCTGTGTAGTCCCAATACAGAATAAATCAGAACATCGCATATCATGTGGCTATAAAGGTATCCAATGGGATATAAGAAAATGTGGCCAATAATTCACTAAAAGTGACATTGTTTCCAGCAGTTAAAAATTGTTCACATCTTCTTTCTGTATTAAAGTATACATATTTTCCAGAGAACAAACAGTTCAGGTAAACAACATCCTAAAATTAGTATCTGTATTCAAATTAGAAAAAGTAGATGTATTGAACAAGGTTAGGAATTGCTTATCAGAACCAAGAGCATTTTGATGAGGGAGAATCATCATGGGGCGGCATCCAGCAGTTTTTTTTAAACATATAAAGTTTCAGTTTTATTTATCAATGCCAGCAATTACATTCCTGCTCATCTTCTGTCTTTGTCTATTTGTTATAATTATTTATAACAGCATAATGCATTTTAACATATTATACATAAATGGATTATGTCTTCTCATTCTTCTGGTTGTACATGATGTAGAAATTGTTAAATCTTGAGTTACATCTTGCTCAGCATGGTGATCTATTGAATTTCCTATGCTCAAACCAATTCCAGCTCTACCAAGTAAAGTGTCATATCAAGCTTTTTTCATAATTACATTATTTTACAATAAGGAAAATCAAATTAAAATGAAATAGGTGTTTTTGATAATTTTGAGTTTCATTACACAGGATTTTGGAACTCTATTTGAGGAGGTTTGACATCAGATTGGGCTTGTAATTCTATAATAGAATCTCCCTACCATGTTTGATTATCAATTCAGGTTGCATTGGCACAAAATAATACTTCAGAGGTATTAAATACATTACTGAAATTATATCCTTGGTTAGTATAATTTCATGTTAATTCTCTTCTTAAAGTCAATATTTGTTTCTGGGAATTATTGTGTGGGACTAATGCAGATACATTGTATTTGCAACAAGATTGACAGAGGAAGAAACCTGGAGTGATATATTCATCCTAGTAATAAAGTATCTGCCATATATCTTTGAGAAGCTTATCCAATATTTCATATTACGTCCAGTGAAAATAAAGAATGAATTTCTTTTCTTGCTAAGCTTGATCTGAATAATAGGTGACTAAAATCATTCTGGGCATTTGAACACCTGACTTATGTATTTAACAGTTCCATCAGTGAACCAGGTGTTCTTTTTTATGTTCAGTAATTAATGTAGAATATCCATGATTCCAACATATTTTAGATACAGTTTTTTTGGGTTGGCTTATTTCACTTAGCATGATAGTCTCCAGGTCCACCCATTTCCTGGAAGATGCCATTATTTCATTTCTCTTTGTGGTTGGGTAGTATTCCATTGTGTATATATACCACATTTTAAAATTTATTCTAACTTATTATATATGACAGCAGAATGCATTTCCATTCATATTAAACATGTGGAGCACAATCTTTCATATCTCTGGTTTTACACAAAGTAGAGTCACACCATTCCTGCCTTCATTACATGTACTTAGGGTAATCATGATCATCTCATTCCACCATCTTCCCTACCCCCATGCCCACTTCCTTCCCCTCACTCCCCTTTGCCCTATCTAAAGTTCATCCATTCCTCCCATGCTTACCCCCATCCTCAATATGGATCAGCATCCTCATATCAGAGAAAACATTCAGCATTTGGTGTTTTGGTATTGGCTTACTTCACTTAGCATAATATTTTCCAACTCCATCCATTTACCTGCAAATGCCATTATTTAATTCTCTTTAAATTCTAAGTACTATTCCATTGTGTGTGTGTGTGTGTGTGTGTGTGTGTGTGTGTGTGTAAGTAATCTCAGTTTCTTTATCCATTCATCTACTGAAGGGCATCTAGGTTGGTTCCACAATTTATCTATTATAAATTGTGCTGCTATAAACATTGATGTTGCTGCATTGCTATAAACTGAGAGTGGGATAGCTGGGTCAAATGATAGTTCTATTCCAAGTTTGCTAAGGATCTCCATACTGCTTTCCATACTGGCTGCACCAATTTGCAGTCCCACCAGCAATGTATGAGTGTGCCTTTTCCCCCACATCCTCACCAACACTTACTGTTGTCTGTATGTACAACCTCCATTCTGACTGGCATAAGAAAAAAATCTTTAGAGTAGTTTTGATTTGCATTTCTCTAATTGATAGAGATATTGAATATCTTTTCATATATTTGTTGACTGATTGTATATCATCTTCTGAGAAGTGTCTCTTCAGTTTCTTGACCCATTTACTAATTGGGTTAACTGCTTTTTTGGTGTTAAGATTTTTGAGTTCTTGGGCTGGGGTTGTGGCTCGGTGGTGGAGTGCTCACCTTGCATGCTTGAGGCACTGAGTTCGACCCTCAGCACCACATAAATGTAAAATAAAGATATTGTGTCCACTTAAACATAAAAAATAAATATTAAAAAAGATTTTCAGTTCTTTATATATCCTAGAGATTAGTGATCTATCTGATGTACCTGTGATAAAAATTTGCTCCCATTCTGTAGACTCTCTATTCACATCACTGATTATTTTTTATGCTGAGATGAAGCTTTTTAGTTTTAATCCATCCCATATATTGATTCTTGATTTTAATTCTTATAGGAGTCTTATTAAAGAACTTAGGGCCTGATTCAACATGATGGAGATTTTAGCCTACTTTTTCTCTATCAGGCACAGGGTCTCTTGTTTAATTCCTAGGTTCTTGATCCACTTTGAGTTTGGGGCATGTTAAGAGATAGCGGTTTAATTTAATTTTGTTGCATTTGGATTTCCAGTTTTCCCAGCACTGATTGTTGAAGAGGCTAGCTTTTCTCCAATATATGTTTTTGGCACCTTTGTCTAATTAAGATAACTGTAATTATGTGGAGTTGTCTCTGTGTTCTCTATTCTGTACTATTGGTCTACAAATCTATTTTGGTGCCAATACCATGCTGGTTTTGTTACTATTGCTCTGTAGTATAGTTTAAGGTCTGGTATAGTGATGCCACCTGCTTCATTCTCCTTGCTAAGGATTGCTTTAGCTATTCTGGGTCTCTTATTTTTCCTGATGAATTTCATGACTGCTTTTTCTATTTCTATGAGGAATGTCATTGGGATTTTGATTAGAATTGCATTACATCTGTATAGTGCTTTTGGTCACATGGCCATTTTGACAATATTAATTCTGCCTATCGAAGAACATGGGAGATCTTTCCATCTTCTAAGGTCTTCTTTAATTTCTTTCTTTAGTGTTCTGTATTTTTCATTGTAGAGGTCTTTTACCTCTTTCGTTAAGTTGATTTCCAAGTATTTTATTTTTCTGAGGCTATTGTAACTGGGATAGTTTTCCTTTCAGAGGATTTATCACTGATATACAGAAATGCCTTTGATTTATGGGTTTAATTTTATAACCTGCTACTTTGCTGAATTCATTTATTAGTTCTAGAAGTTTCCTGGTGGAATTTTTTGGGTCTTCTAGGTATAGAATCATGTTGTCAGCAAATAGTGCTAATTAGAGTTCTTCTTTTCCTATCCATATCCTTTTAATTTCTTTCATCTGTTTAATTGCTCTTGCTAGAGTTTCAAAACTATGTTACATAGAAGTGGTGAAAGAGAGCATCCTTGTCTTGTTCCCATTTAAAAGGGAATAATTTCAGTTTTTCTCCACTTAGAATAATGTTGGCCCAAGGCTTAGCATAGACAGATTTTACAATGTTGAGATATTTTCTTGTTATCCCTAGTTTTTCTAGTGTTTTGTACATGAAGAGGTGCTGTATTTTGTCAAATACTTTTTCTGCATGTATTGAGATTGATCATATGATTCTGATCTTTAAGTCTATTGATATGATGAATTACACTTATTGAACTAATCTTTCATCCTCAAGATGAACCCCACTTGATTGTGGTGCACTATCTTTGTGATATGTTTTTGTACTCGATTTGCCAGAATTTTATTGAAAATTTTTGCATCTATATTCATTAGAGATATTGGTCTTATGTTTTCTTTCTTTGATGGGTATTTGTCTGGTTTTGGAATCAGGGTTATATTGGCCTCATAGAATGAGTTTGGAAGTCTTCCCTCTTTTTATATTTCATGGAATAATTTTGAGATGTATTGGTATTAGTTTTTCTTTAAAATCTTATAGACCTCATCTATGTATCTATCCAGTCCTGGGCTTTTCTTGGTTGGAGGGCTTTTTATGGCATCTTCTATTTCATTGCTTGAAATTGATCTGTTTAAATTGTGTATATAATCTTGATTCAGCTTGGCAAATCATATGAATCTAGAAATTTGTGGATGCCTTCAATATTTTCTATTTTATTGGAGTACAAATTTTCAAAATAATTTCTAATTATCTTCTGTATTTTTAGTGTCCATCGTGATATATCCTTTTTCATCATGGATGTTAGTAATTTGGCCTGGGTTGTAGCTCAGTGGTAGAGTGCTTGCCAGCATGTGTGAGGCACTGGGTTCAATTCTCAGCATCACATAAAAATAAATAAAAATAAAGTTCATTGACATCTAAAACAAATTTTTTAAAGTCACAAAACAACCACTGTCTACAATAAACAGCCACAATAAACTGTGGGAGTGAGTTTTATAGAATTTATTGTGAAGCTGAATTATAATATTCCAAATGTCTAGTGTCAAAAAACAGTTATAAGGAATGTAAATAAAAATCAAGTATGGCAAATTCATGGGAGGAAAAATTCATAAGGAACCATCATTGCAGAAACCAAAGCATTGGACAAAGACTTTAAGTCAGATACACCATATAATTCAGACAACTAAAGAATACTTGAGAAAAAGTAAAAGGAAACCAACCATGTAATATATTAAAAAAGGAGAATATTAATTATTAAATAATTATCATAAAAAGAACCAAATATAAATTCTGGAATGAAGAATAATAATTGAAAAGTAAACAACCCTTAGAGAGGTTCAGCAGGTTTGAGCATAAAAAGAAGCCCTGAATTAGAGATTAGGTCAATTGAAGTAATTCATTCTGAGGTACAGAAATAAGCTAAACAGTCTAAAAGATGTGCATGACATCAAGTGTATGAACATACATATAATTATAGTCTCAGATGGATAGAAGGGTAAAACAGCAGAAAGAATTTTGAATAAGTAATGGCCCAAAGCATCTAAAGTTCAATGAAAGAAATTAATCTATACATTAAGTACACTTATAAAACTCCAATCAGGATGAACTCAAAAAGATCCACACCTAGATATATTGGAGTCAAATTGTCAGAAAATCTTGAAAGAAGAAATACACACACACACACACACACACACACACACACACACGCACGCACACACATGCACACACACATGTACATCAGGAGACTGCTGATCTCAAGTTCAAAACCAGCCTCAGCAATTGAAAAAGAAAACAATCAAATCAAGAATTTTATATAAGGTAAAACTCATTTCCAGTATAATTCCTGTGGCTCAAGAGGCTGGCACAGGAGTATTGTGACTTCAAAGCCAACTTAGTAAGACCCTAAGCTTCAGAGCAAGAACCTGTCTCTAAAATATTTTTAATAAGGGGACTTGGAGTGTTTCTCAGTTGTTAAGCTCCCCTGGGCTCAATCACCATTACAAAAAAAAAAAAAAACTCATTTCTAAAATGAAGGAGGAATTAAAACACTTGGAGATAAACAAAAATATTTGACTTTTGAGTTTGTCATTAATAGTCTTGCCTTGTGAGAAATTTTGAAAGGTAAAAGTAAAGCTAAAATGAAGGGATTAGACAATATTTTTAAGTTATATGAAGAAATGAAGAAAAACCATAAACATAGCTACATAGGTAAATATAAAAACACTTTTGTTTGTAATTTCTTTTTCACCTCATATGACAAAAAATAAAAGTGTATAAAACTATTTTAAATCTATATTTATGAGCACAATGTATAAGGATATGATTTGGGATAAAGGCAACATAAAGGAGGACATAGTTGTTTTTAAAAGTAGGTATTTCTATACTATTAATGCATTTGCATTAATTCAGACTTGTTATGAAGTGGAGAGTTGTAATCTTAACTTTGTAACCAAAAAAAGGAAAAGAACCTTTGAAATGTTAGCAAATGAGTCAAAGATTATACAGGAAAAAGAAAATATTTTGTGATGAATGAAAATTAAAACACAACCTAAACCTTAAGGAATATAAGTGAAATTAGTACTCATGAAAACATAAAACTGTTTAAACTCAAAGAGCAATCCAAAGGAACATTAAACCTTAAACATTAAGGAACTAGAAATGGAAATGCAAGCTAAACTCAAAACTTGGGAAAAGAAGTAAATAATAAGCATTAGAACAGAAGTAAGTAAAATTGAAAAGTAAAAACTAATGGGCACCAAGGAAAATAAAATTTAGTTGTTTGAAAAGATCAGAAATTATGACAAAATTTTTGTGGTGGTGGTAAATGAAAAAATAGAATAGATACAAGAAATGAAAATCTAAAATAAAAGTTGAGCTTTTACTACAAATGTTACAGATATCAGAACAATCAAAATAGAATGTTATAAATCAATGGATTTGATAACATAGATGACTTGCACATATTAGAAACTCAAAGCACCAAAACCCGTTGAAAAGGAAATAGGAAATCAGAATAGTATGGAAATAGGAAATCAGAAGTAGAAAATCAGAATGACAAGTAATAACACTGAATAATAAAAAAACATCTCCACAAGATAATGATCAGGAATAAGTTCCACAGTCATCTTTAACAAACTCATTTTTCAAATTTTTGGTACTGGGGATTGAACTCAGGAGCACTCATCCACTGAGCCATATCCCCACCCCTATTTTGTATTTTATTTAGAGACAGGGTTGCTTAGCACATGGATTTTGCTGAGGCTGGCTTTGAACACATGATCCTACTGCCTCAGCCTCCTGAGCCGCTAGGATTACAGGTGTGAGCCACCATGCTCAGCTTCCAAACTCTTTAAAAAACAAGGAGGAAACACTTTCTAACTCATTTTATAGACCAGAATTGTCCTGATAAGAAAGCAAGGAAAAGAAATCACAAGTAAAGAAAGCTAAAAAGATCGCTTATGAATATAAATTAAAAAGCCCTCAACAAATGCCAGCATGCTGAATTAAGAAGCATATGATATTATATGATCATATTTAATGGTAAAGCAGGATTTATCTTGGGAATACTAAATACCAGTGTGATTCAGCATATAAAAATCAATGAAATACATGAATATGCAAAGTACTCTTACTCAAAAAACAAAAACAACTCAATTAAAAGTGAGCAAAAGAGTTAAATAGATATTTGCTAAAAGATTGCATGTGAATGATGAACAGAACTTTCAAAGATGGTCAACATCACTGGTCAGTAGGTAAATGCAAATTAAGACCATAATGAGATACTACTTCACACCCACTCATATCACTATAATAAGCCAAAATAATATAATGAAACAAAAAAAAGTGTGTTGGTGAAGATGTGGATTAATTAGAACCCTCTTACATTTGCTGCTGGAAATGTAAAATGTTTCAGGTCTTGTGAAAACCAGTTTTGCATTTCCTTATAAAGTTAAACAACAAGTTTCCATATGACCCAACAATTCAATTCCTAGGTGTAGAGTCTTAAAAGAATTGAAAACATGTATTCAAAAATATTTGTATAATCATGTACAATCACAAGAATGGGAAGTTATAATTCATGTATATCTATACTACTTTCCATAGTGGTTGCACTAATTTGCAGTCCCACCAACAATGTGTGAGTGTACCTTTTCCCTCACATCCTTCCAACATTTATTGTTGCTTGTATTCTTTTTTAAAAATATTTTAGTTGTTTATGGACCTTTATTTTAATTTCAATCATTTATTTATATACAGTGCTAAGAATCAAACCCAGTTCCTCACACATGTGAGACAAGCACTCTACCACTGAGCCACAACCCCAGCCCTGTTGCTTGTATTCTTGATAATTGCCATTCTGATTAGAGTGAGATGAAATCTTAGAGCAATTTTGATTTGCATTTCTCTAATTGCTAGAGATGTTGAAGACTTTTTTCATATATTTGTTGCTTAATTGTGTTTCTTCTGTATAGTGTCCAGTTCCTTAGCCCATTTATAGGTTGGGTTATTTGGTTTTTTTGTTGTTAAGGTTTTTGAGTTCTTTTTTTAATGATAAATTATTCTTTTTATATTTAATTTTTAGTTGTAGTTTGACACAATACCTTAATTTTATTTATTTATGTTTATGTGGTGCTGAGGATCGAACCCAGGGCCTCACACGTGCTAGGTGAGCACTCTGCCACTGAGCCACAACCTCAGCCCAGTTTTTGAGTTTTTTATATATCCCAGAGATGAATATTTAACTGAGGTGCATGTCATAAATATTTTCTCCCATTCTGTAGACTCTCACATTATTGATTGTTTCCTTTGCTGAGAGTAAGCTTTTTAGTTTGATTCCATCCCATTTCTTGATTCTTGATTTTATTTCTTGCACTTTATGAGTCTTGCTAAGAAAATCAAATCCTAGGCCAACATGGTGAAGATTTGGACATACTTTTTCTTTTATTAGTCACATGATCTCTGTTCTAGTTCCTATGTCTCTTGATTCACTTTAAGTTGATATTTGTGCAGGGTGAGTGATAGGGGTTTAATTTCATTTTGTTACATGTGGATTTCCAATTTTCCCAGCACCATTTGTTGAACAGGCTCTCTTTTCTCCAGTGAATGTTTTTTTCATCTTTGTCTAGTATAAGATAACTGTATTTATGTGGATTTGTTTCTGTTTCTTCTATTCTGTATCATTGGTCTATGTGTCTGTTTTTGGTGCTGATACCATGCTGGTTTTGTTACTGTGACTCTGTGGTGTAGTTTTAGGTCTAATATTGTGATGCCTCCTGCTTCACTCTTCTTCCTAAGGATTGCTTTGTCTATTCTGGGTCTCTTATTTTTCCAAATGAATTTCATGATTGCTTTTCCTAGTTCTATGAAAAATGTCATTGGGATTTTAGTGAGAATTGTTTTCAATACATGGAAATCAATAAACCTAATTCATCACACCAATAGACTAAAAAACAAGAATCATATGATCATTTCAATAGATGCAGAAAAAGCATTTAACAAAATATATCACCCCTTTATGTTCAAAACTCTAGAAAAACTAGGGGTAGTAGGAACATACCTCAACATTGTAAAAGCTATACAGGCTCAACCCAACTACAATATCATTCTAAATGCAGAAAAAATGAAAGCATTCCTTCTAAAAACAGAACAAAAAACAAGGATGCCTTCTTTTACTACTTCAAATCAACATCATCCTTGAAAATCTAGCTATGGCAATTAGACAGACAAAAGAAATTAAAGAGATATAAATAGGAAAAGAAAAATTCAAGTTATCACTATTAGCTAATGACATGATTATATATTTAGAAGACCCAAAAAATTCTACCAGAAAACTTCTAGAGTAAATGAATTCAGCAAAGTAGCATTTACATTTACAATGAAAACTACAGAACACTAAAGAAAGAAATTGAATAAGAATTTGGAAGATGGAAAGACCTCCTATACTTCTCTTGGATTATCAGAATCAATATTGTCAAAATGCCCATACTACCAAAAGTGTTATATAGATTTAATGCAATTTCTATTAACATCTTCAGGTTAATTTCTAAAGGGTAAATAGGTAAACTGGTAGGGCAGAGGTAAGGAAAAATTGGGAGGATTATTACAAAAAGATATTATGCAAAAATAAGAAGTCAAGATATTTAACAGCACTTTTGAAGAACTCCAAAAGTATCTAGTGTGGCATGTCTGAAGCACAAAGTAGAAGTACGTTCACAGGAGATGATACCCTCTTGTAGGTAGAAGGCCAGCCAAAGAAAAGTTGGCCAAGGCATAGCTATTATGGGTAGATTGGAAAGAAGAGTTTAAGGATAATTATGGACATAAATGTGGCAACAATAGTTGCCGAAGTCTGGCTTGGCACAAATCAGGAGCCACTTGTCAAAAAGAAACTAACTTTATTTTTAGAACTACAAACGCCAAACAAAACAGCTCCAGGGAAAAACCCTCAGAGCCCAACTGCCACCACCGGCTTCCACAAGCCTCTCTCCCCCACACCAGCCTCTCAACCTCCCACTATCCTCCTGCTCTTGAGGCCGATTGGCTGGGTTGCGTGGGCAGAGCCAAAGAAGTCACCCAATGAGCAGCTCCGTGGAGGAGCCAATCAGCTAGATGTTGCTGGGGCCGCTGTGAGCCAATCATCAGCTGGCAGTCTGAAGGGCAGGGAAACAGCCCAATGAACATCACCGCAGAGGAGCCAATCAGCTAGATGTTGCTGGGGCCACTGTGAGCCAATCATCAGCTGGCAACTGGAAGTTTGCTGGCAGCTGGATCATCAGCCGGCAGCTGGAAGTTTGCTGGGGCCCCTTTGGCTGTGGCTCTCAACAAATAGTGGATGTTCCAGAAATATATTTTAAAAAAATTAGGAAAAACTACCAGTTTGAAGGAAGAAGATGAAATAAATTGAGTCATGTTGCATTTGCTGTGTTTGTGTGACTTCCTGTTTGGCATACCTAAGGATTTGTCAATTTCAGTGCTATTGATTTGTTCTTGTTTTTGTTTTGTTTTGTTTTTTTGGCTGAGTAATTCTTTGTTGTGTAGAACTGTCATGTCCATTGGGAAATGTTTAGCAACATCTTTAGTCTCTAGTCATTAGATGTCAATAACACGATTCTCCCAATAGTGACAGTTGAAAATATCCCCAAATATTTTCAGCATCCTCTGAGGTGAAGTGAGGATAATTTCATCAGAGTGAGAACCCCTGGTATATATATATACAGTAAATGATTGAATATCCCAGAATACTTGTCAGAATAATTAGAATTAATTGACTTACATTTAGTAGCTAAGACTATGAGTACTTATTAGTGTGCATTGAGGAAAAAAAAACAGAAGAAATGAGTCTTTAGAATATAGAGAATTATCCTAACAACTTTATTCTTATGTATTGCTCATTCTCTAACAACTTTTTACTTTATTCTCAGTTATTACTCCTTGATGGTTGATATGGGAGACACAGTGGGGTATATTATTTCCCTTTGTTATCCTTTGCCCAACTTTTCATTTATCTTTGCTTTCCCCCACAAACCACAATATCTTGCTCTTTTTTATCAGTCATCATATATCCCTTCCAATTAGATTTTCCTTAAAATTTATCTCTAGACCAACATCATGCATTTCAATCACTCCTTCTTTTCAAGTACTTTGCTGATTGTAAAGTATTTGATATTTCTTTGTGACAATTAACATAGTGTACCTAGATTCTTAATAATTCTCAATAGATAATTCTTTGCCTATCTGACATTCTATATTACATGTCTGAAGTTCTGTGCCTCTGTATTAGTTTTCTCTTGCTGTAGCATAATACCTGAAACTGAATGATTTACAAAGAAATGAGGTTAATTTAGCTTATAGTTTGGGAGGTTATGATTTCAATATTGAGTAACCCCATCTGTTTGGCCTTTTGTGAGGCTGTGTCACAACATGGAAGAGAAGTAGGAAGGTGAATGGCCATGTGCAGAAGACATCTAATTCATGGAGTGGCTTGACCTTTTAACAAGCTATTCTTCTGAGAGCTAATAAATCTGAGAGACCAGCCTTAATGCCTTCTGAAGGCAATGTCCCCAAGGTCCTATTTACCTTCCACTAGGCCCCACCTTTAAATGGTCCACCACATTTCAGTGCTACTATATTAGGGACTAAGCTTACAGCACACTAACCTTTGAGAAGCACACTCAAATCGTACCTAAAGCATAGTAACTTTCTTCTTCAAATATTCTTGCTAATTTGTTCAAACTCTGGAATGTTATGAGATTTCTAGAATTTCCTTATTATAATTATTTAAGTCATCTAAGCCCTGTCTTTAAAAAGTAGTTTTGTCAGCTACTGAGTTATGTTAAATAATAGACATGGTACAACATAACTGTTCATTGGATTACTTCCAATGAAATAAGAATTAATTGTTTTATTTTATGATGTATGCAAGATATATGAACTGTTTATCCACCTGACTTTCATTTAGAATATCAGGGAATTAAATGAGTATAGATTAAAAGAACAATAACAGAATTATCTTCCAAACATATAAACTAGGGCATAGGAAACAATTTTATCAATATGATCCTGAATAAATTATGTATCTTCACTGAGCCTCAATTTCCTCAGTTTCAACATAAAATGAAGCATTTATGTGAAGCCTGGATACACATTAGAATCATTTGAGAAATGTTTACAAAAATCGACCTTTTCTCTAGACCAATTGAATTATTATGCCTGGAGAATATACCTATATACACAACCAAGATTCAACTCCACTACACTTTACGATTTCTAAGCTCTCCTGATTTGTCTATGTGTGTGTGTGTGTGTGTGTGTGTATGCACATGTGGGTGTACTTGCCAATGTTTTTTGTGCGAGCATACATTTCTGATGTTGTAATAGAAGTTCATTTACAGTATGACTCAACATGCAAATTTTTTTTCCTTTTCCTGTTTTCTTCTCAATTAGTAGTGGTTCTTTTAGTTATGTTTAACATTAATATTCATATTGACATAATTATATATAATTTGCTCTAATTCAGTTCTTAGAATTTTACCTTTTCCTCCCATCCTCCCCTCTCCTGTTCCCTTCCCTCCACTTTTCTGGTCTTTTTGCTATCGACCTATGTATTTTTTTAATTAGTGTTTTGTGACTATACATGATGGTGAAAGTTCCTGTGGTATATTTATACGTACATAGGAAAGTTAAGTCTGATTCATTCCACTGTTTTTCCCTTATCCTGTCCCTTCCGTGACCCACTCAATCCCCTGTGTCTACTCTACTGCTCTTTCTTCTATTTTTCTATTTTGATGGAATTCCATCCCCTGCCTTTCTCCCTCTCCCTCACACTCCCCTTCCTTATTTTGGACTAGCCCCTGCATATCATATAAAACATTCAATCATTGACTTTTGGGGTCTGGCTTATTTCACTTGACATAATAGTCTCCAGTGCCATCCATATACCAGTAAATACCATAATTTCATTCTTCTTTATGGCTGAGTGATAAAAATCAATGTGGCTGTATTTCTATGATAGGCTGATATAGATCTTTTGGATATATACCAAGGAATGGGATAGCTGGGTCATAGGGTGGTTCCATTTTAGTTCTTTGAGGAATCTCCATAATGCCTTCCAGAGTGGCTGCAATAATTTGCAGTCCCACCAACAATGAATGAGTGTAACTTTTCCCCCACATCCTCATCAATACTTATTATTATTTGCATTCTTAATAATTGCCATTCGGACTGGAGTAAGACAAATTATCAATGCAATTTTTATTTGTATTTCCCTTATTGCTAGGGATGTTGAACATTTTTCATATATTTGTTGACCATTTGTATTTCTTCTTTGAGAAATGTCTATTTAAGATTTTTTACACATTATCAATTGGGTTATTTGTTTTGTTTCTTTTGATTTTAAGTTTTTTAGTTCTTATATATTCTGGATATTAATGACTTATCTGTAGAGCAGGTGGCAAAGATCTTCTTCTATTCTGTAGGCTCTCCCTTACTTCTCTTGTATCCTTTGCTGCGCAGAATCATTTTAATTTAATGCCATCCCACTCTTTGTACTTTAGGAATGTTGTTAAGGAAGTTGATTCTTGTGCTGACAAGGTGGAGTATTCTTCTGGTAGTTGCAGAGTTTTTGGTCTAATTCCTAGGTCTTTGATCCATTTCGAGTTGACTTTTGTGCAGAGTGAGAGATAGGTATCAAGTTTCATTCTTCCTCAATATGATTTTCCACTTTTCCCAGTACCATTTGTTGAAAGGCTATCTTTTCTCCAACATATGTTTCTTGGCATCTTTGTATAGTATCAGGAAACTGCATTTATATGGTTTTTGTCTCTGTGTCTTCTATTTTATTCAGTTGGTCTTCACTTTGTTTTGGTGCCAGTACTATGCTGTTTTTGTTACAGTATCTTTATAGTATGATTTTAGTTCCAGTATCTTGATGCCTCCAACTTTACTCTTCTTGCTAAGGATTGCTATGCTGGGTCTCTTATTTTTCCAAATGAATTTTAGAACTGCTTTTTCTAGTTCTGTGAAGAATGTCATTGATATTGTTATGGGAATTTCATTGAACCTGTATAGCACTTTTGTTAGTATGGTCATTTTGTGAATATTAATTGTGCCTATCTAAGAACATGGGAGGTCATTCCATCTTTTTCGAATTTCTTCAATTTTTTCTTCAGTGTTGTATAGTTTTCATTGTAGAGGTCCTTCACCTTCTTCATTATATTAATTCCCAAGTATTTTAATTTTTGAGGTTATTGTGAATTGGGATAGTTTTCTAATTTATTTTTAGCAGGTTATTGGAGGGTAGGAAAGCATTTGATTTTTGTATGTTTATCTTGTATCCTGCTCTTTACTCAATTTGTTTATTAACTGTAGAAGTGTTTGGTGGAGTTTTTGGGTCTTCTAAATATAGTCATTCCATCAGCAAGCAGAGATAATTTGAGCTTTTCTTTTCCTATTGGTATTTCTTTAATTTCCTTCTATTGCCTATGTGCTTTGGCTAGAATTTCAAGGACAATGTTGAATAGGAGTGATAAAAGTTGGCATCCTGGAGCTGGGGTTATGGCTCAGCAGTAGAGCACTCACCTCGCAAGTGCAAGACCCTGGGTTCGATCCTTAGCACCATATAAAAATAAATAAATAAATAAAGTTAAGGTATTGTGTCCAACTACAACTACAAAAAGTAAATATAAAAAAACACCTAAATAAAAAGTTGGCATCCTTGTCTTATTTCTATTTTGAGACGAAATGCTTTCAGTGTTTCTCTAGTCAGAATAATGTTGGCCTTGTGTTTAATGTATATAGCCTTTACAATGTTGAGATAAGTTCCTTCTATCCCTATTTTCTCTAGTGTATTAAATGTGAATGGGTACAGGACTTTGTCAAATTCTTTCTCTGAATCTATTGATATAATCATCAGATTCTTTTCTTTAAGACTAATGTTGTACAGGCTGGGGTTGTAGCTCAGTGGTTTAGTGCTTGCCTTTGAGCCAATCTTCCATCCCTGGGATGAGACACACTTGATCATGGTGCACTATCTTTTAAATGTGTTTTTGTATGCAGTTTGCCAATTTTTTATTAATAATTGTTGAATCTTTGTTCATCAAGCATATTGGCCTCAAGTTTTCATTCTTGATGAGTCTTTGTATGGTTTTGGTATCAGGGTGATGATGGCTTCATTAAATGAATTTGTCAGATGTTCCCTCATTTTCTATTTTGGGAATAATTTGAGGAACATTGGTATTAGTTCTTCTTTAAGGCCTGGTAGAAATTGGCTGAGAATCCATTTGGTTCTGACATTTTCTTTGTTTGAAACACAGTTTGCCAAGAAGATAGCAAAAGATTTAAAAATAGCAAAGATATCTCTCTCTCTCTCTCTCTCTCTCTCTCTCTCTCTCTCTCTCTCTCTCTCTCCATATGTACATATATACACATGTATATATATATATATATATATGTAAATGGTTTGAGTTATGTTTATGTACTTCATTCCACATATCATTCTTTATATTATATTTTTGTTATGGAAAGTATATATTTTTCTCCTTCAGGTTAATTATAAGCTGATTGAAACCAGAACTTGTTTTTTTCTTATCCTCCATAGTGATTTTACTAGTTCTCTGCATATAGTAAGTAAATCCTTTTTTTTTAACTTCATTCCTCCATGGATGCTTTCTTATTATGCATAGTGGGATTCATTGTAAAATATTCATTAATACACATAACATTATTTGGTCAATTTCATTTTCCAGCACCACCTCTTCCTTCCTTCTGCCCTCCCCCAGTCCCCATCCTGTATTCCACTATTCTCCCTTATATTTTTATGAGATCCTTTTTTCCATTTCTCTCTCTCTAACTTTCACTTATGGAAGCTTGCATATGACCCTTGGCTTTCTGAGTCTGACTCATTTATCTTAACACGCTGCTTTCCAGTTTATAGATTTTCTAACAGATGACAGTTTCACTCTTTATGGCTAACTAAAACTCCACGGTGTATATCTCTCACATTTCTTTATACATTCATCTGTTAATGACACCCAGGCTGGTTCCATGATTTGACTATTATGAATTGTTCATAAAAAATATGGCTATGCATATATTGCTATAGAATGCAGACTTTACTTCTTTTGGATAAATACTAAGGAGTGGTATAGCTGGGACATATGGTGGTTCTATTCCTGTTCTTTTAAGGAATCTCTATACTGAGGTCCATAGTAATTGCATATAGTAAATTCTAAATAGCTATTTCTTTGGTTTTATTTTATATATAATATATATTATATATACAAAAATTTATTTGTTCTAATTAGTTATACATGACAGCAGAATGCATTTCAATTCATAGTACACAAACGGAGCATGATTTTTTATTTCTCTGATTGTACATGAAATAGAGTCACACCATTTGTGTCATCATACATGTACCTAGGGTAATGATGTCCATCTCATTACACCATCTTTCCTACTCCCATGTCCCTCCATTCCCCTCCTTCCCCTTCGCCCTATCCAAAGTTCCTCCATTCCTTCCATGCCACTGCCATTATGGATCAGCATCGACTTATCAGAGAAAACATTCAGACTTTGGTTTGGGGGGATTGGCTTACTTTACTTTGTACCATATTCTCCAGCTTCATACATTTATGTGCAAATTCCATGATTTTATTTTCTCTTAATGCTTAGTAATATTCCATTGTATATACATACCACAGTTTCTTTATCAACTCATCTATTGAAGGACACAGTTTAGCCATTTTGAATTGTGGTGCTGTAACCATTGATAAGGCTGTGTCACTGTAGTATGCTGATTTTAAGTCCTTATGGTATAGACCAAATAATGGCATAACTGGGTCAATTGGTGGTTCCATTCTAAGTTTTCTAAGGAATCTCCATAATGCTTTCCAGATTGGTTGCACCAATTTGAGTCCTAGCAGCAATGTAAGAGTGTGCCTTTCCCCCCCACATCTCCATCAACACTTATTGTTGCTTGTATTCTTGATAACTGCCATTCTGACTGGAGTGAAATGAAATCTTAATGTAGTTTTGATTTGTATTTCTCAAATGACAAGAGATTGTTGAGCATTTTTTCTTATGTTTGTTGATCAGTTGTATATGATCTTTTGAGAAGTGTCTATTCAGTTACTTAGCCCATTTATTGATTGGGTTATTTGGGTTTTTTAAAATATTTTTTAGTTGTAGGTAGACACAATATCTTTAATATTATTTATTTATTTACATGTGGTGCTGAGGATCAAACCCAGGGCCTCATACATGTGAGGCAAATGGTCTACCACTGAACTACAACCCCAACCTCTTATTTGTTTTTTGGTGTTGAGTTTTTTGAATTCTTAATATATCCTGGAGATTGATGCTATATCTGATTTGTATGTTGTTAAAATTTGTTCCCATTATGTAGGCTCTCTCTTCCCCTCATTGTTTCTTTTGCTTAGAAGAAGCTTTTTAGTTTGAATTCATTTCATTTATTAATTCTTTATTTTATTTCTTGCAGTTTAGGAGTCTTGTTAAAGAGGTCAGGTATTAATCTGACACGATGAGGATTTGGACCTACTTTTTCCTCTATTAGGTACAGAGTTCCTGATCTAATTCCTAGGTTCTTGATACACTTTGAGTTGAGTTTAGTGCATGGTGAGAGATAGGGGCTTACTTTCATTTTACTGAATATAGCTTTCCAGTTTCTTATCACCACTTGTTGAAGTGGCTATCCTTTCTCCAATGTATGTTTTTGGCATGCTTGTCTAGAATGAGATAACTGTATTTATATGGGTTTGTCTCTGTGTCCTCTATTCTGTACCACTGGTCTACAAGTCAATTTTTTTGCCAATACCATGCCATTTTTGTTACTATTGATCTGTAGTGTAGTTTAAGCTCTGGTATTGTGATGCCTCCTGCTTTACTCTTCTTGCCAAGGATTGCTTTAGCTATTCTGGGTCTCTTATTTTTCCAGATGAATTTTATGATTACTTTTTCTATTTCTGTTGTGGGGAGACTGCTCAAAAAACATACCAACTCCAAATTTGAAACAAATTGAAGAATTTTTATTCACATGTTTTGCCAATTATACCTGGCCAGGGGCTGTGTGTGACAGAGTCCAAGTGGCTCTCTGAAAAAACAGCAGCCCCCCTCTGAATGAAATTTGCTATTTAAGGAGGAAAACATATCCTATGGAATTTTTCTATTAGCAATTAAGCAAATTATAGAAGCTAGAAAAAGCAGAACATCTCAGTCAACTGCATCTTGGGTCCGAGTAGGTGCTAGACAACAGTCGAGCAGGTGGTCAGTGGGGATGAGAATCTACTTCAAAGTCATATAGGTCACCAAGACCACCATATCCTGGATTGAGTATATCTTGTGGGGGTACAAAAAACAGAAAACAATGTTTTGTTTTGTTTTAAATTTAGCAGAAAACAGCTTTCATTTTATTTTCTCGGAAATGGGTCCTGCAGCTGTCGCTTCACCAGAGCAATAACAGAAAACCTAAGATGGAGTCTAGAATAGCTGAGATGGAGTCCCTCCAGCCACATCTGTTTGCTCATATAGCAACAGTGACTCCATTCTTGTTGCTCCAGCAAAGGAGGGAACTATTACAAGTGATCAGGTAGTTTTACCACAGCAATTGCTTTACACAACCAGTACTAGTAATTTATTGGTTGTATTGATCAGTTCACACCACAACATTTCTATGAGGAAGGTTATTGGGATTTTGATTGGAATTGCATTTAATCTGTATAGTGATTTTGGTAGTATGGTCATTTTGACAATAGAACTTTCCATTTTCTAAGATCTTCTTTAATTTCTTTCTTTAGTGTTCTGAAGGTTTTCACTGTAGAGGTCTTTCACATCTTTTGTTAGTTTGATTCTCAAATATTTTTAAGCTATTGTAAATGGAGTAGTTTTCCCAATTTCTCTTTCAGAGGATTCTTTACTGATGTAGAGAAATGCATTTGATTTATGGGTGTTGATTTTATATTTTTCTATTTTGCTGAATTCATTTGTTAGTTATAGAAGTTTTCTAGTGGAATTTTTTGGATCCTCTAAGTATAGAATCATGTTGTCAGCAAATAGTGCTAATTTGATTTCTTCTTTTCCTATTCATATTCCCTTAATTTCTTTCATCTGTCTAATTGCTATGGCTAGAGTTTCAAGAACTATGTTAAATAGAAGAGTTGAAAGAGGGCATCCTTGTTTTGTTCAGTTTTTAGAGGGAATGCTTTCAATTTTTTTCCATTTAGGTTTTGTGGCCTTAGGCTTAGCATAGATAGCTTTTACAATGTGGATATATGCTCCTAATATCCCTAGTTTTTCTAATGTTTTGAACATTAAGCTGTGCTATATTTTCTCAACTGCTTTTTCTGCATCTATTTGGATGAGCATTATCTGTAAGTCTATTGATTTAATGAATTACATTTATTGATTTCTGTATGTTGAACCAACCTTGCATCCCTGGGATGAACCCCAGTTGATTGTGGTGCACTTCATTTTTAATATGTTCTTGTATGCAATTTGCCAGAATTTTATTGAGAATTTTTGCATCTATATTCATTAGGGATATTGGTCTGACATTTTCTTCCCTTGATGTGTCTTTGATTTTGGTAATAGGGTGATACTAGTTTCATAGAATGAGTTTGGAAGTGTTCTTTCCTTTTATATTTCATGGAATAATTTGAGAAATGTTGCCGTTAATTCTTCTTTGTAGGTCTTGTAAAACTTGCCTGAGAATCCATCTGGTCCTGGGCTTTAGTTTCTTGGTAGGCTTTTGATGGTGTCTTCTATTTCATTGGTTGAAATTGATGTGTTTAACTTGTGGATATCATTCTGATTCAGTTTGGGTAGATCATATGACTCTAGAAATTTTTTATGTCTTTAAAACATATCTCAACATTGTAAAAGCTATCTATGCTAAGCCCCAGAACAACATCATTCTAAATCGAGAAAAATTGAAAACATTCCCTCTAAAAGCTTAACAAGACAGGGGTGCCCTCTCTCACCCTTTCTATTTAACATAGCGCTTGAAACTTATGTCTTAATATTTTATATTTTATTGGAGTATAAATTTTCAAATTTGTTTATGATTATCTTCTGTATTTCAGTAGAGTCCATTGTGATATTTCCTTTTTCATCATGGATTTTAGTAATTTGAGTTTTCTTTCTCCTTCTCTTCATTAGTGTGGATAGGGGTTTATCAATTTTATTTATGTTTTCAAAGAACCGCATTTTATTTTGTCAATTTTTTCTTTCTTTCTTTCTTTTCTTTCCTTTTTTTTTTTTTTTTTTTTGGTACCAGGGAGTGAATTCAGGGGCATTCGACCACTGAGCCACATCCCCAGCCCTTTTATTTATTTATTTTTTTAATATTTATTTTTTAGTTTTTGGTGGACACAACAGCTTTCTTTGTATGTAGTGCTGAGGGTCGAACCCGGGCCACACACATGCCAGGCGAGCGCGCTACTGCTTGAGCCACATCCCCAGCCCTGTCAATTTTTTCTTATGTTTCAATTTCATGGAATCAGCTCTGATTTTAATTATTTCCTGTCTTCTACTACTTTGGGTGTTGATTTGTTCTCCTTTTTCCAGGGCTTTGAGATGTAATATTAGGTCATTTATTTGTTGACTTTTCTTCTTTTAAAGAACCATCTCCATGCAGTGAACTTTCTTTTCAGTACTTTGCCTTCAGAGTGTCTCAGAGATTTTGATATGTTGTATCAGTGTTCTCATTTACCTCTAAGAATTTTCTAATGTCCTGTCTGATGTCTTCTGCTATCCATTATTCATTCAATAGCCTATTATTTGGTCTCCAGGTGTTGGGGTAGGTTCTATTATTTATTTTATCATTGATTTATAATTTAATTCTTTTATGCTCTGATAGAATTCAGGGTAGTATCACTATTTTTTTTTTGTTTGTTAAGAGTTGCTTTGAAGCATAATATGTGGACTATTTTAGAGAAGGACTATTATGTGGACTATTGCTGAGAAGAAAGTGTTGAAATAACTTGTTGATGGCTGGTATATTCTATATATATCTATTAAGTCTATATTTTTATTAGTTATTGATGAAAATTTATTTATTTGTTTGTTTATATGTGGTGCTGAGAATTGAACCCAGTGCTTCATCCGTGCTAGGCAGGCACTCTACCACTGAGCCACAACCCCAACCCACATCTAAATTTTCGATTGTATTATTGAGTTGTATAATTTATTTGTTTAGTTTTTCTTTGCAAGTTCTATCCCGTGGTGAAAAAGGTGTGTTAAAGTCACCCAGTAATTATTGTATTGTGGTTTATTTGACTCTTGAAATTAAGAACAGTTTATTTTTATAATGTAGATGCTCCATTGTTTGGGGGCATATATATTTATAATTGTTATGACTTGTTGATGTATGAGTCCTTGAAGCAGTATGAAATGTCCTTCTTTATTCCTTTTGACTAATTTTGGTTTGAAGTTCACTATCTGATATGAGAATGGAAACCTCTGCTTGTTTCTGCAGTCTATGTGAGTGGTGTGTTTTTTCCCAAACTTTCACCTTCAGTCTGTGAATGTCTTTTCCTATAAGATGAGTCTCTTGAAGGCACCATATTATTGGGTCTTTTTTAAAATCCAGTCTGCCAGTCCATGTCTTTTGATTGATCAGTTTAGGACATTAAGATTCATGGTTATTATTGAGACATGGTTTGTATTACTGATAATTTTGGTTTATTTTGGTTTTTATCTTCATTTGGTTTCTCCTTTGATTGTCTTTTCCTTTAGTGTAGTTCCTCCCTTTGCTGATTTTCATTGTTGTTTTTCATTTCCTCCTCATGGAATATTTTGTCAATGATGTTCTTAGTGTAGGCTTTCTTGTTTTATATTATTTAACTTTTGTTTATCTTGAAAGGTTTTTATGTCATCATAAAATCTAAAGCTTGCTTTTGCTGGTTATAAGAATCTTGTTTGGCATCTATTTTCTTTCAGAGCTTGGTATATATTGTTCCAGATGTTCTATCTTTGGGTGTCTGGGTTGAGAAATTTGGAGAGATACTAACTGGTTTCCCCCTATATATATAATCTGATTCCTTTCTCTTGTGGCTTTTAAAATTCTATCCTTATTCTGTATGCTACACATTTTCATTATAATGTGACTTGATGTGGAACTGTTGTGATCTTGTACATTTGGTGTCCTGTTAGCCTCTTGTATTTGATTTTCCAATTCATTCTTTAGGTTTGGGAAATTTTCTGACATTATTTCATTGAATAGATTGTTCATTCCTTTGATTTGTAACTTTATGCCTTCCTCTTTCCCAATAATTCTTAAATTTGATCTTTTGATGTTATCTGATAATTTTTGGATGTTCTGCTCATGGTTTCTTACCATCTTCACTATATGATGAAGTTTATTTTCACGAGTATTTATTTTGTCTTTATTGTCTGAAGTTCTATTTCCAAGTGATCTAGTCTGTTGTTGATGCTTTCTATTGAGTTTTTAATTTGATTTATTGTTTCCTTTGTTTTAAAGATTTCTGTTTGTTTGTTTTTTCAGAATTTCTATCTCCTTATTGAAGTAATATTTTTCTTCCTGTATATGCTTATGTAGCTCTTTATCAAAATGGTCTTTTATTGCTTTGTTTGCTCTCACATATAATTCTTTAACTCACAGAACATTTTAATTACATACATCCCGAACTCCTTCTCTGACATTTCTTCTAGTATGCTGGCCATGGATTCTAATAATGTCATATCTTGGTATGTTTGGGGCACTTTCTTCCCTTGTTTTTCATGTTGTTCATGTGTCTTCTCCTCTAGCAGTGCAGATCCCAGGTATTACAGTTTTTATCCTATAGACTTATAATGTCCTTGCAGGATTTCAATACCTCTCATATAAGGGGGAGATCAATATTAACAGATTCCAATGCAAGCAATATTCAGCCTTAAATCAAATAGCTCCTATTAAGACATTGGCAGTTTTGTCACAATAGACAGAAATGGTTACTTTGATAATTGTGTATAATATAAAAATTTGCAAAAGTTTCTAATGGTGGACAAAGAGAGAACCAGGGAGGTGTAGGAAAAGATATTAACAAGGAGGAGTGGATCTTAGGAAGCATGAAAGAGGAATTAAAAGAAGTTGTCTCGTAGCTGGAGAAAGGAGAGAAAGAGGCTTTGGGGAGACAGATAAGTTGAAGTATATATATATATATATATATATATATATATATATATATATATATAGAGAGAGAGAGAGAGAGAGAGAGAGAGAGAGAAAGAGAGAGGGGGGGGACAAAAAACAAACCAAAAATATTAAGAGAAAGAAAAATGTGAAAATAAAAGATAAATGAAAGATAAATGAATATACAACACAACTATAATATACTATTCAGACATCCCAGTCCTCAATAGCCTAAGAGATGAAAAGAACTTGGTTCCATAAATGCTGGAGATTTGAGGGCAGGAAGAGAGAGAGGGGGGAGGGGGAGGGGGAGGGAGGGAGGGAGGGAGGGAGAGAGAAAGAGAAGAGAAAAAAATATCTTGAAGGAAAATTAAAGATTGTTGAGTTCAATGACTTTCTTGCTTCCCTTCTCATCCAGTAGGTAGGGTTGTCTGTAATTTGCTGGTATCTCCACCCCCAGCATGGTGAAGGTTGTCAGGGTGGGAAAGTTGGTCTTTGTGGCAGATCTCCTGGAGGTGGGGTATAGCACTTGCCAGTCTCCTTTGGAAGACTACACCCCCAAGGATCTCCTTTGGGGCCTGCTCATATAATGTGGGAACTTGCTCTTATCCCCTTATATTGCCTGTAGACCCCACAATTCCTCATCTCTAATTTAGTCTCTAAACTGTATCTCACTCACCCCCTCCCTTTCTACTTTCCACGCAGGAAACTCTCTCTCCAGAGGTCCTGTGGGCTGCATTCTGGGGCCTGTGCAACTGTCATAGAACATTGTTTTGTATCAGGCAGATTAGGACAGGCTTTGCAAGCTATGGTCCAGCCAAGTAACCACAAGCACTGTGCCAGGTTAGTGGCTGTTGGGGGAAAAGGGAGAGTTGGGAAGTGTAGGTACCTTGATATTGCTTCTGGGCCCAAGCCAGTGTCCCAAGATGGGAATTGCCCCAACTGAAGATGGTGACAAAGGTGTCCCAAATGTAGACAGCTGCTTTCATAAATGGGGCATTGGAGCAGGCTGGGCAGTGGCGTTGGGCAGTGTGTTTAGAGATGCAGCTCTGTGGCATCCAGTACTGTGGCGGGTGGCTCTCTCAGACCCTCTCTGGTGACCCCAGGTTCAGTCTACCATGTGGAGGAGACTATGGCAGCAGTTGCAGTGTCCCAAAATGGAGAAGACCAGGGGAGCCTCATGTTGGTAGATGGGCATTCACATGGGTGTGAAGCTGGGGTTTCTGCATGGGCATGTAGGCCAGGGGGTCTTGAATTGGCACTGAATCTGGAGGTTCTGCACGGGCATGGTGGCTGGGGATCCTGTGCTGGAGAGGCTGTTGGGGGTCCTCTAATAACTCACAGAGAAATAGTATTTTCAATGCTTGAATCCCAGGTCATGGAGTGACAAGGGATACAGCCTCTCTCTATCCCACAATCTTGGATACCTCTAAATAGCTATTTTTTGAATGAATAATATAAATAGTGCAATATTTTTGTTTTCATTTGCACTATGCTTATGAATGACTATAATATTCACTTCCTTAGTGATTACTGTGCTTTCAATAGCTAAATTAAGTCAATATTATTCATCATAGCCATATTTTTTCCCACTGGAACCTTGTGGGTTTTGTTGTCTAACCAAAATCATATCCCATAGAAAACTAAGACTTCTATGAGGGTTTGGTAGAGCTCATCTCACTTTCTTCTCCATATACATAGTAGATATTTTATTCAAATGTCCTATCAGAATGTTCCATTGCAATATTCACAATGGTTGATTTAGTAGTAGGCATGTGACCTAGAATGGGTGGACCAAGTAGAAACATGGGCTGCGACCAGAAAATGTGAAAGAATTAACATATAGACCTGGGCTTTAGGGGAAAAAAGACTTTTCAAAAAACTACTGCCTAACCCAAAATTCCATGAAGTGTCTGGGGAGTTTCTTGAAATAGTCAGGCTCAAAAGGAAGGCCATCATGTTATATTGAACACCAACTAGAATATGCTGTAAAATAAGAATCTGCATTAGATTAACTTTTAACATTTCACAGTCTGTGGAAGAGTTAAATGAGATTGTTACAAACAGCAGCAAAAAATGCACTATGATATTTGTTGCTTTTATAAATAGAAATTATTCACAGCCATTTCACAGGAAAATTTTGAGCTCACAGATGATCCAAGTGTAGCTTTATTTTTAGGTTTGGGGAAAACATTAGCTAGTTTCCTAGTAACCTTATTTTACATGTTTAAAAAATTAAAGTTGCATTTATGTCTATTATCAATCCATGTGTTATTGTTTAGAGAAAATAATCTAAAAGAGAATGGATTTCAAAGAAAAAAGATCTTCCTAAAAGAAAGTTATAGTGACAATTTATTTTTATAAACCTCTAACTTCTACTAAATGAAACTCAGATTCCTTTTTCCACTGTTAAAGACCCTGTTCTTTTTGTCTTTGCACTTATTGGATAGAAGAGATTCAGGTCAGAGCTAAGGGAAAACAAAGTCTACTTAGAAACAGGAATCACTGATGTTCTCATTGCCACTGTAGAGAAGCCTCTGACCATGCAGTCATAGCCCCATTTTGAGACATTCTGTAGTCTCTCAATGTAATAAGGACATGAAATGTCAGAATGTGGAGTTTTTGAAACTATTCCTATTTTATTATTTTCTTTTTGATTAATGTGTGTTAATTTCACATACTAATGGGGCCCATTATGTTTTTCCATATTTGCATACAACATTCACTGGTCAAATCCAAATCCTTCTTTTGTTAATTCCTCCAATACTTCCTTCCCAATCTGTATTAGTCGGTATTCTACATTAAAATCAACTGTTTTGTTTTTTAGCTTCTGCATATGAAAGAGAACATGTGGTTCTTGTCTCTGGCTTATTCCTCTTAACATAACATCCTCCTAATCCATCCATTTTGCTGTAATGCCAAGTCCCATTTTTCTTCATGGCTGAATAATATTCCATTTCATTATCTATTCATCTGTTGATGGGCACATAGGCTGATTCCACATTTTACTTATTACCATAATAAACAGGGGCATATAGGTTTATTTTTGATGTGCTGATTTCATTCCCTTTGGATATAGACCTAGAAATAGAATAGTTGGACCATATGGTAGCTCCAGTTTTAGGTTTTTGAGAAATCTCCATACAGTTGATTCAGTTTAACTGTATCTTTTGGGGGAGGGTACCAGGGATTGATGTCAGGGGCACTCAACCACTGAGCCACATCCTCAGTCCTATTTTGTATTTTATTTAGAGAAGGGTCTCACTGAGTTGCGTAGTACCTCACATTTGCTGAGTCTGGTTTTGAACTCTCGATCCTCCTGTCTCAGCCTCCTGAACTGTTAGGATTATCGGCATGCACCACCATGTCCAGCAACAGTGTATTCACATTTTTGCCAGTGCTAGTTCCTTTTTGTTTTCTTGATAACTGTCACTATAACTGGTGTGGAATGGTATCTTTGTGGTTTTTGTTTGTGTTTTCCTGATGTCTAATGATATTGTATATATATTATATTTTTGGCCATTTTTATTTTCTCTTCAGAGAATTGTACATTAGATAATTGGCCCCATTTTAATTGGAGCATTTATTTTTATAGTAAAGTTTTTTGTTATATATTCTAGATATTAATCCTGTGCCAGATGAATAGCTGGCAAAGGTTTTATCCCATTGGATTGGTGTTCATTCCTTGGTGGATACTTAGATTAATTCCACATCTTGGATATTATGAACAATGCTATTTTGAAAATGGGACTACAGATATCTTTTCTATGTACTAATTTCATTTATTTTTATACCCAGTAATAAGATTGGTGTATCATGATGTAGTGTTTTTCTAAAATTTTTAATGGACCTCAATACTGTTTTCCATTTGGCTGAACTAATTTAAATTTGTTGCTACAATGCATAAGGATACAGTGTTGATATTTCATTGGCAACACTTGTGATATTTTGTTTTGTTGGAATAATCATTCAAGCAGGTATGAACTCATTCTCATTGTTGTTTGATTTGTATTCCCCTGATGATTAGTAAAGTTGACCATTTCTTCTAATACCCATTGGCTGTTTTGTCTTTTCAGAAAAATGTCTTTTAAGGTATTTTGCTTGTTTTTCAATCCAGTTTTTTTTTGTGTGTGTGTATGTGCATGTGTGTATGTGCATGCACATGTGTGCTATTAAGTCATTTATTCCTTCCTTGTATTTTTTAATATTAACCTCTTATCAGATATAGGATTTTCAAATATTTTTCTCATCATATAGCTTGTCTCTTCATTCTGTTGATTATTTACTTGGCTGTGCAGAATATTTTTAATTTGTTATAATATTATTTATCTGTTTTCCCATTTGTTACCTATGCTTTCAGAGTCAAATTCCCCTAAAAGATTATTGCAAAATCATTTTCAATGGGATTTATCCTATGTTCTCTTCTGGCAGTTTTAAAGTTTCAAGGGTTATGTTTAAGTTGTTAATCCATTTTAGTTGTTTTTATATAGTGTGAGATCAGAATCTTATTTCATTCTTCTGTGTATGGAATCCAGTTTTTCCCTCACCATTTATTAAAGGGTGGCTTTATCCATTATGTGTTCATAGCACCTTTGTGGGAAAAAATCAATTAACTGTAAATATATGGATTTATTTATTTGCACTCTGTTGAGTTTCATTGGTTTATGTGTCTCTTTTAAGGAAGTACTGACCTATATTGATTACTATAGCTTTGTGCTTCATAGTCTTAGGAATAAGGTAGAATAATGAACCCTTCTTTGTTCTTTTTGCTCAATATTACTGTTACCATTTGGGTTATTTTGTGGTTCCATATTACTTTTAGGATAGTTTCTCTATTTTTGTGAAATTTGACTTTAGAATTTTGAGAGAGTTTACATTGAATCTTGGTTATTTGGGGTAATATGTACATTTTGACATTATGGTTTCTTCCAATCCATGAAAATTTGATATTTTAATTAGTTCCATCAGTGTTTCTGTTTTTTAGTGTAGAGGCTTTCACCTCCTTGGTTAAATTTATTTATAAGTATTTTATAATTTTGTAACTGTTCTAAGTGGAATTATTTTCTTAATTTTTTGAATACTTTGTTGTTAGAATATGGAAGTGCTACATTTTTATTGATTGCATATCCTGAAACTTTCTTTTTTCTTTTTTTTAAAGAGAGAGAGAGAGAGAGAGAGAGAGAATTTTTAATATTTATTTTTTAGTTTTCGTTGGACACAACATCTTTATTTTATTTTTATGTGGTGCTGAGGATCGAACCCAGCACCCTGCAAATGCCAGGCGAGCGTGCTACCGCTTGAGCCACATCCCCAGCCCATCCTGAAGCTTTCTTTGTTTATTAGTTCTAACTTTTTTGTCTTTTATATTTTTTATCTAATTATTTTTCCAAATTTTTGCTATTGTTCACAAACTTTCTTTTTTCATCTGTAATGTTTTCTCTTTTGTCTGAAGTACATCCACTAGAATTTATATTTGTGAGGGTTCATTGGTGGCAAATATAGACTCTTTGTGGTGGGGGTCTACTTAGTTATACATGACAGCAGAATGCATTGCATTCATTGTATACAAATAGAGCAATAAAATAAAAAGAATTATAACTTTTTTGTTAAGCCTTTAGGGTTTTCTATATAAGATCAAACAGAGATACTTTAATACTTTCCTTACAAGTTTGACACTTTTTTTACTACCTAATTTCTCTGACTAAGACATCTAATACTATGTTTTATAGAAATTTTGAGAGTAGACATCCTTCTACTCTTATTGATCTTAGAGGAAAAGCTTTCAACTTTTCACCATGTAACATAACAGCTGTGGGCCTTTTGTGTATGACCTTAATTGTATTGAGGCAATCCCTTCTGTATTTAATTGTTGAGACATTTTATCATGAAAATATGTTGAATTTTGCCAAATATTTTTCCTTCATCTATTGAGGTAATCAGTTTTTTTTCCTTTTTTTAAATAAGATGTGTTACATATATTGATTTTTATATGTTGAATCATTCTTACACCCCAGGCATAAATCCTAGTTGGTCATATTGTGTGATTCTTTTACTATGCTATTGTATTTGGTTAGTTGGTATTTTGGTGAGAACTTTTACATCTGTGTTTATTAGGGATACTGGCCTGTAGTTTTTCCTTCTTTGTAACATCCTTGCCTACCTTTGGTGTCAGAGTTAATGACAAATTGTAAAGTGAGTTTGGAAGTCTATCTTCTTCAAATTTTTGAAGAAATTCTTTAAGAAAAATAGCATTAATTGTTTTTAAATGTTTGGGACAACTCATTAAAGAAGCTATCTGGTTTTGACTTCATCTTTCTTAGCAAGTTTTTAATAAATGACTACATGTCATTTTTATTCTGTTTGGATTTTCTGTTTCTTTATCATTCAATCATGGTAGCTGTTGTATTTCTAGGTTATACTATTTCTTGGCACATAATTGTCTGTATTAGTCTCTTATGATATTTTGTATTTCTGTGCTATAATAATTTCTTCTTGTGGGGCCTGGGGTTGTGGCTCAGTGGTAGAGTGCTTGCCTAGTACCTAGAAGGCCCTGGGTTCATCCTCAGCACCACATAAAAATAAATAAAATACTGGTATTGTGTCTATTTTCAACTAAAAAAATATGAAAAATTCTTAATTTTGTTGATTTTTCTTAGTGTTTATTAGTGTATTTTTCATTTAGTGGTACTTAATCTTATTTCCTTTTTTCTACTAATTTTGGCCTTATTTTTTCTAATTATTACTTTAGGTATAAAATTATGTTGTACTTGTAAGATTTTTATTCAAAATTAATCACAGAGTGTAAAAGAACTGAAGAGAAAAATGTCTCATGAGCCATGAAATAAATTCAGGGAGCCTAATGAACTGAAACCCTAGAAGAAATGGAAATTTGAAGGAGGTGAAAATAGAACAACATATTTGAAGAAACGATTGTAAAAATTTTCTAATTTTCTGAAAACAATGAATCTGTAAATCCAAGAAGCTTAGTGAATCTCATCTATAAGAAACATGAAGAATAGTTAGGTTTATAAAGATAAAATTTCCTTAAAGTTGTTAATAGAGATTCATAAAATGAAGGAAATATAAATGGATAATTAAATAGAAAAAGTAAAAAGAATGATAACACACATATGAATTAATATGACTCAGAAAAATATGGACATCACTGAAGTACTAAAAGAACTAAACTACCCATTTATAATTATACCCAGAAAAAAATATTTCAAATATAAAAGTCAGTACAAATTCAGGCATGCATAAACTGAATTTATTCATAAATACCAAACTTGCAGTGCAAGAAATATTGAAGAAATTCCTTAAGTTGTATGTAAAATGATATCATATTGATATAGTCACATACACAAAAATGAAGACAACAGATAATTATAATTATGTGCATAAATGATTAGTTTTATTATTAAATATTTCTCTAAAGTACTTTAAGAAAAATTATACCAATATATTTTGGAGTTTATAACTAGAACTAAGTATGATAAGAATAGAAGAAAGAAAGAAGAAATGGATGTGCAGTTTTCTAAAGTTCTCAAAGTGTATGTGAAGTGATATAACATCACTTTAAATAGACTGTGTGTGATTATTTTAAAACATATTCTATAAACCATAACTCAAACATTAAACATACACACAAAACCAAAGCTTCAGCCAATAAACACACAAAGAAAATAAGAGAAAATCATCAATAAAATATTAATCTAACCAGAAAGATTGCACAAAAAAGAAGAAAAGGGGGAAATCACAGACAGAAAACTATTAAGACAGAAGAAACAAACTACAAGCATATAAATAATCACATTAAATGTGAGAATTATAAATAACCTAATGGAAGATCATTAGACTGAATTATTGTCAAAATATTCTACATGTTGCCTATGAGTGCTATTTTATACCCGGGGACAGGAGAATACTTAAAAGTAAAAAGACAAAGATGAAACATGATTACTGTTCAGAAAGGTGTTAAGATAGCTGATTTGGGGCTTCTTTCTTTGGGAAGGACTTACAACCAGATACGTCTTTTGCTGGCATTTAAAAACTTGGGTTTTAGTAGTGTTCTTACCATTCTTAAACTGATAAATTAGTTTGTATCTAAGTTATGTGTATAAGAATAAAATTATAATACACATATTGTTTCCTACCTGTAATCTGAAATTTGGGAGCATACTAAGCAAAGGGTGTCACTGTAACTATATTCCCAGTGAAAACATTATTTTTCTTTTGCACATTTTTTATTGGTGCATTATAGTTGTACAAAATGATGGGATTTATTACATATTCATGCATGTGAAAATATCCTGGTGAAAACTTTTTTTAGGTAGATGAAATTTCATTTTTTTTACTAAAGGGACAGGGAAAAATATAATATTTCCCCCTTAATTTATTAATAGTGATACATCAAATTAATTTCTATCACAGTTGAGCATATTTGCAGGAAATAATATTTTAGTTTTATTTTACATTTCATGAGATACAAATTGAGCTTGATATGTTTCTAAAGCACAAAATTTTAAGCTTTATTGTTCAGAAGCATTCTACACATTTTTATTGCTAAGGGGAAGAGTGACCTCCCCTTAGTATAAGAGCATAAGAAACTCTACATGTGAGTGAACTCTACATGCCTCTGCCTATGTATGATATGACTTTTTTCTATATCATTACTGCTATGGTTTGAGTATATTCCTAATGGTTTCTGTGTGGAAGCTTTCTCTCCAATGTAGTAATCTTGAGTAGTGAAATTTTTAATAGGTGGGCTTATTGAGAGTTAATTAGGTCACTGACATCATCATCCTCCTAAGAGAGTTAGTTCCTACATGAGTGAGTTGTTATAAAAAGAGCAAATCTCGGGAGTGGGGCTATAGCTCAGTAGTAGAATGCCTGCCTCGCCCATGTGAGGCACTGGGTTCGATCCTCGGCACCACATAAAAATAAATAGATAAAGATATTGTGTCCATCTACAACTAAAAAGTATATTAAAAAAGAACAAATCTGGTCCCATAGAATCTCTATGATTTCCTACCTTTCCATGATCTATTTTCCATTCAGTTCTACCATTTTGATGCCATCCTCCATGAGGCTTGCACCAGAGGCTGAACAAATAGATTTCATGATCATGGATTTTTAGCCTCCAAAACTGTGAACTAAATGAACTTCTTTTCTTTATAAAATACCTAGCCTCAAATATTTAGTTATAGCAATAGAAAATGGGCAAATAAAGGAAATTCGTACCATAGAAATTGCTATGATACCTGAAAATATGGAAATGACTGGAACTTGGTAATGAACACAGATGGGAGTTTGGAGCAGCCAGAGGAAAAAAAAAAAGCCTAGATTTCTGTAAGTGTAACATTCTGGTAGTGCTCAGAATATAAGGAGACTCTGGAACTAGTCTAGTCTCAGATGGAAATGAGAATACATTGGAAATAGGAATAAAGGCACCCTTGTCACTCTATTGTACAAAAATCAGCTGCATTATGTCCATTCCTAGGGCTTTAAGGAAAACCCTATTTGGGGATGATAAACTAGGACATTTTGTGGAGGAAATATCTAAAGAGCAAGGCATTCGGATTTCATTGGTACTGTTGGCTGGAAACCCTATAGTGAGCGCGACCAGAGAATGATTGAAAAGCATATAAGGGTACATTCCAGCAACTACTCACCAAAGACAATACCTCAGATAAAAAATAAGCCAAGCACTCTTGAGTCAGTACAATGGGAAAGAGATACAGAAGGCATCTCAGAAATCTCTGTGGCCACCTATCCAATTACAAGGCTAGAGGCCTAGAGGCAGAATTGTTTCAGGGAATGGGCCTGGGTGCTTTCCATGGTGCTGCTTCCAAGGAATGTCTTGGGATTCAGCTCCCTGCTTTCCAGTGATCTACTCCATGGGTGCTTTAGATATGGTTCCAGCAAGCCCAGGCATAGCTCATGCCACTGCTTTGAAGGAAATCAAGTGGCATACTTTGGCTTCCATATGCATTGGTTCTGCAAGTGGGAGAATGCAAGGGGTCATGATGGCTTCCAGTTATATTTCAAAGTAAGCACTGATAGTCGACACAGGGGCCTGCCCCAGGGGCAGAACCACTCTGGGATTCTTCACTAGAATGCCTAAGGGAGCTGTAGAATTAATACCACTGTTCTTAAGACCTAAGGAAAGAACAACTAGTATTATGCAGTGCCCATCTGGGAAAGATGCTAGCATCAGCATGCACTGCCAGCCAGTGAAATTAGCCATACAGGCTAAGACCAGCAAAGCCATGTTATCAGGGTTTCCCAAAGTGTTGGATATTCCTTCCCCACAACAGAGTTCACAGGATTCTGGACTTGGAATTTTAAGATTTAATGTCTACCCTGATGGATTTCAGTTTTGTTTTGGGGCCTTATTATTCCTCTCTACTTCACTATATTTCCTTTTTGCAATAGGAATGTTTATTCTATCCCTGCCCCACCATTGTGTATTGGAAGTAGAAAACATTCTTGTTTATTGTATAAACATTTGGTTTATTGTATCAGCTCAAAACTGAAAGGAATTTGCCTTGAGTCTCACATGAGACTTTGAACTTGGTCTTTGAGTAATGCTATATTGAGTTAAGATTTGGGGAGTATTAGGGATGGAATGAATGCATCTTTTTTTTTTCATTGTGATAAGGACATGAACTTTTGAAGCTAGGGGCAGAATGCCATGGTTTGGATATAGTTTGAAGGTCGTACAAAAATCTGCAGTGTGTTAATGCTGAGAAGTCATAAAACATTAAGAATTGGGGCCCTGTGAGAAGTAATTAGGTCACTGAGGTCATTACCCTTGGAAGAGGTTAAAATCATTCTTATGAGACCCCAGCTAGTTCCCATAAAATTGAGTTGTAATAATTATAAGTCTGGCCCTTGAATCTCTCTGGCTTCCTGTCCTACTACATAATCTTTTCCACATATGCTTCCACCATTGTGATGCAATCTACCATGATACTCTCACCAGAGGCCAGATGGATGGGATTGCCCAATCTTATCGACATTCATTATCCAAAACTGTCAACTATGTAACTTATTTTCTTTATAAAGTACCTGCCCTTATGTATTTCTGTTATAGCAATATAAAATAGAATAATATACTTAATTTATCATTATAGTGAATATTAGCCATTGTTTATATGCTAAGATCCAGTAGTCCTACTAAATATGTTGACGTGGTTTTGTGTTCCTGATTCAGTAAAGAAAACAATGGGAAGTGATTATATCAAAAGGAGATATAATCAGGGACAAAGAATGTAAATTTGGGGCTAAGGATGTAGCTCAGAGGTAGAGTGTTTGCAGAACATGTATGAGAGTCTGATTTTGATCCTCTTCTCTGCAAAAATAAATGAGTAAGGGATCAATTCCTCAGAAGAACACAATCTGAAAATGTCATGTATCTAAAACAGTGCTTCAAAATTTGTGAAGCAAATGATAGATCTGAAAGGTAAATGGATTAATCCAAACTTATAATCAGCTATTTCATTCATACTCTCTCAGTTATTGCTAGAACAAGTACGCAAAAGTTAATCAGGATATACCAGCCTTTGAAAACACTATCACCCAAATTAACCCAATTGATGTAAATATCATTCTGTCCACGTGTTTTTCAAGTACATGTGTGTGACATACTTGTGGCCACACTATAAACTTCAGTTAATCTAAAAAGAATCAAATTATACAAAATGTGTCATATACACAAAATGTAGTCTTATTAGAAAACAATATATCTGTAAATACTTGTACCCTAAATAGTATTTTTGAACAACTCATGAACAAAAATATCAAGAGAGAAATTTAGAATTATTTTATAAGTATGTATCAAAATTCATAAGGTACATCTAAAGTAGTACTTAGACTAAGGAATTCATAGCACTGAAATGTCTGTTTTAGAAGAGTCTCCAATCAGGAAAATATGAGAGAAGATTCATATTCAATGTGAGAAAGCAGAAATGTAATAATATTGCTGTACCCACGTGTGATAAAAGAATTATAATAGAATATTATGAATTATTTATTTGTATAAATTTGAGAAGTTAGATGAAATGAGGAAATTTTTCAAGTTTATATATTGTCAAACACTATTTAAGAATAAGCAACCAAAAACAATTACTAAATTATTTTAATTCATAGTCATAAAAACCTCCAGATGTGGATAACTAAACTGGTGCATTCTACTAGACAATTAAAACAGAAATAAGAAAATAATACTCATTCTATACAAACTTTCTGAAAGTTGAAGATACACAGTTTTTAAAATAAGACATGTATACTTATTGGTATTTTATTCATAATCACAAATGTTGAGATTGTATTAATACATAATATTTTCTATAAATGTGAACTTTCTCAGTATAATATACATATATATCCTAAACGTATTCAGAACTATTATACCTCAAATAACAAGTGTTATCTGAAATATTTTTAAGTCTGATCATCCTTGGTGAAAATATAACATCATGACTTAAAGTATCCTAATCTAAATGTGTTATATGTCTCAGTTAATCTTTGTATCTACTCAAAAAATATTATTTCTTCAACTTTTTAAAATTTTTATTTGTTTTAATTAGTAATACATGACAGTAAAATGCATTTATGCACTTGATACATCTTACATAGATAGGATATAATTTCTCATTTTTCTGAATATACATGCTACAGAATCATATTAGTCATACAGTCACATATATACATACAGTAATAATGTTTGTTTTATTCTTCTATCTTTTCTATCCCCACATCCCCCCCTTCCCGTCATTTCCCTCTACCTAATATAAGTTAACACTATTCTTCCCTAGTGCCCCCCTGCCTTATTTTGAATTAATATCCACATATTAGAGAAAACATTCAGCCTTTGGTTTTGTGAGATTGGCTTATTTCATTTAGAATAATATTCTCCAACTCCAACCATTTACTGGCAAATGCCATAATTTTAATCTTCTTTAAAGCTGAGTAATATTCCATTGTGTATATATATATATATATATATATAGCACATTTCCTTTATCCATTCATCTATTGAAGGACACCTACATTGGTTCCATAGTGAATTGAGCTGCTATAAACATTGATGTGGCTATGTCACTGTAGTATGCTGATTTTAAATACTTTGGGTGTAAACCAAGGAGTGGGATAACTGGGTCAAATGGTGGTTCCATTCCCAACTTTCTGAGAATCTCCATACTGCTTTCCATAGTACTTGCACAATTTACAGTCCCACCAGCAATGTATGAGTTTACTTTTTTCCCCACATCCTCACCAACATTTATTGTTACCTGTATTCTTGAAGATTGCCATTCTGACAGGAGTGAGATGAAATCTTAGAGTAGTTTTGATTTGCATTTCTCTCATTGCTAGAGATGTTGAACACTTTTTCATATATTTGTTGATCAACTGTATTTCTTCTTCTGTGAAGTATCTGTTCAGTTCCTTAGTCCATTTATTGATTGGGTTATTTGTTTTTTGGGAGTTAAGTTTTTTGAGTTCTTTATATATCCTGCAGACCAATACATTATCAGAGGTACATGTGGTGAAGATTTTTCTCCCAATCTGTAGGCTCTTTCCTCACTTTATTGTTTCCTTTGCTGATACAAAGCTTTTTAATTTGAATCCATCACATTTATTAATTCTTGATTTTATTTCTTTCGCTTTAGGAATCTTGTTAAGGAAGTCAGATCTTAGGCCAACGTGGTGAACATTTAGGAGTACTTTTTCTTCTATTAGCTGCAGGATCTCTGTTCTAGTGGCTAGGTCATTAATCCACTTTGAGTTGATTTTTGTACAGGATGAGAGATAGAGGTTTAATTTCATTTTGCTACATATAAATTTCCAGTTTTGCCAGCACCATTTGTGGACTAGGCTATCTTTTCTCCAGCGAATGTTTTTGGCACCTTTGTCTAGTATGACATAACCATATTTTTTCAGACTTTTTACTGAAAGGAATGGACATTTTACAGGATGACAGTATGAAAACTTTAATACGAATAACCCAGTCAGGAAATGGGTGAGGTGAGATTGGTTGAATAGAAGATGCAAGATTGTTAATATCACATATTTCAAGCAAGATATTAATTAATAATATCTGACCTGAACAGACACTTCTCAGAGGAGGACATACAATCAATCAACAAGTACATGAAAAAATGCTCACCATCTCTAGCAGTCAGAGAAATGCAAATCAAAACCACCCTAAGATACCATCTCACTCCAGTAAGATTGGCAGCCATTACGAAGTCAAACAACAATAAGTGCTGGCGAGGATGTGGGGAAAAGGGTACACTTGTACATTGTTGGTGGGACTGCAAATTGGTGCAGCCAATTTGGAAAGCAGTATGGAGATTTCTTGGAAAGCTGGGAATGGAACCACCATTTGACCCAGCTATCCCCCTTCTGGGTCTATTCCCTAAAGACCTAAAAAGAGCATGCTACAGGGACACTGCTACATCGATGTTCATAGCAGCACAATTCACAATAGGAAGACTGTGGAACCAACCTAGATGCCCTTCAATAGACGAATGGATAAAAAAAAATGTGGCATTTATACACAATGGAGTATTACTCTGCATTAAGAAATGACAAAATCATAGAATTTGGAGGGAAATGGATGGCATTAGAGCAGATTATGCTAAGCGAAGCTAGCCAAGCCCTAAAAAACAAATGCCAAATGTCTTCTTTGATATAAGGAGAGTAATTAAGAACAGACTAGGGAAGAAGAGCACAAGAAGAAGACCATCATTAAACAGGGTTGAGAGGTGGGAGGGAAAGGGAGTGAGAAGGGAAATAGCATGGAAATGGAACGAGACCCTCAGGTTTATACAAAATTACATACAAGAGGAAGTGAGGGGAAAGGGAAAAATAATACAAGGGGGAGGAATGAATTACAGTAGTGGGGGTAGAGAGAGAAGAGGGGAGGGGAGGGGAGGGGAGGGGGGATAGTAGAGGATAGGAAAGGCAGCAGAATACAACAGACACTAGGATGGCAATATGTAAAGCAATGGAAGTGAAACTGATGTGATTCTGCAAGCTGTATAAGGGGCAATATGGGAGTGCATAACCCACTTGAATCAAAATGTGAAATATGATATATCAAGAACTATGTAATGGAGGGGTAAGACAAGATAATACAAATGGAAGAAATGATTTACAGTAGAAGGGGTAGAGAGAGAAAAGGGGAGGGGAGGGGAGGGGAGGGGGGATAGTAGAGAATAGGACTGACAGCAGAATACATCAGACACTAGAAAGGCAATATGTCAATCAATGGAAGGGTAACTGATGTGATACAGCAATCTGTATACGGGGTAAAGTTGGGAGTTCATAACCCGCTTGAATCAAACTGTGAAATATGATGTATTAAGAACTGTGTAAGGTTTTGAACGACCAACAATAAAAAAATAAATTAAAAAAAGAAAAAAAAAGAAAAGTACTATAAAAAAAATAATATCTGAAGTTTGAGGATTATCAAAAGAAAGTCTCATAGAAATAGAATGTAAATGTTCACATATGTATTGATAATTCTCAAAGAAATGGAATAGAATAAATAGAAATAAATACAAAAATCAAAATTAAAAAATAATGATATCTGAAATTAAGCAATGATAATTTTAATTTAAATATTTTAATAATCAGTGTCTTTTTGATATTTTAAAAAATAAATGACAGCAGAATGCATTACAATTCTTATTACACGTAAACAGCACAATTTTTCGTATCTCTGGTTGTATATAAAGTATGTTGACACCAATTCTTGTCTTTATACACGTACTTTAGATAATGATGTATATCATATTCCACCATCCTTGGTAATTCCCTGCACTTTCCTTTTTCCTCCCACCTCTCCTCCCTATCTAGAATTCATCTATTCCTCCCATGCTCCCCCTCCCTACCCCACTATGAGTCAATCTCCTTATATCAGAGAAAACATTTGGCATTTTTTTTGGGGGGGGATTGGCTAACTTCACTTAGCATTATCTTCTCTAACACCACCCCTTTACCTGCAAATGCCATGATTTTATTTTCTTTTATTGTTGAGTAAAATTCTATTGTGTATATATGCCACCATTTTTTATCCATTCATCCACTGAAGGGCATCTAGGTTGGCTCCACAGTTTAGCTTTTGTGAATTGTGCTGCTATAAACATTGATGTGGCTGTGTCCCTATAGTATGCTGTTTCAAGTCCTTTGGGTATAAACTGAAGAGAGTGATAGCTGTATCAAATGGTGGTTCCATTTTCAGATTTCCAAGGAATCTTCATACTGTTTTTCATAATGGTTGCACCAGTTTGCAGTCCCACCAGCAATGTATGAGTGTACCTTTTTCCCCACATCCTCGCCAACACTTATTGTTGTTTGTCTTCATAATAGCTGCCATTCTGACTGGAGTGAGATGATATCTTAGAGTAGTTTTGATTTGCATTTCTATAATTGCTAGAGATGATGAACATTTTTTTCATATATTTGTTTATTGATGCAATGTCTTTTTTGAGGAGGAGTACCAGGAATTGAACTCTGGGCCACTCGGTAACTGAGCCACATTCCCAACCTTATTTTTTCATTTTATTTAGAGACAGGGTTCCACTGAGTTGCTTAGCACCTCTCTTTTGTGAACTCACAATCTTCCTACCTCAGCCTCCTGAGATGCTGGAATTACAGACATGTGCCACTGCACCTGGCAATGTCATTTCAATATGATTATTTCTGTAAATATATTTATCCATTTATCAATCTATCACTATTATTTACATAGAAAAATGGTTTTAATGATGCTGTTTCTGGGTAATTCCATTATGTTCTTCATTGTTTGAATTTTTATAATTAGTGTGTATCATTTTCACAGAATCACAAAATAATTTTATGTATATAATATGACTGCAGTGTTTCTAACTTGGAAGACCAAACCCATGAAGACATTAAGCAAGACAGCTCATAGATTGTATGGATTTTGCACACTTTAAATAAACGTTGCATTTATTTTCCATGAAAATGTTGGTTATTGTATATGTTATATATAAATTCACTGTTTGTATTTTCTCCAAGAGGATGTGGAATTTTATAAGCATACTGAAGGAAGATGTGAAGGAAAGGATATTTTGAATATGATGAACTCAGGAAATTTCGAGAAAATGTGAGGATCTGTACAAGAATCACAAAATTAGTGATACTCCTAAAGTTTATAGCTTTCAATATTCCACAAACAAGAACTCCAGTGTGATTTCATAATATTTCCCTTTTAATTATCACAGTTACTTAATAAGTGGTCCTAAAATTTAAGAATAGGAACAGTCTTTTTCTGCTTCTATTGGTATTCTACTTTGGGTTCAAATGATTTCCTGTTATTTAAAAATCTCTCAGGAGGGAAGTATAAGGCAATGGAATGTAGTGGAGAGCCTAGAAATAAACAGTTGCATATATGTCAGATTCTTTTTGATGAAGGTGTAAAGACCCTTCAATAATTAAGGGACAATCTTCTAAACAGATTATGCTAAATAACTATATATACATAACTGGGAATCCAAAAAATAAAAGTAGAAACTTACATAACACCATATACAAAAATTTTCTAAAAATGGATCAAGGACATAAAATTAAGAGTTATTTTCCTATGTATATGAGTGAATACACCACAGTGAATCTCCACATTGTGTATAACCACAAGACTGGTATACTAATTAGAATAATTGGTTCTCCATATTTATTTGTATAAATATGTCAAAATAGACAATACTGTCATGTATTACTAAAAACAACAAGTAAAATTTTAAAGACAGTTGTAACTATAAAACTTAGAAGAAAACATAGAGGAAATGACACTGGATTTGGCAATGATTTCTTGGAAAAGCAATGAAAGAAAATAAGACAAGCTGAATTTCATTAAAGTTGTGCATCATAGGAGATTTTTCAACAGAGTGAAAAGGCAGACTACAAAATGGAGAAAACATTTGCAAAACAGATCATTGATAAGGGATTAGTATCCAGAATATATATAGAACTTCTACAATTCAAAAGCAACAAATGATTCAAATATAAAATGGTCACAAGATCTGAATATACATTTCTCCAAGGAAAATATCCAAATGGGCAATAAGAACATGAAGATATTCAACATTCTTAGTCATTAGATAAATAAATCACGAGAAACATCTTCACCTCACATGCATTAGGATGGCTGTTATTAAAAAAAAAAACACCTGAAATATTCGTTTGGGTGGAGATGTAGAAAAATTGGAATGTTTGTGAATTACTGGTGGAAAAGTGAAGTGGTGCCGTTATTGTGGAAATATCATGGCAGTTTCCCTAAAAATTAAAGAGTTGCTATATGATTCAACAGTCACTTCAAAAGAATTAAAAGCAGAGACTGAAACATATACTTGTACATCTGTGTTCATAGTAGCATTATTCACACTAGCCAAATTATGGAAGCAATCCAAAAGTCTATTACTGAGTGAATGAATAAATAAAATGGTTATATATATATATATATATATATATATATATGTATATATATCCCATATGCCAAAACTTGTATTTAAGTTAAGTTATAATAATCAAACAAAATCAAAATTCTAATTTTCAGCATTAGTCTGTTTGAATCTTGTATTCAAATGTGACTATCAGTACAAATATTTGATTCACTGTCTTTTCATTATGAAATATAAAGTTCATAGTGTCAGATTATGCTGGTTTTTGGAATTATTTATTAGAATGCCCTGCATTTAATTTTGATTTTCCCTTACTATATGTATATATTTAAAAATGAAAAAAGTCTCCCTTTACTTTTTGTTGCCTCATAAATACGTTTTCTGTGATTGCATTGTTGTCATACTAATACTCTCCCTTCTTATAGCATTCTCATATTCATATTCTTTATCCAATTGATTCAAATTTCATATTTCAGCCTTAAATTGAATGAAATTATGATGTAGACTATGGTATGAATGAAATTTGAAGGCATCCTAAGTTAAATAAGCCAGATGCAAAAGGACAAATATTATTCTATTTGTTTGTTTGTTTTTTGGTATTGGGGATTGAACCCAGAGGTACTTAACCATTGAGAAACACTTCCCAGCCCTTTTCTATATTTAGAGACATTTTTATTTAGAGTCTCACTGAATTGCTTAGTGCCTTGTTAAGTTGCTGCGGATGACTTTGAACTCATGGTTCTCCTACCTCATCCTCCCAAGCCTATGTTATTCTATTTATATGAGGTATCTAAAATAGTCAAATTAGTTAAAATAGATAGTAGAATTGTGGTTTTCAGGATTTGTGATGAATAGGGAAAGGGAAACTTCATATTTAATGGGTACAGAGCTTCAGTATGAGGTGATGAAAACATCCTGGATATGGAGAGTGGTAATAGTTGCACAAAATGTGAAGGTACTTTATTCTTTTGAATGTACAGTTAAGTGGCTAAAGTTGTTGAAAAAAATATATATATATCGTAGTAAAGTCTTTTAGGAAACTTAATTTTAAAATGATCGAAACTTTTAATACTTAATATCAGTGCATAACATACATTTTGGTTTTACAGTGAACTGTGTTATATTTCAAAATTAAAAAAGAATAAATAAAAAAGTTAAATTTGTTTAATATAGTCATATAACTGAAATACTTAATAGAAAAATGAAAGATATTGAATATTTTTTCATGTATGTGTTGGGCATCTATATTTCTTCTTTTGAGAAATATGTGTTTAGCTCATTTACACATTTGTTGTATAGGCTATTTTTTGGCATTTAGTCTTTTGAATTTAGTATATATTCTGGTATTTATCCTCTGTTAGCAGAGTAGCTGGCAAAGAATTTCTCAGCATACTCTTTTGATACATGAATACCAATGTTTATAGCAGCACAGTTCACAAAAGCCAAGTTATGGAACAAGTCTATGTGTCTGTCAACAGATGAATGAATAAAGAAAATGTAATGTATGGCATTATGGGATTTTACTCAGCCATAAATAAAAATGAAATATTGTCATTTGTAGGTAAATTGATGGAACTGGAGAGTATAATATTAAGTGAAATAAGCCAGATCCAGAAAGTCAGGGTTGAGGGGACAGCCCCACCAACACATACAGAGACCAGGAAGGCCCAGGACAGTCTTGCTGATCCATGAAGACCAAGTAGGTCCAGGACAGTCTCGCTGATCCCTGTGGAGGCCAGGCAGGCCCAGGACAGCCTGGCTGACCAGCAGAGTCTAGGCCAAGGCCTGGGACCACCTTGCCAACCCATGAGGAGCCCAGGCCCAGGCTCAGGACTGTCTGCCATGCTGAGAACCATGTCCATATACCACAGCATTACATCTCTAAACAGGCTGCCCAAAGCCATCTTTCAGTGTGCCCATTCAGCCTCATTTCTAAAACTGCTCACTGCCATTTTGGGACACCGCCAATGCCATCTAAGATTGCCCCCACTGCTACCACCACCATTTTTAGAACACAATAGTAGTTGTGGCAACTTCTATCTTGGGATACTGGCCAGTGGCTGGAAGCCCAGCATTAGGGTACTTACAGGTTTGATGCTACACTGCCTCCAACTATGGATGTGGCCATTTCCATCTAGGGACAACATCCAGGACCCAGAAGACCATCTCCAAGGTCCCTGCCAGAAGTACCCCTGCTAGGTATGCTTACAACCACCATTTTGTTGCAGAGGCAGGAGAGAGCATTGCACTGGGCCACCTCTTTCTTTTCTCCTTAACATCCAACTTCTTTTGATTCATCTTTCACTTTTCCTATGATCTAACACCTCTGTATTCTTACTTTCTACCCATGAACATCACAACCTACACCCCTCCACCATTTCTCATTTTGTCCACCATTAGAATCTGTAGACCCTTTTGCAAACCTACTGTTTATATTGCAGATAATAATTGAACACATAATTCCTATTTATTGTGATAAAACTGAAATAATCTAAATAGGAAATATTTGATTTAAAGATGTGTATCATTTGCATTGGGTGCCATTAATATTGATCTCCCCCTTAAAGGTGAGACATTGGTAACCTGCAGGGAAACTATAAGATTATAGGGTAGAAACTGTAATACCTTGAATCCACACTGCTAGAAGGGAATGAAAGAGAGAGAATGAAAATACAAGGGAAGAAAGTGCCCCAAACAATCCAAGATGAAACAATTATAGAACCCATTGACAGCACAGTAGATGAAATGCCAAAAGAGGGTGTTCAAAATGTACATAATTAAAATATCTGCAGATCAAACAATGACATAAGAGAGCAAATACAGTCAACAACTGATCACTCCAACAAAGATATTAGAGAGCAAATACAGGTTGCAAAAGATTACTTCAAGAAAGAGAGATTCTGAAAAAAAACAACCAACAAACAAACAGAAATCCTTGAAATGAAGGAAACAATAAACCAAATAAAAAACTCAATAGAAATCATCATTTGGAAGACAGAACTCTCTCTTCAATAAAATGATATAAGAAAATTTCCCAAACCTGAAGAATGAATTGGAAAATCCAATACAAGAGACAAATACAAATATACAAAATCAAAACAGATGTATCCCAAGGCACATTATAATGAAAATGCCTAACATACAGAGTAAGGATAGAATTTTTAAAGCCACAAGCCAATGAAGAATCTTATGTCGAACAAAATATTTGATGACCAAATAAAAACCTTCCATGATAAAGAAAAATTAAAAGAATTTACAACTAGAAGGGCTGCACTAGAGAATGTTCTTGGCAAAATAGTCCATAAGGAGGAAATGAAAACCAATAATGAAAATCAGCAAGGGGAGGAACTACATTAAAGGGAAAACCAATTAAAGCAGAAACCAAGTCAAATAAACAACCAAAACAAACCAAAATGACTAGAAATACAAACCACATTTCAAAAATAACCCTGAATATTGATGGCCTGAACTCATTAATTAAATGACATAGTGTAGCAGATAATATTTTTTTAAAGACCCTACAATATGCTGCCTTCAAGAGATTCATCTTATTGGAAAAGACATCTATAGAATGAAGATGAATGTATGAGGGAATAAAAAACATACCACTCGCATGGACTATGTAAACAAGCAGGGGTTTCCATTCTCATTTCAGATAAAGTGAACTCCAAACCAAAGTTAGTCAGAAGGGATAAGGAAGGACATTTCATACAGTTTAATGGACTCATACATCAGCAAGACATAACAATATAAATATATATGCCCCAAACAATGGAGCATCTACATTCTTCAAATAAACTGTTCTCCATTTCAATAATCAAATAGACCACAACACAATAATATTGGGTGACAGTAACACACCTCTCTCACCCCAAGACAGATCTTCCAAAAAAAAACTGAACAAAGAAATTATATAACTCAATAATATAATTAATAATTTAGGCTTAATAGACATAAATACAATATTCCATTTGTTAATGATTGCATACACTTTTTTCTTGGCAGCACATGGATCCTTCTCCAAAAGAGACCATATGTTATGGCACAAAGCAACTCTTAGCAAATACAAAAAAAATAGAGATAGTACCCTGCATTCTATCAGACCATAACAGAATGAAACAAGAAAACAATGATAAAATTTTTAAAAAGACACTACTCCAAAACCTAATGACTAAATAATATGCTATTGAATGACTCATGGAAGACTTCAGGGAGGAGATTTTTAAAAAGAAAAAAAAAACTTTTAGTGGTAAATGGGAATTTCAATACAACATACCAAAATATCTGGGACACTATGAAGGCAGTGCTAAGAGAAAAGTTCATTGCATACAGCTCATTCATTAAAAGAAGAAAAAGTCGGGGTTGGGGTTGTAGCTCAGTGGTATTAGTGCTTCCCAAGCATGTGTGAGGCACTGGGTTAATTTCTCAGCACCACATGAAAACAAATAAATAAAAAAATAAAGGTTAAATTCTAAAAAGAAGGAGGAGGAGGAGTTAACAAATAAATGACCAGATATTATATCTCAAAGCCATAGAAAAAGAAGAAAAAAATCAACACCAAAAGTAGTAGAAGACAGTAAATAATTAAAATCAGAGCTGAAATCCATGAAGTTGAAATAAAAGAAACAATTGAAAAAGTTGACAAAATGAAAAGCTTTTTTCTTTAAAAAAATAAACAAACAAAATTTATAAACCCTTAGCCACCCTAACAAAAAGACGGAGAAAGCTCAAATGCTAAAATTCATAGTGAAAAGGAAATATCACAAAAGATACCTGTGAAATACAGAAGACAATTCAAAACTATGTTGAGAATTTATACTCCAATAAAATAGAAAATATCGAAGACACTAACAGATTTCTAGAGAAATATGAGCTGCTCAAACAGAATCAGAAGGGCATACACAATTTAAACTGATCTACTTTTAGCATCAAAATAGAAGACATCATCAAAAGCCTACCAACCAAGAAAAGCCCAGGACTAGATGGAATCTTACCTGAGTTCTACAATACCTACAAGGAAGAATTAATACCAATACTCCTCAAATTATTCCATGAAATAGAAAAGGAGGAAACCCTTCCAAACTCATTTTATGAGGCTAGTGTCACCCTGATACCAAAGCCACATCAAGGAAAGAAAACTTCAGAACAACATCCCTGATGAATATAGATGCAAACTTTCTAAATAAAATTCTGGCAAATTGCATACAAAAATATATTAAAAAATAGTGCACCACGATCAGCTGGGGTTCATCCCAGGAATGCAAGGTTGGTTAAACATTTGGAAATCAATAAACGTAATTCAACACATCACTAGACTTACTGACAAAAATCATATGATCATCTCCATAAAAGCAGAAAAAGCATTTGATAAAATGCAATGCCCTTTCATGTTCATAACACTAGAAAAACTAAGGATAGTAGGAGTATACCTCAATATTGTAAAAGCTATTCATGCTAAGCCAAACAGCAACATTATTCTAAATGGAGAAAAATTGAAAGCATTTCGTCCAAGAACTGGAATAAGAAGGGATGCCCTCTCTCACCACTCCTATTCAACATAGTCCTTGAAACTCTAGCCATAGCAATTAGACAGATGAAAGAAATTAAAGGGATATGATTAGGAAAAGAACAATTCAAACTATCACTATTTTGCTGATAACATGATTCGGTTCTTAGACGATCCAAAAAATTCCACCAGAAAATTTCTGGAACTTATAAATGAATTTAGTAAAGTAGCATAATATAAAATTGTCACCCATAAATCAAATGCATTTCTATACATCAGTGGTGAACCCTCAGAAAATGAAGTTATGAAAACTACCCCATTCATAATAGCCTTAAAAAAAACAAATATTTAGTAATGGGGGGGGGCTGGGGTTGTGGCTCAGAGGTAGAGTGCCCGCCTAGTACACATGAGACACCTAGGTTCAATCCACAGCACCACATAAAAATGAAATAAAGATCGTGTGTCCACCTATAACTAAAAAAATAAATATTAAAAATACATAGGAATCAATCTAACAAAGGAGGTGAACAACCTCTACAAAGAAAACTTTTTCTTTACAGAATAGTAAAGAAAGCCACTGAAGAAGACCTAAGAAAATGGAAAGATCTCCCATGTTCTTGGATAGGAAGAATTAATATTGTCAAGATGGCCATACTACCAAAAACGTTATACAGATCTAATGCAATTCCAATCAAAATCCCAATGATATTCCTCATAGAAATAAAAAAAAAGCAATCATGAAATGCATTTGGAAAAATAAGAGGCCCAGAACAGCTAAAGTAATCCTTATTAAGAAGAATGAAGCAGGAGGCATCACAATACCAGACTTTAAACTGTACTACAGGGCAATAATAACAAAAATGGCATGGTATTTTTCTTTCACAATGGGTGTATATGTGAAACAAAAATGCTGCCTTCAGTTTTCTATTACCTCATAAATACATTTTCTGGTATTGCATTGTTGTCTTAAAAGTACTTTCCCTTTCCATATTCGTAGTCTTTATCTAATTTGATTTAACCTTATCTAAAACCCAAGGAAGTAGGGCAATTTTTCTAACCTTTTTTAGTTAACTGAGAGATTAAAACTTCAGTTAAACTACTTAGAATCATAGATTATTAGTGATTTAGATCTCCAAATCTGGCCTCTTTCTATTATAAATGAGGAAGCTGAGGCCCAGTGAAGTTACACCAATGAAGAATAACTTTTGTAACATAGCTAGTCCAAAATGGAGGCCTCTTAAATCTTAGTCTAGCATGCTTGATACAACCCAGATTCTTTCTCTAAGTGAGGGTAAATACATCAGAATATACATAAACTTTAGTTTTAAACTTCCATTATTAAATAACAAATTCATTCAACAGACATTTACTGAGTAAATCATATAGAAAAATAAGACACAAATTTGATTGATTCTCAAATCACTCTCCACTTTTAAAATTTAATAGAGACACAAAAATAACTCTAGATCTCTGCATTAATTTTATATTGCAGCATAAGAGACTATCACTAATTTAGAAGCTTAAAATAGCAGGTTTATTATATGACAACTTCCATAGATCAGGAATCTTGGCATGGCTTAGTCCTTAGATCTTCTACTCAGGATCTTATATGGCTTCAATAAAGATATCTGCATGAGTAGGGTCTCCTCTAAACTCCACTATCCTCTTCAGAGCTCATGTGATGGTTGGAAGAATTAATTTATTCAGCTGTAGAACTCATGGTTTCTTGCCTCTTCAAAATCAGCAGAAAAGAGTCTCTGATCCAGTAAGCTTCTGACTTGTGAATTCTATTTTATTTTCTGAATTTTATTTTAAAGAACAATAATTAAGTCAGCCTTGCCAAGAATGTGTCTCCCAACCTTTTCTTCTTCTTCCATTTTTTGAGATATAAATACTTTTAAATCTTTAAATTTATTTTAACTGATACATAAAACATAAATGTACATATTAATGGGGTAACATGGTATTTCCATAAATGTATACATTCTGTATTATTTAAATCAGATTAAACATATCAGTCTCCCAAAGCATATCATTTGTTTTAATTAACCCAAAATCAACTGATAAAGAACTTGAATATCTCTTTTAAAAATCCTTTCTTCTCTCACACATAGTGTCACCAAACCATGGTAGTAACATATATTGTATTCACAAGACTATATACATACAATCAGTTAGGATTATACTATACATGTACACCAGGGGATGCAGAGAACTGGGGACCAATATATAATTCTTCTTACCACAAATGCAATCAAATCATGGGTTACAGATTTATTTTAAATATAAAAAATAATTTAAAAAATTTTAAATAATCTAACAAAGATTTGAGTCATGCGTTTACTTTTGAGTCTTAAATGTTTCAGTAAACAGCAATTATATTTAAATGTTATTATACTTTAATTATAAAATGAATCTGGAAATATACTCTTGCAGAAATTCAGGCATTATAGGTATAACTAAAGATCCCTAGATTATAACCCACCATTCTAGTCACATTTCAGAGGAAATTACTGTTAATACTTTGGTGCACACTCATGTATATTTACATATACATGTAAACCTGTAAAAATGTGTAGTATTTTACACACTACTAACAAGCTCTACATTTTGTCTTTTACTTAGTAATGTTTTAAATTCTTTCCATTCCAGCACAGATCATTTTACCTAATTACACATCATTGTAAAAAACATATCATATTTTCTTTTGCAGTGCTGTGGATTGAACCCACGGCCTTGTAAATGCTAGGCCAGTGCTCCATCACTGAGCTACATCTCCAGCCCATTATATAGTATTTTATTTTGCTGTTTAAATTATATAAATGGTGTTATGCAGTACTTGTTCTTTAATACCTAAAAATTATGTTTTATTGATGCTCAACTTACATTCACTAAAGATCCCCATTTTCATGTGCACAGTCCTATGAATTATGATATACTTACACATGCAATAACCACTGTGAGAGAGTGTTATTTTTAACTTTCATAATGGTGTATTTCAAAGAACCAAAGTTCTTTTTTAATTAAACTTTAGTTTTTGGAGCAGTATTAAGATTACAGAAAAATTGTGTAAAAAGGACAGTTCCATATGCCCCTTTCTATCCTCCTCCTCCCTCCACATGTACTTATTGCTATTATTAGCATCTCTATTTAACTGTACATTTATGATGATTGGTTAATGAATATGGATATATTATTAAATCAAAATTCCATATTTTATGTTAGGATACATTCTTTTTGTTATGTAATTCTATAGGTTTTGACAAACGCATAATGTCATATATCCACCAATATTGTATCATACAGAATAATTTGCACTGAAACTCCCTTGTACCCACTTATTCAACCCTAATCTCCATCTCTTGAACCCTGTACATCCACTAATCTTTTTCCCATTTCCATAATATTACATTTTCTAGCATGCCATATAATTGTAATCATAAGAGTATGTAGGCTTTCTAGATTGGCTATTTCTACTAAGCAAAATGCATTTAAGTTTCATCCAGTTGCTTCCAAATTTTGACAATTGTGAATAAATTTACTAGAAACATTAGTGTGCAGATTTTTATTGTTATTTTATTGTTATTCAATCTATTAGCATGATATGATAACAACAATAAATTGAATATGGAATGATTATTATTTTAAAAATATTAAAAGAAATTGGCTGACACTCATAAACATTGTAATAATTGACACACTCATCTAGAATTAATGAAAATAACAAATCTAAAAGCTAATCATTTAATTATGCATATCTATATATTTATTTGAAATGTCTCATTTTCAAATTTTTTATTGATTCTTTTAATTATATATGGCATGGATACATTTATATATAATCACAAAATCATGAAATATAATTTTATCTAGTTCATTCCCCTGCACTTCCCCCACTTGATATTGATCTATTTAAATTTTCGATAACCTCATAATTCAGTTTGGTCAGGTCATATGTCTCTAGGTATTTTTTGATATCTTTAAGATTTACTAGCTTATTGAAGTATAAGTTTTCAAGTAGTTTTTCAAGATTCTCTGGATTTCAGTAGTGTCTGTGGTGATATTTCCTTTTTAATCTCTAATTTTTTTAATTTGAGTGCTCTTTCTCTTTTGGTTAGTTTAGCTAAGGCTTTATCAATCTTATTTAGCCTTTGAAAAAACAAATTTTTGTTTTGTTTATATTTTGTATTTTTTCTTCAATCTCATTGATTCAGCTCTAATTTTAATTATTTCCTGTCTTCTATTGATTTTGGCATGAGTTTATTCTTATTTCTCCAGGGCCTTGAGATATGATGTTAGATTATTTATTTGCTAACTTTCTATTTTTTTGATGTATGGATTCAATGCTATGAGATATGTGGTATCACTATTCTCATTTACTTCTAAGAATTTTACTTCTCCCCTGATTTCTTCTGCTATCCATTTATCATTCCAAAGTATCTTATTATTGATTTTTAATTTTATTCCATTATGATCTGATAGAATGCAAAGTATTATCTCTAATTTATTTTTGTATTTGTTGAGATTTTCTTTGTGACTTAAAATGTGGTCAGTTTTAGAAAATGTTCTTTGTGCAACTGAGAAGCAAGTGAACATAGTCATTGATGGATGAAATATTCTATAGATGCTCATTAGATCCATATTATTAATCATATTTTTTAATTATAAAAAAACTTTATTTTTGTTTGATCTATCTAGTGGTGAGAGATATATGAAGTCACCCAGTATTATTATATTGTGGTCTATTTTATTTTTAATATTGGTAAGTGTTTTGTCTTATGTATGTATATGCACCATTTTGGGGTCATAAATATTTGCAGTCAGTATGTCTTGTTATATTATTCCCTTAAGCAGTATTAAGTAACCTTCTTTGTCTTTTCTGATTAATCTTATCTTAAAGTCCAATTTATCTGATAGGGAATGTTTACACACACACTTTGCATGGTATCTCTTTTCCCATTCTTTCTCCTTCAGTCTGTGGATGTCTTTGCCTATGAGTTGAGTCTGGTGAAAACACCGTATTCTGGGGTCTTGTTTTTTAATCCAATCTGCCAACCTATGTCTTTTTTATATTTTTTTAATTGTAGATGGATGTAATACCTTTATTTTATTTATTTATCTTTATGTGGTGCTGAGGATTGAACCCAGGGCTTCACATATGCTAGCCCAGTGCTCTACCACTGGCCTACAATCCCAGTCCAACCTATGTCTTTTGTTTGAAGAGTTTATATCATTTACATTCAATTTTATTATAGAGAGATGCTGTTTTCTGTACCATTTGATGTATCTCTAATGTTTCAATTGGTCTTCATTGTCCTTTAAATAACTATTCTTCTATTCTTCGACTATATTCCATTCATTTATTCTTCATGAAATATTTCATGAAGAATAGATTTCGTAGTATAAGCTTTCTTGTTATGAATTCCTTTAGCTTCTGTTTAATCATGGGAGGTTTTTAGTTCATCTTCAATTCTGAGGCTTAATTTTGCTGGGCATAGCATTCTTTTTTTTATTTTTTATTTTTTGTGGTGCTGAGGATTGAACCCAGAGTGCTTGTGTGCAAGGCAAGCACTCTACCAACAGAGTTATATCCCTAGCCCCTAGGTATAGTATTCTTGGTTGGCATTAGTTTTCCTTCAGAGCTTGGTATGTATTATCCCAAGCCCTCCTGCCTTTTAGCATCTATATTGAGAAATCAGTTGAAATTCATATTGGTGTCCCTCTGAAGGTAACCAGCCATTTTTCTCTTAAGGCTTTTAAAATTCTATCCTTATTCTGTATATTAGACAGTTTTATTATAATGTGTCTTGGAGTGGATCTATTGTAACTTTGTATACTTGGAGTCTGATATGACTCTTTTATTTGAATTTTCATCTTATTCTCAAGGTTTGGAAAATTTTCTAATATTTCATTGAAAAGATTATGCATAATGGAGTGACTCTGCACCATCTATAGCCAGAGGAATAAAAATTTGTGATCTATAATTTGTGTTCAATATGTCAAAATGCATTCTACAGTCATTTATAATTAATTAGAAAAATAAAAATAGAATAAAATTTTAAAAGAAAAAAATGTTTGTGCATCCCTTTGGCATGTATTTCAGAGCCTTCATGTACCCCAATGTTTCTTTAATTGGCGTTTTGATGTTTTCCCAGATTTATTCAATATTCTGTTCATGGTCTCTTAACATCTTTTCTTTATGGTCAAATTTATTTTCATGAATTATATACATTGTCTCTGAAAATTGAAAATCTGCCTTCAAAGTGGTCTATTGGTGATGCTTTCCATTGAATTTTTAATTTGGTTTATTGAGTCTTTCATTTCCATGATTTCTGTTTGTTTCTTTTTCAGAATATGTATTTCTTTATTGAAGTAATCTTTTCTTTCCTGTATTTTCTCTATTCCTTATGTCTCCTTTTAAATCATTGAGCTATGAACTTTCTAATTTTTTTCTCTGACATTTTGTGTACTGTGTTGTTGATGTGGAATCAGTTTTTGAAGCACTATAAACTATTTGGGGTGATTTGTTCCCTTGCTTTTTCATGTTGTTTTTATGCAAGCAATCTGTTGGGATAGTTATCAATTATTTTAAGCAAGGTACTGCATTGTGAGCTTCTTTCTCCTAAGAACCTTGAGTTGGGTTAATATCCAATATTGACATCCCAATATCAGCACCACTTTGAGAGCTGCCACTGAACCCTACCTACTACAATCACTTCAGAGTCAAACCTCATAATATTTAACCTTATGAAAAATTAAAATATTGTGGTTATTGTTCTGTACAGTTTCTGAAATCCAAGTATAAACTTATAGTACAGTTTTTTGATGGGTCACAAAATTTAGTTAATAAATTTAGCAAAATTCCTATTACCTTAAATGAAGAAAAAAGGCAGGAGGAGAAGAAAGACTGGGCAGAAAGAAAGAATAAAAAATAGAAAAGAATAATGCACACCAAGATAGAAAGAAGAAATGGATGGTGGGTATTTGAAGTAACAGCAGATAATGTAGGAGGGAATAGGGAGTGAGAGGAGCAAGTATAAACTAGAACTAGGAAAACAAAGATATAAAGATTGTTTCCAATCAAGGCTTTAACACATTAGAATAAAGACATTCAAATGGGCTAAAGGTACAATGTTTGCTATTAGTATAATGACTAGCAATCAAGATAAATAATAATACATATGATCAAAGTTGACATTAGAATAATTTATAGTAAATCATGATAAGGTGAAGTGCTGCAGTCTGGCTGGGTACAATTCAGGAGCCACGTGGCAAAAGAAACAAACTTTATTTTTAGAACACACACACCAAACCACACAGCTCTTCAGGAAAACCTTCAGAGCCCAACTGTCACCACCGGCTTCCTACAAGCCTCTCAACCTCCCCCACTCCTCCTGCTCTTGAGGCCGATCGGCTGGGTCGTGTGGGCAGAGCCAAAAAAAGTCCCCCAATGAGCAGCTTCGTGGTCTGAAAGGGCAGGGAAACAACCCAATGAGCATCACCACAGAGGAGCCAATCAGTTGGCAGCTAGAAGATTGCTGGGGTCGCTGTGAGCCAGTCATCAGCTGGCAGCTGGAAGTTTGCTGGCAGCTGGAAGTTTGCTGGGGCCCCTTCAGCTGTGGCTCTCAACATCTCCCCCTCTCTGTTTAAACAACAAGCATGTGGCTTAGGGACCGTGCCTGCCTTAGGTTGTCCAATACTACATATGGTCCTTACCCATCATTGGATGAGCTGACCTCAAGGCTTCAGCCTCCTGTCTTAGGTTGGTACCATTGCAGTTGGATCTTACCCATCATTGACTACCAGTCCAGCATATAGCCACACCTGTAGATAGGTCTTTGTACCAGTGGGGGGGGTAAGGTTCTTTGCCTCACCTCTGTTGGCCCCCAAATTTTAGCTGAATGACCATCACAATCAGAAGGGAGGAGGATACACCATGCCAATTGACGGCTCTTTTGGAAAAATTGTACCACCGATGACACCATCAGCAAAAGTACCCCAACACTACCACAAGTCGCTGCGCCAACAGATAGTTCACAATGCATACAAGTGAGTTCACACTACATACAAGTGATACATAGTCCAGGCAAGTTCTGTAAGCAGTTCAGTGATGGCTCTTGCAGAAGCTATAGATTGGTTTTATCTTTGTCTTCACCGGCACTGGGATGAAGATAGGAATTCTGGCAATAATGGCTAAAGAAAAAATTATGTAACATTCCAGAAGGCACTAAAAGAAAACAATTTTCTTAACAATTTACATTATCTTGAAGAGAATTATTAAATATAATGAAAATGAAAGGTGAAAGTAAACAGATCTGTTAACCTCCTTTTTTGTTCACATATTAAAACAATCCTCAACAGCTGATTACCCAATTTAAATTAAACCATTTAAATCACGTAAATAAAAAATATATTTGGATCTATTTTTTCATGAGCACTCATCATATATGATATATGGACATATGTACATACAAACATACAACACAAAACACAAGTGTGCACACATAATATAATACATACAACACATAACATAATAGTAAAGTCCTTATAACCTTTTACAGGTGAAATCTCCATTGCAATGTTTAAAAACTCTATAGTCAAAAAATAGAACTGATCAGCAAAACATTAACCTAGGTCTGTATGAGCTCAAAAAACAAAATAGAACTTCATGATGTGGGAAAGGGCAATAATAAAACAGATATTGAAAAAAGCATCCTGGTTCTGTTGCAGATGTAAGAATAGCCAAACTGAAGTTTTGGATGTCAGTTTTATGGATTTGAGCCAAATCATCTTCTTTTTGGTCTGTAGAAATCGCTTTAGTTAATCTTTCTGGAATCCAAATCGGCTGCTGTTCTCCCTGTGGAAACACACAAACAGACCCCCGACTCCAGACAATCACTGGGTCAAGACCTTAGTTAATCTCTCTGGAATCCAAATCGGCTGCTGTTCTCCCTGTGGAAACACACAAACAGACCCCCGACTCCAGACAATTACTGGGTCAGGACCTTTCCATTGTCCTGTTAGAATATCCTTCCAAAGTACCTTGGGCTTATGTACATTTTTTGGACACATATGCCTTTCCTCAGCACTAAGCCCTGATGAATCCAAATTTAAAAAGTTTAGAGTAAAGAGTGTTATTTTAAGTTTATCTTTGGGGAATATATACCCCTTCCCAATTCTCTCTTTTTGCTTTAATAAGTACATCTTAATAGTTTGATGAGCTCTTTCAAGACTGCCTTGTCCCTGTGGATTGTATGGGATTCCTGTTATATGAGTAATGCCAAATGATGAGCAAAATTGTTTAAAAGAGGTAGAAGTATAACCAGGGGCATTATCTGTTTTTAATTATTTTGGAATGCCCACAGTGGCAAAATTTTGTAAACAATGAGCTATAATATCTTTAGATTTTTATCCAGCATGAAGGGAGCCCATCGAAAATCCAGAAGATGTATCAACTGTAACATGCAAATATTTTAATTTTCCAAATTCTGGCAAGTGTGTGATGTCCATCTGCCAAATATGGTTAGGTATCAGTCCTCTAGGATTGACTCCAAGATTAACTTGTGGTAAAAAGGTTACACAATTTTGACATTGTTTTATTATTTGTCTAGCTTGTTCCTTAGTTATTTTAAAACGCTTTTGTAAAGTATTAGCATTGACATGGAACTTTTTATGAAAATTTGTAGCTTCTTCTAGTGTAGAGAAAATATGTATGTCATGTGTAGTTTTATCTGCTAAATCATTGCCCAAACTAAGGGCTCCAGGCAATCCTGTATGTGCCCTGATATGTTCTATAAAGAATGGATCTTTTCTGTCCCAGATTAGACTTTGTATAGTGGAATGCGAAGAGAAAACAGTAGAGGAAGGGGGAATCCTACCAGCATCTTCAAGAGATAATATAGCATTAACTATATACTGACTATAGGAAAACAAATTAAATACATAATCTTTAAACATCACAAAAGCTTGTAATACTGCATTAGGCTCTACCTTTTGAGCTAATTGTTTAGGTACTAAAAATGTAAAAGTTTGATCAGGTGTAACTATTGCTGCTGTACCATTATTTGACCCATCAGTGAATATATTTGGAGCATTCATGATAGGTGTTTTTCTTGTCATTTTTGGAAAAATTACAGGATGCAATGACCAAAAAGACAATAAAAGATTAGATGGTAAGTGGTTATCAAATGAAACATTAGATTTGCACATTATTGCCCAAGTATTTAACTCATTAGCTAACTCCTTAATTTGATCCATAGTATATGGAGTAATAATTTTATTGGGATAAATGCCAAACACTCCCTTTGCTGCTTTTAGTCCTTTGAGTATTAATTATCCTACAGCCTCAGGATACCTAGTAAGAATAGTAGTAGGAGAATAAGATAAATGTATCCATATTAATGGACCTTCTTGCCAAAATACTCCTGTAGGAATATTTTTTGTTAGTAGTACAATAAATAATAAAGGGAAACTTATATCAATTCTATCCAAATGCATATTTTCCATATATGTTTCAATGATTTTTAATGCCTTTCTTGCTTCAGGCGTTAACATTTGGGGTGAATTTGGATCTGATGGACCTTTTAGGATATCAAATAAAGGTCCCAACTCTCCTATTGGTATACCTAGATAAGGCCTTATCCAATTTATGTCTCCTAATAACTTTTGAAAGTCGTTAAGTGATTTGAGTTGATCTACTCATATTTGAATTTTTGGCGGACGGACCATGGTTGAGGATAATAGAACTCCTAAATAATTAATTGGAAAATTTAATTGTACTTTATCTATTGCTATCTCTAGATTATAATTTTTTAATAAGTTTGTAAGTGTGGCATAACATTCTAGCAATGTGTTTTTATCTTTGTGTGCTAATAATACATCATCCATATAGTGAAATATTTGTAGTTCAGGATTTTGATTTCTAAGTGGCTGGATTACTTTGTTAACATAAATTTGACACATAGTTGGGCTATTAGCCATCCGTTGAGGGAGTACTTTCCTTTCATATCTCTTATCGGGACCTTCATGATTCAGTACAGGGATAGTAAATGCAAAATGTGGACTATCCTCAGGATGAATTGGAATTGAAAAAAAAACAATCTTTAATATCTATAACTAAAACATACAAGGTTTTTGGCAAAGCAGACAATTGAGGAATCGCTGATTGAGCAGGTCCCATAATAACCATCTCATTATTAATGACTCTTAAATCTTTCAATAATCTCCATTTACCAGATTTCTTTTTGATGAAAAAAAATGGGAGTATTATGGGGAGATACAGAAGGTTGTATATGTCCTTCCGCTAATTGTTGTTTGACCAGATCATAGGCTACTTGTATCTTTTCTTTAGTCAGGGGCCACTGAGGAACCTATACTGGTCTTTCTGATTTCCAAGTAATTTTTATTGTCTCAGTGGCCCCTTCTGAAAATCCAACCCATGTCTGTCTGTTCCTTGATCTATTTGTATTGGTGCTGCTATACCTTGTTCTTGTTTTTCTAATCTTTTTCCTTTCCTAAAACCTTGTCTAGCCATAATAGTGGGTGCATTTTGATTGATGTTATTTGTTAATGTCAAACCTAATTGATCTAGGACATCTCGTCCCCATAAATTTACGGGAAGATGATCCAATACATATGGTTGTATCATTCCTTCACATCTTTCAGGAGCCTTCCAATCTAATACCATTGCACTTCTATGGGGATTAGTCGCCACTCCTAGGCCTCGAAGCGTTTGAGTGGCTTGTTGTAATGTCCAATGTTTTGGCCATTTTGGACAAGAGATGATGCTAAGGTCTGCACCTGTATCCAGTAGCCCAGTAAATTCATGTCCTTGAATATTTAGTTTTAGCGTGGGGCGAGAATCTAAATTTAAAGAAAGCATAGCGCAATCTACACCTGTGGAGCCTAATCCCTTGGAACCTCTTTCTACAGCACGACTGGAAAATTTATCATGTAGGCTGGGTATTATTAGTAACTGTGCTATTCTATCTCCTGGTGAAATTACTGATATACCCTTTGGAGAATTGGCTATAATTTTTATTTCACCTTCATAATCGGGATCAATTACCCCAGGATTTATCATAAGTCCTTTTAGAGTGGAAGAACTGCGTCTCAATAATAAGCCTACTGTTCCTTTGGGAAGAGGTCCTTTTATCACTGTGGGAATGATTTGAACTCCCATCTCTGGAGTTAGTACTGTTCTGGCGGAGGCGCAGATGTCCAATCCTGCACTTCCTCTGGTTTGTCTTGTGATGGATTTAATGGACAATGTGTCCTGGGCACTACCCTGATGGGGTTGCTGGGTTCCTCCAGTGCTCCGTATATTTGTGGTCTTGGGCCCCAGAACACTAGGCCCCACTGTCCATTTTTTGGCAATGGAGCCCGATGCCTTTCTCCACGATATTGTGGATAGACACCTGGTCCTAGTTCGTTTTTTGATAATGGAGCACCCTCTATGGTGGTTTGAGAATGGCATTCATTAGCCCAAAGTCTCCCTCTATGGCATCGTGGGCAAATACCCAGTATTCTACTCTTGATACCTAGTTTTATTAAACCCTCCTCCTATGGGGCAATTCCTTTTAAAATGTCCTGTTTGTTCATAATTGTAGCATGTTTGTGGCCTGGCATCTAAAACCTGTTTTACTGCAGCTGCCACGATTTGCCCTTGTTCATTAATGTCTCTACATAATTTATTATATGTGTTTAAATCTTCATGTTTCCATGGTCTAATGACTTCTCTGCACCAACGATTCGCTAGCTCATAAGCCAGTTCTTTTATTAATGGCATTGCTTGTTCTGTATTCCCAAAAACTCTGGTAGCTGTTTGAATAAGCCTGTCTACAAATTCAGCGTAAGATTCATTAGCTCCTTGTATTACCTTAGATAATTGACCTTGTAAACCTCCATGTCCTTGTAAAGTCTTCCATGCCCTAACCGCATCCACAGCAATTTGTATGTATACGCCAGGATCATATGCAATTTGTTGCTGCGGATCCTCATAAGGTCCCTTAACTAACAACATATCTAGATTTCTCTGAGGATAACTAGCTGCTGCATTTCGCCTAGCCGACTCCTTGCAAAATTCCTCATGGCAACCTTCCATAACAGGTATTGTCCTCCATTTAGCACAACTTTACACATATTAGCCCAATCTGCTGGCGTCATGTTCAAGTTGGTAATGGACTCGACCAAGCTTACAGTGAAGGGTGCTTGAGGACCATAAGTTGTTACAGCCTCTTTTACCTTCTTCACTTTTTTGAAATTTAAAGTATGGTGAATTCGCTGCCCTCCTGCCTGCTCAAATACAGGGCATGTTAATATTTGAGATCCTGTCTCAGGATCCCAACTATCAACTGCGGGGTTTGGGGGCCTCCCAGCATATGGAGGTGGCGCTGTTGGTTGGACATTTACGCCCTCTGGTGATAGAAAGCTATTAGTAGCATTCTCCTGTAGAGGTGGTGTTGTTGGTTGGACACTTACACCGTCTGGTGATAGAAAGGTGTTAGTAGCACTTTCCTGTTGCAACTTTTCCCCTGATGGCTTTTTCTGCTCTAAACTTTCTTCCTCTATCTGACTAACTTGAGAGACCTTCTCTTTTACTTGAATCAATATGTCTTCTCCTTCCTCTACCATTGTCTGAACTGAAGGCTTTGGACTGAGCAAACAAGATACGAGCATCCACAATGGTAATAATGTGCCAACTGGCAGAGTCCCTGGGCTTTTGTTTTCTATTCTTTTTAAATCTTCACCATGATGGTTCCATTGTGATATATTTAACAACTCCTCCTTAAAACGCCATGGACTACATTTTTGTATTGTATCAACATATGCCCTGACTGCTCTTGATTTTACTGGGATGCCTCCTTCCTCTAACAATTTACTTAATACTCTTTTGGTTTGTTTTTTACTAATTTCTGATCCCATATTTCTACTATAATACAACCCAACAAGATAACACCAAACAAAACCGAGACAGAATGAAACAAAAATGGAACAACACAAAATCATTATATCAGCCTTTCTAGCCTCCTGAAATGTCAATCCGTCCTTTCTCCCTATCTGTTCCTCAGACGCAAATAGTTTTTCCTCAGATGTGAGCGGTTTTTCTTCCGTCTCACTCATCTCCAGGGACAGGCAACTTAAAACAAAAGTGAAGCAAAACAAAAGAATAATCTTAAAATTGCTACCCATCCTCTCGCCCTGCCCTCAGGGGCCAGCAGTTTACCTTATCACTTACCCTCAGTCGTTCCCCGTGTGGCCCACCAAATGCTGCAGTCTGGCTGGGCACAATTCAGGAGCCACTTGTCAAAAGAAACAAACTTTATTTTTAGAACACACATGCCAAACCACACAGCTCCTCAGGAAAAACCTTCAGAGCCCAACTGCCACCACTGGCTTCCCACAAGCCTCTCAACCTCCCCCACACCTCCTGCACTTGAGGCGGTCGCATGGGCGGAGCCAAAAGTAACCCAATGAGCATCACCACAGAGGAGCCAATCAGTTGGCAGCTAGAAGTTTGCTGGGGCCACTGTGAGCCAATCATCAGCTGACAGCTGGAAGTTTGCTGGGGCCCCTTTGGGTGTGGCTCTCTACAGAGAAGGAAATTATCATTGAATCTATGTTGGATTTCACTTGAGTTTGGATATTTAGCAGTTATCTGTCTGTCTTTGACTATGGATTTCTATACAGTTTCTGGAGTACTGGAAACACTACCCTTCCACCAGCCAGTCCTGGTTTGTTAGTTCAGTAGCCTACATCTGACAGCTCAGAGAGTAGAGTGTTACATCTTGATTGTTTCTATTTTATGCAGTTCAGGATGCAGGTTCTGGAGTGTCCCCTGTAATTTCTGTGGGTCACCATGTATCTGCTCCCTCTACAGTATTGTTTTCTTGGTGGTATAGAGCCTGGTAGCTGTTTAAAAACACAGGTTCTCATGTTTGGTGTTTTCCATAGGTGTTCTGTGGTGCAGAAGAATTCCACTGGTCAGTGTTGCTATCTGGGATACTGTAGTAAAGAGACTCGGGTGGTTCATCAGATTGAGAACTATTTCACTGCCCCAAGTTGTAAATAGTGGGCACAGATTCTCTCTGTTGACTGTGACTGATGCAAGGTCCAGCCAATGACAAAGCAGTGCTCTTTCACTCTTCAGTAGTGATCATAGATCCAGATGGGTGGTGGTTCAGGATGGGAGCAGCCATTCTCTGATGCCTTGGATCAGACAATTTTTCACCTTAATTGATCTCCCTTTGGCTATGGTTGTGATCAGGGAGCCTTCTACTACAATATTCAGTTTTAAGTATACAAGTCTTACACCTCCTTGGTGAAATCTCTCTTCAATATTTATAATTTTGAGGCTATTATAAATGGAATTATATTCTTAATATCCTTTTCAAAATTTGCATTTCCAGTATATATAAATACAATCATTTTTTTTCAATAATAATATTTGCATTCTGCAATTTTTCTCAGTACATTTATTGCCTCATGTGTGTATGTGCGTGATGAGTCCCCTAAGTCACTTAAGCTGTTCTATATATAAGAAAATATCATCTGACAACAAATATGAGTTTACTTTCATTTCTTCTTTGAATGCCGATTGTCTCCTTTCCCCACAAATTATTCTGGTTAGGACTTGCAATACAATGTGGAGCAGAAATGGAAAAAAACAGGCAAACTTCTCTTGTTCCTGATGTTAGAGGAAAAGTTTATAGTGATTCATCATTGAGTATCATGATAGTGGTGGATTTTTCATTAATGTTCCTCATCATGTTGAGGAAATTCCCTCTATTCCAGGTTTTTTCTGAGTGTTTTCATAATGAAAGTGTTTTTATTTTGTGAAATGGCTTTTCTGCTTTAAATTATTTTGCGTTTTGCCCTTCATACTACTAATGTAGTTTATTATATTGATTTGTTTTATGTTAAAGAATTTTTGCACTCATGGGATAAATCCTACTTGTTCATGGTATGTAATGCTTTTAGTATGCTGTTGGCTTCAGTATGCTACTATTTTTTGAGCATTTTGGCACTTATATTCTTTTTTTTTTAATACTAAATCAAGAGAGTTTAATACATTTAACTTGTTATAAATATTAAGAACAGTCTTGAGACAATTTTTCAGAAATGTAAAAATCTAATGATTTCCTGAAATTTCTCTTAGGTAGAGTACATACATGTTTTATGAAGAAAAATTATAGGATCTAAAAATAAAAATATACTTGACTATTTACAAGATAATATGTCCAACATATTAATCCCTTCAAGAACCCCCAAGATAGATCTTATCATATCCACCTAACAGTGAATTTAAGGATCAGATGTTTGACAACCCATCCAGCTTTATTCATCTAGTAGATTGTGGGGCTGAACTTCGAACCTAAATTCTCCAGCTCCATATGCCAAGCTTTTTCCAGTGGATTGTGCCAACCTAAAATATTTTCCAGATAGTCAGGATTTTTTTAAAGTGTAGTATTACAATTCTAAATCAAATTCAATTTCCTCAAATACATACTAAGAACCTATTTTGCTGGGGACTACAAAACTTATATTGCTAAATAAGATATATCTCCCTGTTCAAAGCTTTTTTTTTCTTTTTAAGTTGTAGATGGACACAATACCCTTATTTTGTTTATTTATTTTTAATGTAGTGCTAAGGATTGAACCCAGTGCCTCACACATGCTAGGCAAGCGCTCTACCACTGAGCCACAATCCCAGCCCTGTTCAAAGCATTTTGTATGACATACATAAAGAACTAAATATAATATACCAAAATTTTGACAGAATAAGCATTCATAAAAATGTTTATAAATGCTTGAAATGTTTGTAAATATATCTCAGAGAACATACCTTTGTGTCTGATATTAAAATTGATTTTTTAGATGTGATAATAGCATGTGATATACAATATGAAATATATTTGATTTTTGTCCCCATATCCAACCACAGACCTCCTAAAATCTTAAGAATTTCCTGAGTTGTCCGAACTGTCTTTTGTTATTCATTAGGAACCCCTTTTGATCACACCAGTTTAAGTTGAGGTAAATTACTGTAGGTCCCCTAGACAGTCTCAGGATGGAACTACTCTGGGAAAAAAAGAGGGTTGGCTAGAGATAAGTTCTATAAAACCTCTTGAAAACTATAGTTGAACTTCAAGGTTACATGTGGAAGAGCTTAGGGATTGATATACCCTGAATCTACCCAAACCCATACCTTGCCCACTACATCACTTCACCTGGCTGTTCATCTCTATACTTTAGAATATCCTTTATAAACCAGTAAATATTAAGTAAAGTGTTTCCCTAAGCTCTGAAAGCTGTCCTAGAAAACTATCAAGTACAGCAGGTGGGTGTCATGAGAATGCCATTTTATAGTCAGTGGATCAGAGACACAGGTCACAATCTGGGACCAGCAATTAACATCTGTAGTGGTAGCAGTACTGTGGAGGTTTCCAGGTAAGTAGTTTCAGAAATGAATTGAGTTGCTAAAAACCCAGTTGGTGTTCATATAAGAACTGCTTGATGCCAGAGGAAAAACTCCCACACATTTGGTATTAGATATGAAGTATGTGAGAAAAGGAAAAACAGTTTGGTTTTTCCTATCTTTTATAAAGTATTTTGGTTAAGGGCTGGGGTTGTGGCTCAGTGGTAGAGCACTTGCCTAGCATGTGTGAGGCACTGGGTTTGATTCTCAGCACCGTGTATTAATAAATAAAAAATAAAGGTCCATTCATAACTAAAAAAAAATTCTGGTTTTTTAAAAGGATCCTTATTGCTTTATGATACATGCTTAAATATTTATAGATAAAACAGTATGTCTAGGATTTGCCTCAAAGTAATTAGAGAAAGGAAGCAAATGGAACAGTAGCTTGCTTTATTTGTTTATTTATTTATTTATTCTTTTTGGACTGGGGATTAAACCCAGGGGTGCTTCATCACTAAGCTGTATCCCCAGACCTTTTTTATTTTTTTTTGGAAACAGGGTCTCGCTAAGTTGCTGATGGTCTCGTTGAGTCTTGCCTTGAATTTGTGATCCTCTTTCTTAGTCTCCCAAACCACTGAGTTTACAAGCCTGTGCCATCAAGCCCAACAATGAATTGTTAGAGTAGTTAAAATCTGAGTGATAGGTAAATGGTAGTTCATTACTGTATGTGTAATTTGAAATTTCACATAATGAAGATTAAAAACCAAATAGTGTATGTACATAGCTGCCTTTTTAAAACACACACACACACACACACACACACACACACAATTTTCTTCCAAAAACCAGAAATATTTTGTTTCAAGCTCACAATCTAAATGTTAGATATTGCTACTAAACCATTTATCACTTTTAAACCAACAATGACAAGGACGATAACAATATTCATTTAAATTGAATTTTTTGAGGAGTCCTGTCTGTCTGATTGCTAGCCCCTTCTCTAGTGTAAGAATGAGCTGAATCAGATCCAAAGAAAGCAGAGGAGTCAGTCTTCTCCGAAAACTCTGAGGTGGTACCTAGAACTGCCAACCATCTGGTATCAAACCAGTCTGGAAATTAAGGCCTTCATTAAATGTCTGATACAACTCATTAAAGCAGGGATTCAACAGCAGCAGCCACATTCACTGTATTCTCAATTTTCTATACTGTCTGGGTCAACAGTCAGTGGTGTAAACAGCTCTGAGAGCCACCTCTGGCCCAGCCTTCCAAATACTGGTTCCGCCAGTGTCTTCCGACTTCTTTCCACAGCTGTTCTTCGAGTTTGCTCAAACATAGCTTCCAAGTCAAATGTTCGAGCTTTTTTTCCGAACCCCGTGAAGCCCATGGTAACTGCCAGCTCTGGGTCGGGTCCCGACGCATCTGAGCCTGTCACTTCGCTGGGCCCCACTTATATTCTTAAGGGATTGTTCTGTTGTTTCCTTTACTGTGATATCTTTGTCTATCTTTTATAACATGTCAATGGTTGTCTCATAGAATGAGCTAAGGAGTTTTCTCTCTTTTATTTTTTAGAGGAGTTTAGAAAACATTGGTATTAATTCTCCTTTGTATATTTGGAAAAATTTAATAATGAACCCATTTGTTCCTAGGACTTTCTTCTTGGGCTGATTTTGATTCAATTTATTTTTATTTTTATTTCCTTATTTTTTTGTTTGTTTGTTTATTGTGCTGGGTATTGAACCCAGAGCCTTGTGCGTGCAAGGCAAGCACTCTACCAACTAAGCTATTTCCCCAGCCCTGATTTCTTTTTAATAGATTTGTTCATATTTTATATTACTTCAGGATACAATTAGCTAGTCTGTGTGTTTCTATGAATCTGTTGATCCCACCTAGATTATCAGATTGTTGGTATAGTTGCTCATATTATTCTCTTCTACTTTTAAAAACTTTTGTCTAGCTAATAGTACTTTTGGGTTTTAGTAATTTGAACTCTCTCTTTTATTCTTTCTCAATTTGGCTACAGGTTTATCTCTTTTTTGACCTTTACAAAGAACCATTTTTTAAAATTTCTTTCATTCTCTCTATATTGTTTTTCCTATGTCCTTTTTGGTTCCAATCTTCCTTCTGTTCCAATCTTCATTCCTTTTCTTCTGCAAGATTTGGTTTAGTTTTCTTTTCCTCATTTCTAATGTGTGAAGTTAGATTTTTGGTTTGAGGGTTTTTTTTTTCCTTTTTTAACAGAATGTTACATCAGTAAATGTTATACATTGATTTTTTTCTGTGATGCCACTTTCATTTTAACCATCAATAATTTCACCACAATGCTTCCCCTGTCAAAACCTGCTTTTTTTTTACTAGTGCTGCTTGTGTCATTTTTTTTCTAGTATCTGTGTCCTTCAAAAGTTGTCACCCATCCACTTCTTTGTTACCTCACTCACCAATTTTTTAAATAATCTCTACCATGATTTCCTGATCATCCCAGAATATCAACTTTTTGCCCTTAACACAATGTACCTACTTCCTTTTCACTCCACATATTATCACCATATTGTCAAGTTCATTCATCCTTTCCATCTTTTTCTTTATACTTTGTTTCTTTCAAGCTTAATTTAAAATAATTTTTATTTCTGTGAACCTTATTTAATTAATAGTCATCGTCTCTAATATTTGTTGTATTTCTACCATTAATGTATAGTTTGCTATATATGTTAATCTGCACTTTATAAATTTCTTTAAATATTTTAACATAATCTTCACATTTTTCTGTTTTTTGTTGTTATTGTTCTCCAACAAGTTATAGTTCGTAAGTATATTTTTCTTTCCAAATATTTCTTCCAATTACTGCATTCATTTAGATTCACAGTTATCTAATCAATTATTTTCCATTGGCACATCAGTTACTTTTTAATAATAATGGCGTTTTCCATTATTATTAATAATAATGGAATAAACTCACCTTCCTAACAATCTCCTTTAGTGTTAGATCACTGTTCTCCTTTAGTGCTTGATTATTGTTCTTATGTGGCCCCATTCACTTTAATCTCAGTGGGAAAAGCACATTTAGACATATAATAGATTCCATAAAGTGGAGTGGAGTGGTTGGCTAAAATAATCTGGAATCTGTAGGACACCCCCTCAGTAAGGAAAGATCACAGGCAAACTGGATCCAAGGGCATGAGACTACACTGTTGTTTACAGGCAAAATTTCTTTTCTCTGCCAACCTTGTATTTTAAAATCTGTAAATATTGATGTATATACATTTAATTTTCTTTTCTACACATGTATCATATTTCATTTAACCATTTTCATAGTAATGACATTTTTCAACTCTTTGTCATTACAAACAATACTTGCAGTGAAGATGTTTTTACTTGTACATGTGTGAAATGTTTTCTGAGGCTTGTATCTGGTAGTGTAGTTGCTAGCTAATACTGTATGTCCATACTCATTTTCACTGTGTATTGCTAAAATAGTTTCTAATATGACAACACTCCCACAAGTGCTAAATGAAATTTCCCATTTCCCACCTTCAACAGTGTTTATATTAACTGATTGTGATATTTTTGGCATTCCAGTAAGCATAAAATTTTATTGAATTTCTTAATGTTACGTTTCTCTGATTAATAAGGACATTGGATATCTCCTCATGTTTATTTGCCTTTTGGTACTTTCTTTTATGTAAATTGTCCATTCATTTTATTTGTCCATTTTTATAGAGGTCAACCAGGGTTTTTCTTGCTAGCATATAAGAATTGGACTTCTTCAATGTGATCTTGTTTGTTTTCTGATTTTCAGGGACCTTTTAGATTCTGCTTAACTAAGATATTCCCTTTTTGTCTTTCAGTATAGTAATGGATGGATTGGATAAGTGATGTCTACCTTGAGAAGCCTATAGAAAAAGGTAAAATACATGGTTCGACACCTGAAAGATACCATAAGATGTTGGGAAGAAAATGTAGTTGAACAATACTGTATTGAAAAAGTTAATACATGAGAGAAGTTAGCATCAATTAGAATAATTCATGGTAAAGACAAGTTTAAATATACTCATATGTTCTAAACATTGTGCTGGTACTAATTTTGCTATAAATTGTAATATTGAATAAATTGCCTAATCTTTCAGAGTCTCAAGGGCTCTTTATCAAATTACATTTATTCATATCTATTTAGCAAAGATTCTCTGAGTAGTAAGTAATTTAATATGCATGAAGTCCCTACCCTACTACCTGGTAGATAGTAGGTCCCTAATAATTTTTATTCAGTTCATTTTTATTGTACCTTATATTTATATAGCTCTCTGCAGTTGAAAATCACTTTCTTACTCATTTAATTCATTTTAGTCACTTAGAATCCAGTATTTGGTTGTAACATTGCTTTGTAAAGTAGGCATATGCTTGTTTAATTAAATGTAAATTGATTTATGTCTTTGCTTACTTTAGGATTTTAGAGAAATCTTGGTTTTTATTTTGGTTATCTAAAGTTAGCAGCATCCCCTGGTAGCTTAGCTCAGTTTCTCTACTCCTCCACTTTCTCCTGTGGATAATTATTTGTATTCAAATATAATGGAAGAAATTAGCTATGAAAGACTTTTGATGGATCCCATTGTGAGAGAATTCTTTCTTGTTCTTAATTCATCTCCTTCTAAGATTGTGTTTTCCTAAAGGAATGTGTACTTTTTAAAAACTGGATTAATATGATACTTGTAGTCAATCTTAGGATCACTTCAAATTGGTAAATAACAGTAAATTGATGAATGATTACTTCTTGTTTGAGTGAGAAAGATTTAAGAGAAGAGTCATTAAAATTGGAGTGGTTTGGAACATGGATGGTGCCATTTTTTTTAAAGATAACGATAAGCTTTCACTTTCTCAAAATATTTACCACATATACTCCCTTCATTCTAAATAATGTGCTATTTTCTTTGCTCTCTAGATAGCATTCTGATGAGGTGGTACAGGACCTGTGCATATTATATGCAAGAAAGAATGAATTTTTTATTTCTATACCTCATTTTCAAATTTTAAAAAATAGTTATCAAACTTGATGATCTACTGACTCTAATTTTCCAACCTTAAAAGAAATTAAGTATAAAGGAAGGTAAAACTTCATGCTGTTATATTAAATTTCCTGGTAATAGCTAGGCACAGTGGCATATGCATATAATCCCAGCAACTTGAGAGGCTGAGGCAAGAGGATTGCAACTTTGAGGCCATCCAGGGAAACGTAGTGAGACCCTTCTCAAAATAAAAAATGAAAAGGGCTGGGTCTGTAGCTTAATGGTAAAGCCCCATGGGTTCAATCCTGAGTATCAAATAATAAAAATAATAATAATACATAAAATTTTAAAATTAAGTTCCTGGTATGTATATTTAACATCTTTCCTTGGCTGAAGTTCGGGCTGATGTAACATCTCTTGGCTTCCTTGGATTTGGAATTAGGAACCTTCTCTGATGCCTTTATTTCAATATGGACACCCAGGCTCCCTCCTCTATCCCAACTGTTTCAAATATCTTCTTATCTTTTAAAATATAAAAATTAACTACTTTTTTATTAAAAATAAAAAGCTAGAAAACCTTTCTTTGTTTTACTAAAGGTAAAACTATTGAATGCCTTATTTTAGTTTTATCTTAACCTAAGCATCAAAATTTTACAGAATTACATGTGCTGCTGACATCTTATTCTTGAACAACTTCAGCTTTAAGCCTCATATAGA